>NC_050576.1:119166642-119470809 GCF_011100635.1 Trichosurus vulpecula
TCCTATATAACTCTTATACATGTCTTCCCTTAAGTTCATCACAGGGTCCACTAAAAGGGCAAAGGGCCTTCCTAGCATCCTCTTGACATTGTAAGTATATGAAAGAAGCACATGGGCTGAGCTTCAGTTATTCCTCATTCTCTTTACATGACCAACTCATCTTTTTTTCTCATAATTTTATTGATAACATTTCTTCCTCTTCTTTCATAATTCTTTATTTTTAATATATTTCAGTCTATTTGTACCCATCATTCAACTCCCCATTGTCCTTTGAGTGTCTTTAATCCTACATCTCTGGAGACTGCAGTATTCCATGGCTCATAACCATATAACAATTAAAGAATAGCTTCAGATCATTAAAAGGACCTCCTAATTTTCCAAAGTAATAAAACAACTTTGCTCCTGTTTTATTTTATACCCCACTCACTCATTTTCAGTAGAGATAGGTAGACAATCTATAAAAATGGATCTAGGTGGACAATCTACAAATTTTGTCTATCTATATATGTATATATACAAATATATACATATATACATGCACACTATATACACATACTACATGTGCATGTGTATATATATATATACATGGATACATTATATATGTTATGTGTATATGTATGTACATCTTCCAGTATATGTATATATTATGTGTATATGAACATGTCTGTCTAACAGATTAGATGTAGATGTAGATGTAGACATAGACATAGACATAAATATAGATATAGCTCTCATGGACAGAAATACATATATATGTGTGTGTGTATGTACACATATGCATATACATTATATATCATATACACTGTCTTGTGTATGTGTATATATAGTATGTATGTGTGTTTGTGTATATAAGTACATTGATGGATTCGCTTTATAGATTGTTCATCTACTTGCATATCATAGTCTGTATGATAAGATTTTTCATCCAGTAGATTTTTCTCCTGTAGGTATTTAGTGCCAAACACTCCTTCAGTGATCTGGATCTCATTTAGGAGATGCCGCATTGTTCTGCAGCTCAATGCATTTAGAACCAGGACACTGGTGATCAGGAGCATCTAGAACAAGATTTTTAACTTTTTCTTATTTCACAGCCCACTTTGGTAAAGCCTATGGAACTCTTATCAGAATAAGCGGTTTTTTTCTCATTATCCAAATTTTTTTTTTCTTTATTTAGAAAAAGGGAACCAACAAATGACATTTTTAGCAAAATAGAACAAAAAAGTTAAAGAAATATTGAATTATTTCTGTACTATTACAGAAGGGAGATTTTAAAAGTTTATGTAGTGCTTTATAATTAAGATAATGAAACTAAAAAGAGTAAGTTGATTTGAAGAGCTAAATGAAATAGGAAAATAACTCATTTACATAGTATAAGCATTAGAAAGCATTTTGTATATGCTCCCATTTTATTTTTGTAACTGCTCTGTTGGGCAGAATAAGGTTTTAAATGCATAAAATAAAATATGTAGAATTATAAAGGAAACCAATTCCACTGAAATAGTTAAAACATTTTTTACAAACAAATTCACAGACCCCAGATTAATAACTCCTAATAGAGGATCTTGTCATCTATACGAAATTCCTCATCAACTTGAACTCACTTTTTACACCTTCGACCCTGCCCCCAACCTGTGTATTCAGCAATCCAATGACATTGCCTGCTCACAGTTCCTTAAACACAAAACTCCACCTCCTGTCTCTGTGCCTGGCTGTCCTCCATACATGGAATGCTTGGTCATCTCCCCTTTGCCTCTTAGTTTACCTGACTTCTTCAAGGCTCTGCTCAAAGTGCACCTCTTCAAGGGTCTTTCCCTTCTCCAACCCCACACCAGCTTTAATTCCTTCCCCTTTCAAATTACTTTCCATCTACTATGCATTTATCACATGCATTTATTTTATCTGATTTATATGCTGTCTTTCCAATTAAATCTAATTTATATGTTATCTCTCCAATTAAAATATAAGCTATTTGAGGGCAGGGGCTGTGTTTTTGCCTTCTTTGTATTCCCCAGTGCTTAGTATCATGCCTGAAACATATGGAGCACTTAATATATGCCTGCTAACTGACTTCCTGATTCCTATTTTTCCTGGACTGACTTTTCTGAGACATTTTAATCCCTAATGTAGTGTGTGTGTATGTATATGTGTGTGTGTATACAGATAGATGATAGATAGATAGAAAGATAGATAGATACATTAGATAGATAGATAGATAGATAGATAGATAGATAGATAGATAGATAGATAGATATTCCCTTTCAACCTACTGAAATTTGGCTTTTCCAAAAATCTAGGGTAACTCAGACTATACATAGTTTTTTGTCTCCTTCCCTAACATAAATTCTACCATGGAATAATCACTCCCCCTCCCCTTCCACGAAGTCAATGTCATTTCTACTTTTACAACCAGTTCCTCTCTTTTAGTGAGAATCAGATTCTGAATAGAATTTCCTCTTCTTGGTTTTTTCCACTCTTTTGGTGGAAGAATTTATCACTATGTCAAGTCAAGAAGTTATTAACTGCTCTGATTTTGGCATAGAGAGAGAGCGCTCACTCAGATATATGGAAAACTGAAGATTCCCATCACTACTATATTATGCAAATGCACCAATTTTGTGATCTTTCCCAAAATCCTCACCTATTTCTTCTTTCTGGCCAAGTGGTCTATAGTATACTTCAAAGACAAGAGTCATTTCTACTTCTCCCTTCTTAGACCTTCACCCAAATACTCTCCATGATGCTTTCCCTCTCTGGTTCTTGAATTTTCTCACATGAGTGTATCTTCTTAATATACAATTCTATCCCACCTCACCTCATTTTATTTGTATGTTTCTCTTGAACAATATATACTCAATCACAACCATGGACCAAACATAGGTTTCATCCCACCAAATCTCAGTGACACTCATGAGGCCAAATTTGCATGTCATACTCTACATTAAAACTTCTAGTCCCTGATCTAACCATGCTGGAAAATAGTTTGGAACTATGCCCAAAGGGCTATAAAACTGCACATACCCTTTGACCCATCAGTACCACTACTAGGTCTATGTCACAAAGAGATCAAAGAAAAGGGAAAAGGACCTATTTGTACAAAATATATTTATAGCAGCAATTTTTGTGGTGGCCAAGCATTAGACACTGAGGGGTGCCCATCAATTGGGGAATGGCTGAACAAATTGTGGCATATGATTATAATAGAATACTATTGCACTATAAGAAAGGACGAGAAGGATGGTTTCAGAAAAATCTGGAAAGATTCATATGAACTGAAACAAAATGAAGTGAGCTGAACCAGGAGAACATTGTATATAGTAACAGCAATATTGTAAGGATAATCAAC
Source organism: Trichosurus vulpecula (assembly GCF_011100635.1). NCBI lineage: Eukaryota > Metazoa > Chordata > Mammalia > Diprotodontia > Phalangeridae > Trichosurus > Trichosurus vulpecula. The sequence goes on from NC_050576.1 coordinate 119,169,986, forward strand.
TGTGAAAGATTTAGCTATTCTGATCAAGACAATAATCCAAGAAAATTCCAAAGGACCCATCATGAAAAAAATGCTATCCACCTCCAGAGACAGAACTGATGAACTCTGAAGGAGAGTTTCAAGCACAGTTTTTTTTATTTTCTTTATTTTTATTGTTTTTGTGTATACATTTTCTTTTTCAACATGGCTAATATGAAAATGTTTCATTTGACTTCACATGTATAATTGATATCATATTGCTTGGCTTCTCAAGGAATCAAGCAGGGTGAGAGGGAGGGAGAGAATTTATAACTCAAAATTTTTTAAAATGAATGTTAAATATTTTAAAACTATAATTGAGAAATAATTGATGAAATAAATAAAAATATTTTTTAAAAAAGACTTCTAGTTTCTTTTGTTGTCTAAACTTTGGGCATATGAATATAGACACTCAGAATCCATGAATTTTACTACTGACTCCTTTCTTAGGTTTTGTCTCCTTGACTTTCTGAGTATTTCAGATGCTATTCTTCCTTTATTGAGGTTAGTTTCTATCTCTTTAAGGTACCTAATTTTGAGAATATATACAAGCAGTTTTTTCCCTCCCATATCCATTTTAGTTTAAAGCCTTTTGGATTAGATTTCCATGACATTTAAGAAATACATTCTTATCAGCCTTTACCTATTCCATTACTAGACAAAAATCTGTCAAATCCATACTAGTAGCTGCATCCCAGAATTCCAAATCCTATTCTCAGACATCAGACAGCCAGCTGTCCACTTTCAAATTTATTTTTTCCCTTCTTTTCTTCAATGGGCAATAAAGATGAATATACAACCCATGAAGACAACCTCATTGTCTTCAATTTCTTGGCCAAGACTTCATAATTACAATAAACAAACAAACTGGTAACACTCTTTAGGTTTCTTCTCATAGTGTAATTTGTGTCCATGTGAATCACCAAAAGCATGTAGCTGTTGTCCATTTGGATATGTCTTAGAAGGTTCTTTGTTAAGTCTAGAAATAATAGACATCTGCATTGTTGACAAATAGCTGCCTTGGTACCACTGAGTAGGGAATCACTAATCTTCTCTTCATTTCTCTAAAATGTAACTGCATTTTAATATTTCAGGACAGGAAACTTCTTCCTCTTCAGTGTCCAACTCTCTCCTCTTCTGAAAGAGACTTAAATTTGTCTTCAAAATCTAATTGTGTAACTGTCTTTTTTTGTTTCCCTTTCTCCTCTATGAAACACTCTTCCTCGCTACATCATTCTGATAAGGGCCCAATCTCTCATTGTCCACCTCAGATTCTCTTTTTCCCCATGTAAGTCTAGCATCTGCTTCCTTTATTCTCCCTAACAATCCGGAGGATGGAGAAGCATTCTTCAAGTCCCCTTGTTTTTTTCTCTAAGCAGAAAAAACATGTAATACATAGAACACATAAAACATTCAGCTGTGACAGAAATATAAAAATTGCATACTCTATGCAAGCCATAGAAAAAAATTCTCTATTCTTTATAATGGTTAAGATTTATAGTCTTGTCACTTGTTGGGGGTTGGAGGGAGGAGGCGTATAGGGAAGGAAGGAAGGAAGGAAGGATGTAGGAAGGAAGGTAAGGAGGGAAGTAGGGAGGAAGGATAGGAAGGAGGGAGGGAGGAAGGGAAGGAGGGAAAGAAGGAGGAGGGAGGAAGGAGGAAAGAAGGAAGGAAGCAGGAAAGAAGGAAGGAAGCACCTTTCTTAAATAAGTCAATTAGTTGTTATAGGTCTCAAGAGGACTGCTGTTCCCACATGCTTATAGTGACTGCTAAATAAATGTTTGTTGACTGGCTAACCAACAAAAGAGAAGTAGGAGAAGGTCTCTAATTTCTTTTGAATTTAATATCAGGATTTTAAATTTTTTGTCCTCTTTCCATAGATTTCTCTCCTTCATTGGAGTTTTATCCTATTTTTTTTGTTTTTTCTTCAATATTGAAGACTTAAGATAGGGCAAGGGCCTTTCGTTTTGATACTGGCAAACATAAGACAAACAGTACTATAGTCTCCATTTTACCAAAGAGGTTATTTAAAGAATGCGACACTCCTCTTTCTTTGACCCTGAAAGAAGATTTGGTTTCTGGGGGGGGGGGGAGTGGAAATTTCCATGAATAAATATATACACCATAAACCTGAAAGTGTGTAGCATGTTTCTTTTTTAAATTACGTAATATGGATTTGGCCTTGTCCTTACAGTAAATTATTAAGAAAGTCAATTAGCAGGATGTACAATGAAAATAATTCTTCCTCTAAAGTTATTACTTTATTTGATAAGAAAATGTTTGATAAGAAGGTATGGCCAATGGCTGACTGAAAAGAAAAATTTTTGAAAGAAACCTTCTTTAAGTCAGGGGCGCCACACTGTGGTTATTAACAGTATAGGTAAGATTCCTATCTACAAGCTGTCTTCAAAGTTTGTTATTGATTTTTTGTTTTGTTGTTGTTTCGAAAGCTGGAACATGTTATAAAGTAGAATTATTCTTCATGTTATAATGTGAAATATCTTAAAATTATGTAAATCATCAGCCAGTTTGGAACAGCTGTATAATTACTAATATATTTGATATAAACTTAAAATTCCATAGTCCTCCAAGGCCTATAAAATTCAAAAGAACAGAGATCAGAGCTATACCCAGCCCAAACTATACCTGGTACATAGGAACAATGTGCCCTGTGGTGGTGCAGAGGATACAAGTGAAAGAAACTTGGGGTTTTATACAGCAGTGGTTTTCAAAGCAGGGGCCCCCAACTCCCAAGGCAACCAAGTCACCCTTTATCTCAATTATTTCCTAATATTCCCTTATTTTCCTCCTCCTACAGCCATGTAATCAATCAACAAGAAATCAACAAGCATTTATAAAGTCTTACTATCTTCCAGTTTCTTTGCTAGGTGTTGGTGATGCAAAGACAAGAAAAAGGAAAATAAAGAAACAATTCCTATACTCAGGAAGCTCACTTCTATTGGATGAGAGAATATGTACATATATAAATATACACAGAATAAAAAATATACAAAATAAATACAAATAAGGAGAGAAGGCATTAGAAGTTGGGGAGGCAAGGAAAACCTTATTTTAAAAAAATGGTGCTTGAGCACCTGAAGGAAGCAAAGAATTCCCTGAAGCAAAAGTGGGAAGTGGCTTCTAGGCATAAGCAATAGCCATTGTAAAGACATAAAAATGGGAGGTCAAGTTCTGTACTGAGGGGGCTTCAGAGAGAAGGCCAGTTTTCCTGGATTGTAGAGTTCAGGGGAAGATACTGCAGCTAGAATGATGGATTAGGACCAAGTTGTTAAAAGCTTTCAATGCCAAAGAAAGTTCATATTTGATCCTAGAATCAATGGGGAATCACCGCAGTTTATTGAGTAGAAGCGTGACATATTCAGAACATAAGGAAAGTCATGTTGACAGCTTTTTGAATGATGAATCAGAGTGGGGAGAAATTTGAGGCACAAAGACAGTTAGGAGGCTATTATAATAACAGTCTAGGTAAGAGGTGCTGAGGGCCTGAACGAAGGTGGTGGCTGTGTAAGTAGAGAGAAGCGGTTGGATGTGAGAGATGTTACAGAAGCAGAAACAGCAAGATTTGGCAATTGATTGGATACGTGGGATGACAGAGAGTAAAGAGTTAAGATAATACCAGGATTGGGAACTTGGGAAATTAGAAGGATAGTGGCTCCCTTAGTAGAAGTGGAGAAATTGGTTAGAGGGGTGAGTTTGAAATAAAAGTTCATGATTCTATTTTGGACATGTTGAGTCTGAGATTTCTATCCATTTGAAATGTCCAGTAACCAGTTGGTGATATGGCATATGGATACATAAATCTGAGAGTTATCTACAGAAAGATGAGAAATTCAAGAAAGATGAAGAAGTTACCAAGACAATGTAAAGTAAGAAAAGAAGAACTTGAAGATAACCGTTGGGGTATATCCACACTTAAGAGGAATGACACATATGATGAAACAGCAAGTAGCCTGAGGAATACATAGACAAGAGGTAGGAGAACCAGGAGAAAATAGTGTCATGAGATGAAAGAGGAGAGAGTGCTCAATGGTGTCAAATTCAAGCTCCAAATTTCTTCCCCGTTTTTCTACTTGTGGAGGAAGCCCCTTAGGAATGATATAATCTAATCGCAGAACTTGGAAACTGAACCAGCTCTTTGTAGGCACCTTCCGGAAAATTCTCTCCTATGCCCTCCTTTTACCCACGCTTTGTTGTGAACATTATCTCCATAGCAGCATGTGGGTGCTCCTTGGATGATCTTCACCTTTCACTAAGTCTGTACTCTTAAACAGCATCTGGTGACAAAGCCTCCCAACCAATTTTCATGATTCATACCGGATGAATTGGACATATTTGTATCACAGATTTTATTGCATTATCTTTCACCAAAAACTTACCTCTTTTCCAAACTCCCATATTACTATTGAAGGTATTGCTATTCTTCCAGTCACCCTGGTGCACAATCCCAACATCATACTGGATTCCTTATTCTCAACTACCTACCCCACTTATCCTATCATTTGTCAAATCATTTTGGGCTTTTTGTTTTCCTTCATAACACTACTTGCATCTGTCTCCTACTCTGTACTCATACCATCACACCTGAATTCAGGCACTCATCATCTCCTGCTAAACTGGTGCAATAACCTAAATGGTATCCTTGCCTCACATCTCTTCCATTCAAATCCATCCTCCAGTTTGCTGCCAAAGTGATTTTTGTTAAAAGGTTGACCATGTTACTCCCCTACTGAATGAACCTTATTGGCTCCCTATTAACTCTAGGATCAAATAATATTTTTAACACATTTTAATTCCATTATGTTTATCTCATATTTTTAAATTTATATATATATATATACATATATATATATTCTATAATACACATAGTCATTAACATCATGGTATATATATACAATTTATAAATATGCCGATATATTAGGGGTTCATGTTCTATTTTTTTTTGATATTAGGGATGCCCAATCTAAAAAAAAATTATAAGTGGCTGAAATAGAGGACAGTCTCTCCAGTAGAAGGCAAGACTTGTTCCCTGGGACCACCAAAGGGCTTTAAGTCAAGATATATGACAGAGAAGAAGCCTAGCAGCATATTCCCTCTCTCCATCAATGAAGCATGTCCTGCTCCAAAGCAGGAAACACCCACACACAAACATACATTCCAGTGACCAAGGCCAAGTCCCATTTCCCTTCCTAAATGGGGAATTTTGACTCTGCCAAAGAAACTAGCTATACAGCCTCAGTTATGCCACATATATATGTTTCCAAGAGACTAAAATAATGCTTTACTTTTGAATTATACTTTACCATTTTCACAGAGCTTCCACATACTCATGAGTGTCATAACCATCTCATGAGACAAACAAGCCAAATGTTTTTCCTGCTTCATTAGTAGTGACTGCTTCATTAATAGAGACTGACATTTCCTCACAATCACCCTCATTTTGGAAATGTATTAATTGAATCTCAGGAAGATGAAATAACTTTCCCATTGTCACATAGGTAGTAAGAGTTGAAGGAAGGATTCAGATATAGCTATTCTGACCCCAAGTCTAGCATTCTTCTACTATATCATGCTAGCACTATGTCGGATCTTAGTATTAAGAAACTACTCAATGCCAAACAGAAATAACCATTCCACTCACAGGCTGTACCTAGCAATAGTCTTGAAATTCTCATGTATAATTTTTATTATGATTTGATTTATAAATAGATCCCCCTACTGGGCTGTAAACTCTATGAGGGTAGGGACTATATCATATCTGAACTTCATATTTCCCCTCCCCTTCAATGCACTGAACCTGGTAGGTGATTAATAATTACTGAGTTGACTTTCCACGTTTTAAAAATGAGTTTTGCTACTATTTTCATGTTGGAATAACTTCTAACACCATGACACCTCTGACAGTCTGATGGATTTCCCTAATTCACAGGATTGCCTTAGATGGTGGATGGTGCGGAGGAGTAGTAGAGAGGAGAACAGGAAAAGCCTCCTGCAGAGGGTAGCATTTAAGCTGGGTATTGAAGGAAGCCAGGGAAGCCAGGGGGTAGAAAAAAGTGGGAAGAGTATTCCAGGTATGGGGGACAGCCACTACAAAAGCTTGGAGTCCAAAATTTGTATGGCAAGTGTGAAAAACACAAGTAGGCCACTGTTGCTGGATCCTAGAATATACGAAGGGTAGTGAAATATATGACTGGAAAGGAATGAAGGAGCCAGGTAATAGAGGCTTTAAAAGCCAAACGCTTGGGACAGCTAGGTGCTGTAGTGAGTCAGGCCCTGGAGTCAGGAGGACCTGAGTTCAAATCCAGCCTCATCCACTTGACACATGTACTAGCTGTGTGACCTTGGGCAAGTCACTTAACCCCAATTGCCCTGCCCCAAAAATAAATAAATAAATGAATGAATAAATAAATAAATAAGTAAATAAATAGATGAGTGAATGAATGAATGAATAGAAGCCAAACACATATATTTTATTTGTTTGGTTGGGTTTTTTGGGGGGGGCGGGATTTGTTTGTTTTTTGGTACTAGAAGTTAGTGGGGTAACATGGTTAGATCTGCACTTTAGGAAAATCATTTGGCAGTTCAGTGAAGAATAGATTGAAATGAGGAGAGATTTGAGTCAGGGAGACCAATTAGAAGGCTTTTGTAATAATTCAAGTTAAGAGATGATGAGCACTTCTACAAGGGTAGTGGCTGTGGAGTGTAGAGAAGGGGAATAACAGGAGGAATATTGTGTAGGTAAAAACAAGATTTGACAACAGATTGGGTCTTTGGGGTGGGAACCACTGAGAAGGCAAGCCTGGTGACTGGGAAGATCATGGAACCTTCAAGAGTATTAGAAAAGTTAGAAAGATGGTAGGGTTTGGGATCTTGATCAAAGCATTTCATTCCTCCCAAATTGATTAATGATGCTTTGTCCTTTGATCATATTTTTAGTTGACTGATTGTGTATCAAGTAAATTCTGGTTCCCTCTCCCATTGCCAGGCCTGCTTTATTTGTTCCTCAGTGTTTTAGGTTACCTTGAGGGCTTGTGGGTTTCACTTCTCTAATGCCATGAAGTTCAAGTCCCCCATTGACTATATTTCCCTTATATCTGGTGCCAGTGACAAACGTCTCAGTTCTATTTGACCACTTAATACTCCACCCCCATTACTTGAGGGACACACTCTTCTCTATCCAAAATTAGTCTCTGGAGAAAAGACACGAAATTAGTTCATTTTCTAAATAACAACATCACATTCAAATTCGACATTGCTGAAGAGTGAGTGCTTGTCTCAACTACTACTTGGCTAGTTCCCAAGGGTCACTCCTCACTGCTTGGAACACTGAAGCTTAGCTAGCTGCAAAACCTGGAAACTAGGATGGTGTTCTCCTTCCATATTGAATGGAAATTGAAAAATGCAGAGACAGGCAAAGATCCCAGATCCATAGTCATAGAATCACATGATCTCAGAGGGAAGAAAACCAAATGGCCTGTCTCTTACAGCATTGTCTCTCGCTGGACACAATGAAGGAACAAGTGAAAGAGTTCCATCAGGGTCAAGCAGTCAAACAAGAATAGTGGGAGGAAAAAAAAGAATGGTGGGAGAAAAAGAGGAGGAGGCCAATCGATGCCTTTTAAAGGTACTCCCACTTCTAGCTATATGGTCAATTTAAGAGGATTCTTTTAGCCACCTGGCTTGAAGACCAGAGCCCATTTTGCAAGGTCTATGCATATTCTGCAGTCTCTCCAAGACACTTTCATTATATATCATTATGAATTTCCTGGAAGCAGGTTTACCAACTTCTTCATGTGGGGACTTGTTAGCAGTCCAGGAAGCTAATATTCTCCACCATGAGTCAATCTCTCCCATATAGACAGATGCAACTAGGAAATCTGGGTCTTCTGCGTTTCCATTAATTGGGATGTAGTTTACCTAAGTGTATAAATAATATATAGAAAATGAATACAAGGTATTTTTGAGATTTAAGCTGGGTCTTGAAGGAAGCCGGGGAAGCCAGGGGTTAGAATAAGTGGGGAGCGTATTCCAGGTATGGGGGACAACCACTACAAAAGCATAGAGTCCAAAATTTGTATGGCATGTGTGAGGAACCACAAGCAGACCGCTGTTGCTGGATCCTAGAGTGTACAAAGGGTAGTGAAATATATGACTGGAAAGGAATGAAGGAGCCGGGTAATAGAGGCTTTAAAAGCCAAACACAGATTTTTTTATTTGTTTGGTTGGGTTTTTTTCAGTGAAGTGTAGAGAAAGGCCTGAGGTTATGTGCTCTCTCTGATATATACCTATGCCTGTTAGCTGGAATACTGGACAAGTCATTTAACCTCCAATGACACAGGCAACTCTCCAAAACTAAACTCAGTAAAATGTGAGTCCCTTGGGGTCAAAGACTATTTTTCCTTTTGTTTTTGAATCTAAAGTTTAGTCCGGTGCCTGCACAAAGTATATAATTAATAAATGTTTGCTAAATTGAATAAGATGAAGTTACAAATGGGTTGCTGAATTGAGTTTTTGAGAAATTCATTCCGATGTTTGGTAATTTTGACCCAAAATACAATTTATTGGCTTAGTCGTGTACAACTCATCATGCTCCCGTTTGGGGATTTCTTGGCAAAGATACTGGAGTGGTTTGCCGTTTCCTTCTCCAGCTTATTTTACAGAGGAGGAACTGATACAAACAGGGTTAAGTAACTTGCTCAGGGTCACACAGCTAGTAAGTGTCTGAGACCAGATTTGAGTCAGTCTCTAGGCCTTGTACTCCATCTACTATACCACCTAGCTGCCCAAATGCAATAGGAAGTTTGTTATGGCGTGCAAGGTAAAATTCAATGAACTTCGTACTCCTAAGGGCCGTACATCATGTTGCAACTAATGCATTAAAAAAGAAAAAATCTCCAACTTCCTAGTATCTTTTACCTCCTCTATTATGTTAATTATCATAACGTTTTTCTTGTCCTAAGTCTACAATCCTTACCTCTCTTTTTTTATTTAAAAAACTACTGAAGTTCCGTGTAACTATAAAGTTTTCTAAACTAATCAGAAGAAATCATTTACCTAAAATCCACATTGCATAAAGCCTTGGATGCTTACTTACTAACAGTGAGACTTTGAGTAAGTCTTTTAACTTCCAACATCTGTAGTTTCTTCTTCCAAAAAAAAGAGGGACTAGAGTACCAGATCTGAAATCAGGAAGACTCATATTGTTGAGTTCAAATCTGGCCTCACTATCTCCGCCAAGAAAACCCCAAATGGGGTCACATAGAGTCAAACAACTGAAACAAGTGACCAAAGACAAAATGAGAGTGCTAGACTGAATGGTCTCTGGGGTTTATTTGAGTTCTAAATCTAAATGTAAATTCTATGATATGAAATATGAACTCCCTATAATGATAATAATTGAAATAGTAAAAGTGTGGTCATTCTTACAAAAATTTGACTCGTTGAACATGCATACCATTAATCTTGCCTATTTTCTGTTCATTTTCTGTATTTATCTTTTCCCCCCCAACTGTATGAGTCCCTGTATATTTGTCCATATGGGAATTCTGGAAAGATCTACCATTTTATCAGTGTAGGGAGGGAGCCAATGCAGATTCCTTTGTTGTGACTTTCTGGATAAGTCTTAGGAAGTTGCCTCAGGCACAAAGAAGGTAAGGGGCTTGCCTAGATTCACACATCAGAAGCAGAATTGAACAGCAGTCTTCGGGGTTCCAAATCTAGCCCTCTCATCTACTAAGCCATGCTACCTATGGTGATCAGTTACACATCAGAAGACCCTAATAGTCAGGATCTCTGTCCCTGTAACTCTATGCAATATGTAGACACTGCTTTTAGTGAATTAATAGTTATTTTCTACTGATATATTGTGTGGTTCATTTACAATCCTTGAGAGCAAAGACTGTCTTTTGCCTTTCTTTGTGTCCCTAGCACCTATCATAGTGCTTGGCACATAGTAGGCACTTAATATTGACTGACTAAATGTTAGCTAAATATTGGTTAAAGTCTTTGAAAAAGAAAAACTTACCAATAACTTAAAATCACGTTAAAAATGCCTTGTATTGCTACTCATGATATATGGTGTTAAATACAAATTTTTAAAGGAACTCCTAGTTCTGCTGAGATGAGACTATTAGTCTTAAAATTAGAACAGGAAAGTAAATGGTAGCTGAATATATGTCAGTAAGAGTGAAGCAACAGAGAAGAACTAAATTTTGGGGCAACAGTGTCATCTAGTGGGCAAAGACAGGAATCTACTTTATTCAGAAGCCTATTTCTTGAAAATAGTATGTGTATATGAAATTTATATCAGTCAAGTTCTTTTTCCCATTCATGATACTCAATAGTCATTTCTTCTCGTTTATCTTTTAATCATCATTCTTTCTCAAGAGTTTGGCCTTTAATTCCTCTTCTTTTTTGCGTAGTGGTTAAGTTAGAGACAACCACAATGCGGTGGAAAGAATTCTGGATTTAGATTTGAATTCAGGAAACCAGTGCTCTGCATTTACTAGCTTTGTGATACTGGGCAAGTCATTTTGACTCCCTAAGCCTTTAATTTCTCTACATTTAAAATGGAAATAATGATACTAAAAGTGCCTGACTTGCTCAGTTATTGAGCAAACGCCCAGTTTGCTTGCCAATCAGTGAGTACTGCCAGTTCTTAAGGCAAATAGTGACGTTTGAATTTGGATTTGAACACTGAGAAAGAGAAAGAGGAAGAAGTACCATCTTGCCAAAGGTAGGGACCACCAGAAGGAGACAGGACAGACTCAGCTGGGTGAAAAGTGCCCTAGTCCAGCAGGTAAGGGGAGAATTTCTCATTTCCTGTATTACACTAAAGCACTCTATGAGCTATAAAGAAACACATAAGTATCCTAGAAAAATTCATTTTAAATCTATGCATAAAGTTGATGTGCAGTGTGGCTTAATGGATAGAGAGTTAATCTTGAAGTCAGAAAGTCCTGTTCAAGTCATGTTTCTGGCTGTGTGTTCCTGGGCAAGTTCCCTAACTTCTCAGGCCCACAGGCAACTCTCTAAGACTAGATTGGTGCTGATCTGCATTGGGAAAGGAAGTTTCCCGGTCAGTAGGTTCTTGGAACAACGAAATCACAAGTCCAAGGGGGATGGGAAATGTAAAGTTTGGAAGATAAGCCTAGGTTCTCAAAAATTGTCAGTAGCATGAAATATCTGGCAGACCCTACCAAATTGGAAGTGCCTCAAGTACCAGCCAAGAGATGGCTATATCATAAGCCTTGCTAAGCTCAGAGAGCTTAGGTTGGCCGTAGACATAGTGAAATAAGTATTTTGGCCACTACAACTCCAGAAGACACTCTACAAAAGCACAGAGTCTTTGCAATCTACTTTGGCATGGGGAGTTCCAAGACCAATGAAATCATGAATTGCTGTAGTATATTATTAATATAAATATTTGTAAGGCTAAAAAACATTATGTAACATGATTAATTAGGTCCTAACTTACTTCGACTTTTTAATTGTTTATATAGCTTTATGGACATAATAATTCTTCATGTATTTGAAAGGAAACAGAAATTGTCACATTATAGTACATTGGGATAGAAATCACCACTGAATTTCAGGTAAGGAAACCTTTGATGACAATCCCCATTCAACTGACTTCACTTGCATTCAGAGGAGATGAAGAAAGAGGAAAAAAATCTTTTTATGATCTCACCCTTTTTCAGGGTTTCAATTAGGCTCCCTGCGCTGATGACTCCTAATTCAAAATCTCAAGCCCTGACTGCTCACATAAACATTTGTATTTCTAGATGTTTCCAGAATGATCCAATGGATATTCTACTTTGAAAGTCAATGTGTTCCTATCTCCTCATGTGGATTCTTTTCCCAACTATCCTGTTCTGTAAGGGACACAATTCTTTTCCTAGTTTCCCAGACTGGAAAACTTGGAGCTGTTATTGACTCTTCCCTTTCGTTCATCTCCATTTTCAATCTGTCACCAACTCCCATCATTTCATCTTTTAAAATGTCTTTTCGATTTGCCCTATCTTCTCCAGACACACTGGCACCACTCTTATCCAGGCTCTCTAATTATTTCATGCCCAGACTCCTATAACAGCCTCTTAGACAACCTCCCTACCTTTATCTCCATTCTCTGCCCCTTCAGCCTAACTCTCCAATTTCTATACAACCACCAGACTATTCTTCGTAAAACACAGCTTTTATTATGTCTCTCTCTTGTTTAAAAGCCTACAACAGGTCGCTATTATCTACCATATAAATTCTAGTCCCCTGTGTTTGACTACCAAGGTTCTCTACAATTTATCACGGCTTTACATATCCAAATTTATTTCTTCTTTTTTAATTAAAAATTTTTTAAATTCTGTTTTTTTTATCACTAAAAATCTACCTTCTCTGCCTCCCACCTCTCCCAAATGAGAATAAAAAGAAAAACAAAACTATTATTACAAAATTGCTATATACATATATAATTAAGGAAAACATAATTTTGACATTAGCCATGTCCAAAAAAAGTTTTCATTCTACATTCTGAATCCTTCATGAACTCTATATGGAGATGAGTAATATATTGCAGTGGCCATCTAGAATAAATTTTTGTTCATTATACTGATAAGAATGACCATTTCTTTCAGAATTCCTTGTCTTTATCATGTTGTTGTCACTGTATAAATTGTTCTTCTGGATCTGTTGACTTCACTCTGAATCAGTTCATATAAAAAGTCTTCCCAGGTTTCAGTGAAACGATCTACTTCATCATTTTTTATAACACAGTAACAATCCATTACATTGATGTATCTTGACTTGTGCAATCATTCTGCAATTAATGAATTCCCCCTCAGATTCCCATTCTTTGTCACTTCAAAAAAAGACATTATTTTTGCCCAATTTTACAGTTTATTTTACTTTAAACTGTTAACATGGGTTCTATAATGACTATACCACCCTGTCAGAGTTACACAACAACTAGCCAATCGGAAAGGCTTCTGAAGCCCAAAATTGCTTGACATACAAGTGATCCTTTGTGAGTGAACTCTAGACAAATATGGAACTGTCCGTAGCTGGCAAAAATCACAGAACCAGCCTTGGCCAACTCAAGGGCAACCTTGAGCAGAAGCTGCAGATTTCAGACTTTGCTCAGGACTTTGTAAACATCCTGCTGCATGGCTTATTGTGTCTACAGATATCTTCTCCCTTAACCTCTGCTCCCTGCCTGAAAGCCTCTAGAAACTATATTATCAGGGGCAGAGCCAAGATGGCAGAGTAAAGGCAAGGACTTGCTTGAGCTCTCCCCCAAACCCATCCAAATACCTGTAAAAAATAACTCTAAACAAATTCTAGAGCAGCAGAACCCACAAAAAGACAGAGTGAAACAAATTTCCAGCCCAAGACAACTGGAAGGTCAACAGGAAAGGTCTGTTGCACCAGTCTGAGAGAGTAGCTCAATCCAGCACAGGCTGCACCATCACAGACCAGGTCCCAGCAAATCTGGAGCAGGCCTTAGGGGACTGAATCACTGTCAGTTGTGGCAGTTTCCAGACTTCTCAACCCACAAATGCCAAAGACAACTTAGAAAGTCAGTAGGAAAGGTCTGTTTAACCTGGGCAAGAGAAGAGCACAGTCCAGCCCCAGCCCAAGCACAGCCCTGGGGTCGTGGCAGTGGCAGCAGTGGCTGTGGCAGGAGTGTCAGCAGCTGTTTCCAGAGCTCTAGATTACAGGGGTCTTTTTGTTGGCACTGAAGCAGGACTCTGTTATTTTACCCATTTGGATGCAGGTTAAAGTCCTGGGTAGCAGTCCTGGGGCGAGGAGGAGCACTGGCATAACAGAGCTTGTGACAGCAGTGGAGAGAGAACCCTCCTCACAGTTCCAGGGCTGAAAAGAGTGCTTATGGGGCAGGTAGGTGGCACAGTGAGTAGAGCACCAGCCCTAGAGTCAGGAGGACCTCAGTTTAAATCCACCCTCAGACACTTGACACACTTACTAGCTGTGTGACCTTGGGCAAGTCACCTAACCCCAATTGCCCTGCCTTCCCCCATCCAAAAATAAAAAGACACACTAAAAAAAAAAGAGTGCTTATTGTCATTCACATAATAGAGCACAGACCAGGAGAGGAGTAAACACCTCTCCTTAGATAATACCACCTTGGAGGAATTGAAAACTTACAGGTCCCTAGAAGCATTTCTAAAAACAGCTGCACAAAACCCCTGAAGCTTGGGACAGTACCCCCTCCACCCTGGAAGCAGAGTGCTACCTTAACAAAGAGTTAAAAAGTCAAGTAATTGACTGGGAAAATGAGCAAACAGCAGAAAAAAACTGAAGCTATAGAAACTTACTTTGGTGACAAGGAAGATCAAAACATACAGCCAGAAGAAGTCAACAAAGTCAAAGCTCCTATATCCAAAGCCTCCAAGAAAAATATGAATTGGTCTCAGGCCATGGGAGAGCTCAAAAAAGATTTTGAAAATCAAGTAAGAGAGGTAGAGGAAAAATTGGGAAGAGAAATGCGAGTGATGCAAGAAAATCATGAAAATGAGTCAACAGATTGGTAAAGGAGACAACCAAAAATACTGAAGAAAATAACACCTTAAAAACAGATTAGAGGAAATGGCAAAAGAGGTCCAAAAAGCCAATGAGGGGAAGAATGCCTTATAGAACCAGAACTGGCCAAATGGAAAAGGAGGTCCAAAATCTCACTGAAGAAAGTAATTCCTTAAAAATTCGAATGGAGCAAATGGACACTAATGACTTTATGAGGAATCAAGAATCAGTTAAACAAAATCAAAAGAATGAAAAAATAGAAGACAATGTGAAATATCTCAATGGAAAAACAACTGACCTGGAAAATAGATACAAAAGAGATAATTTTAAAATTATTGGACTACTTGAAAGCCATGATCAAAAAAAGAGCCTAGACATCATCCTGCAAGAAATTATCAAGGAAAACTGCCTTGATATTCTAGAGCCAGAGGGTAAAATAGAAATTGAAAGAATCCACTGATTGTCTCTTGAAAAAGATCCCAAAAAGAAAACTCATAGGAATATTGTAGCCAAATTCCAGAGTTCCCAGGTCAAGGAGAAAATACTGCAAGCAGCCAGAAAGAAACAATTCAAATATTGTGGAGCCACAATCAGGATAACACAAGGATTTAGAAGCTTCTATGTTGAGGGGTCAGAGAGCTTGGGATATGATATTCCAGAGGTTAAAGGAGCTAGGATTAAAACCAAAAATCACCTATTGAATGGGGGAAAATGATATTCAATGATGTAGAAGAATTTAATGCATTCTTGAGAAAAAAAACAGAGCTAAATAGAAAAGATTGACTGTCAAATTCAATACTCAAGAGAAGAATGAAAAGGTAAACAGGAAAGGGAAATCATAAGGGACTTATTAAAATTGACCTATTTACATTACTACATGGAAAAATGATATTTGTAACTCATGAGACCTTTCTCATTATTAGGTTAATTGGAGGGTGAGTTGAATATGAAGGGATAATATCTAAAAAATAAAATTAAGGAGGGATAGAGGAATGTCCTGGGAGAAGGAGAAGGGGAGAGGTAGAATGGGATAAATTATCTCACATAAAGGAGGCATGCAAAAGCTTTTACAGTGGAGGGGAATTATATACATATTTGATTATTGTCCCTGAGTTCTCTCAGTCACAACCGACTCAAGGACAAGAATTGTATATGTACATAATTCTTCCTCCTTTGATGAGTTCAGATGAAAGTGAGGTTCAAGTTTAGTCACTCACTCCCCCACCTCTTTCTCCTTGTTTGTATAGATGCTGATTTGCATGCCCTGATTATATGAGATAATTTTCTCTAATGTCCTTTCCCGTCTACCCCAACCCATCTAGGGCATTCCTCTTACCCTCTCTTTCCAGTTTTTAAGATCATCAAGACAACAGAACTTCTCCCTAATTAGAGCCTAATTGGACTCCCTCCATGACCCCTGATGGTATTAAGATTCAGTGGAGAGACAAGTACCATCTCTTCACATTAGATTGAAAGTAGTTTACACTTGTTTAATCCTTTTTGAACAATGTTTCATTTTTGTCTATTTTTTTATGTTTCTCTTCACCCCCATGTTAAAACTTCAAAGTTTCTGTACAAGTCTGGTCTTTTCATCAGGTATACTTAGAAGTTCTCTACTTCACTAAAGATCAATTTTTTTCTCCTGTAGGATTATATTAAGTTTTGTTTGATACTACTTTAACATTTTTTCCCTCTAGCATACTCATTTCATTGACCAAAATAAAACATTTTTAACTAATTTTTTAAACTCTTGTTTCACCTCTTTCAGGAATTCTAGACAAATTTGGAGCGCTGCTGTGCTGTTCTTATGAGGCTATGCTTATGGAGTTTTGGAGTAATTTTCTTCTGGTTTTGTCTTGAGCATACTTGTTACCATAATAACTTTCCAAGATGGAACTCTTTGGTTTTTCTTTTCTCATTCTCCCAGACCACTTTTTGACTTCAGATTTGATGTCAGGGCTAGACTCTGTTCATTTCTTGAAGGAAAAGCTGGGCTGCTTCAGTTGCTGCTTATTTTGTGGTATTGAGTGTTGTGTTGTTCCTGGATCTCGGGAATAGCCCAAGCTGGGGTAGCTAGTTTTCAGAACTCACGAAGTGGTATGATGCAAGACACTGTTTGACTGTTGTCTCACTGGTCTGAGCTCTTCAAATTCTTGACCTGAGTTTGAGTCTGAGCAAGAGTAGACAACTGCTGAACTCCACCGCTATCAAACCAGCTGGAAAGCTCAACTGGTTCAGTCGCCCGCATGCTCCCCTTTGGTCTGGAATTCTTGCCTTGGTTAGTCTTCTGCAGTATTCAGGATCACATCACTGCTGCTTATTTCTGAATATGATCCTTTCTGTATATACTGCCTAGGACCTCCCTACTTGGAAATGGTACTGTCAGATATAGGACACAAGATCTCCTCCTCAGTCCTCCCAGCATCTATGATCTGGAACTGGATAGTGAGTGACAAAGCCACCAACTAGTACTTGTTCTTATCTAGGTGCTCCAGTATGGGTCTAAAGATGCCTTAGTAAGGGTCTGGGAACTCAGGTTCTTCTGATGAATAGCCTCTTCCTGCACTGGAATGGTCCCCATATGACACTCCTGAACGGACTTCGTCCTCAGTGTTAGACCTCTTTGCTTGTCGCTCTTTGCTAACCTGGGTTGGAAAAAAATAGATTAACTCTGATTTTGTCTTTCATTTCCCCAACAGGTTTCAGGTTGGTAGATTTTCTAGATCTGTTTGGAGGACTTTGGGAGGGAACCTCACTGCATTGTTTCCTTCTACTCTGCCATCTTGGCTCTATCTCCTCCTTATTTCTTCTTTTTAATTTTGTTTTTAAATTAAATTTTATTTTGTTTTCACAAAGACCTACCTTCCCTCTCTCCCACCACACTCCCCATGTCCCAGTTGAGAAAATAATAAACACAAAAACCCTATTACAAATATGTATCCTCAAACAAAGCAAATTCCTGCATTGGATGTGTCCAAAAAATCAATATGTCTCATTCTGTACTCACAGACTACATCAACTCTCCATTGGGAGGTAGATAGCATGTTTCATCATGAGTTCTCTAGAATTGTGGTTTAACCTTATTTCTTACTAGTCATCTTTGAAATCTTTCTTTCTCCTACAAAAACACCAAACTGTCACTCCTTCTTTTGCAATGTTTATAGTATTCATTCCTTCCTTTTTATTCTCTCATGTCATTATCTCAAATGAAATAACATTTATATAGTGCTTCATAAACCTTAAAGTGAACCTTAAAATTCCAGCTATTAAATTAGTTTTATTATCATTAAAGTTATTATTATTTTTATTATTACCATCCCTTCCTCTACTTTGGTCTATGCCTTTATCACCTCACTCCTAGATTATTACAACAGTCTCCTAACTGGTCTCCCTGCTTCTAGTCTTTCCCTCTTTTCTAATCTGTGTTGCACAATGTTGGCAGATTGAGTCTTTCCTAAAACACTGTTTATTATCTCTCTTTCCTATTAAATTAAACAAAAAACTTTCAAAGGCTCCTCAATACCAATAAGACAAAGGGCAAATTCTTTAGCCTGGCATTCAAGGTTTTCTACCATCTTGTCCCACACTACCCATCTAACTTTGTTTCTCACAATTCTCCAACATAAATCTTTCATTCTATCTGGGCCAATTTCCTAAACTTCTTGCAAAACACACACACACACACACACACACACACTCACACACACACACACACACACACACACATCATTCCAGTGTGGTTTACCAGAATAAGCTGAGTTTTCAAACCCTTACCAGGGTATCATCAGAGAAAAGAGGAGATCTGTGTCCTGTACCGAGCAGCGCCAATCCCAGGCAGGATGGCCCTAGGCAGTATGCTCAGAAAGTATCATGTTCAGAAGTAAGAAGCAGTAGTGAGCCCCTGAAGCCTGAAGCGTTTTCTCCAGCCTAGGATGCTCTGTCCAATTTTATTTGTTCATCCAGATTGTATTCATCCTTTAAGGTCCAAGTCAAGACCCACTCCATCCATGGAAATATGTGACTATTCTAGTCTACAGTCTTCTTTTTCCCTCTGATCTTCTGGCCTCAGGCCTAGGCTGCCTTGGACTACTACTTAGGTTTTTAATAGATTTTTATAGTCTCCCTAATGAGATCTCCCTGAGATCAGAAATTGTTTAGGGTGTGGGGGGAACACGTATTACCAGTATAAGCATATGTGTGTCCACATGGTCTTTATAGATATGATTCACAGGGAAATGTGGATTTCTTTTTCTTCTACTCATCCCCCTTCAAGGGATACTTTGATTCCTGCCAGGCAGGGATCAGGAGATTGGGGCTGCAAACATGGTCATTCTGATCTTCCATCTATCTGCCCCCTTAATGCTGCTAGTATAAGAAAAATAATTTTCAAGCTGTTCTCTTGATCACTATCCCTTTAACAGGGAAGAAGTAGCCCAAGATACCTATCTGAAGGTTTAACTTCTTTTCCACCAAATACCAGCTCCACAAAAACCATCATGTATAATGAATAGCAAATAAAGCCATTTATTCAAACCAATGGGAAAGAGGAATTAAGGAAGTTACACATAATAGGATATGCCGGACACACGCACAGTGAGTGAGCTCTTCTACTGGGAGCAAGAAAATTGAGAGAGAGAGAAGGAAAGAAGACACAGACAGAGTCCCAGATTTCACCCAGTGGGAAATTATCTGAAGGCTTTAGCAAGTAAACTGGATAGGGACATGATTGAAGTACCAACTTTTCTATCTACATGCTGGCTTCAACCTAGAGTCTTTCTCTTACTTCAGAGACCTATCCTTGAAGGGAATATGGAACTGAATTCTTTCTCTCTTGAAGCTGGAAGCCAGGACAATGGCTAATTCTCTTCTCCTAAACACTTACCAACTCCATCCCTCATGAAGCCAGAATGCATAGAGTAATCATTCTCCACCAATGAGGAGGGTCTTACTTTGATAAACTACTAGGCTTGAGCCCCAGGTTACATTTGTTACAGATCTCTGTCACCCATCTCCCCCATCAATCTGCAGCTACTCCAGCCAATACAGATTTCTGCTTCTCTGAAGTCATGTTGCACTTAGCAATGGTACCACATGATTTAGCATTTGCTTATTCTCTATTTCATTTGGGGGCTTATCTGAGTTAGAGTGTGTGTGTG
The DNA here is from genome assembly GCF_011100635.1 of Trichosurus vulpecula. Taxonomy (NCBI): domain Eukaryota; kingdom Metazoa; phylum Chordata; class Mammalia; order Diprotodontia; family Phalangeridae; genus Trichosurus; species Trichosurus vulpecula. The sequence continues at coordinate 119,189,707 of NC_050576.1, forward strand.
TATGTGTGTGTGTGTGTGTGTGTGTGTGTGTGTGTGTTAAAAGCTTTCTCCACTATCAGCAGCTTATCAGGACTTTGTTCTTCTAAGCACCCAGGCTAATACTGTGTGATTGTGTACAGACACAAGATTTTGACACAGACATAAGATTTTAACCTATACATGGGAGACACTGGAAAAAGAATTTTTTAGGTTGGTGATTTTCTCTGCTAAATCATGTTATTATTGATTTATTTGTTTTTTAAATATCTTTTTTTTACATTTGTTTGAGGGGGGAAGGCAGGGCCATTGGGGTTAAGTGACTTGCCCAAGGTCACACAGCTAGTAAGTGTGTCAGGTGCCTGAGGCCAGATTTGAATTCAGGTCCTCCTGACTCCAGGGCCAGTGTTTATTTGTCTTTTAATAATCAACAGTAGTCCCAGTGGGACTTTGCTGGTATTCTTAATATCTTTTAGTGATTTTTGTAATTGTAATATATGGTCAGCTGATGAATATCATTTGTAAAAGTCTGTCTATTCCCTTTGCATACCTTCTTCAATAACATACATAGATTACTCATAAATAGTCAGTAGATATGGGAAAGTAGGCCAAAAGTTGGTGGTTACTGATATTTTCTTAGAAACCTTATGTCATAATCATAAAGGTCAAGATTTTTTTTCTCTAGGTCTGTGGTATCCTTTCCTCTCACAGATAACTCAAGATATGATCCTTCGATGCCTTTGAAATTGTGTAGCCACCAACCTCCCCTGTGTATCTTTGGTCTAGCCAGCTGCTCTCCCCAAAGTTTTCTTTAGTGCCAATTTGAATTCCTCATGCAACACATCATGGACTTACTTGCCCTGTAATCAAATCAGCTTCTAAAAAAAATACTTTGCTAACTTGTCTTTTGAACAACCCTTGCATTTCTACTGTATAATGCACAACACAACACAAGCATTCTGACTAATTAAGTACTGTGTGCTGACACTGTACAAAACATATGGAGACCTTCTAAACTGAGCTTGCTTGGCTTCCTGGATTCAGTGACCAGATGAAATGGATTGCACATTATTTGTGTCCCTCTTCTCTTGCCTTTACCACTCTAACTAGATGTCTGAATCTGCAACCTTCTCAGTCTTTTCTTTCCACTACATATTATCATACATGCCAGGCAACAAGAATTTCTTTCCTAGGGCTTATTTACAAGGCAAAAGAGGATATGCAAATTCAGAAATAATCCAATGATGCAAGAGTTCTTAACCTTTTTGGTGTCCTAGACCACTCTGACAGACTGGTGAAGCCTATGGACCCTTTCTCAGAATAATAATTTAAATACATAAAATACATAGAATCACAGAAGGAAGAAATTACTTTAAAATAAAATTATGAAAATATTTTAAAAATTTCTGATATAATGTGCCTGGTAGCAATCTAATAACTACAGTAATTTCAAAATAGTGATGAGCATAAACATGAAAATAATAAACCATGATAAACATAAAAATAAAAGTATTTTTAAATACCTGCAACACATTTAATGCGATATGAAAATGTAATTTCTCTTGGTGACAAAAGTCACACCTACTGCTAATAATAATAATAATAATAATTGCAATAGTTTATTGCCCACATTCATAATAGAAGAAAAATGCTAAATTTCAGTTAGAAGTTAGTGAAAATAAAGATATACTTTTTTCCCCAGGTAAGTTCAAGAACTCCCTGAGTCAGATAGAGTCAGGAAGGGCCTAGAGTCAGGAAGACTTGAGTTCAAATCCAACTGCAAACACTTTTTAGCTATGTGATCCAGGGCAAATCATCTAACCTCTGTTTACCTCAGTTTCCTCAACCATAAAAGTGGGATAATAATAGGATTGTTGTGAGGATCAAATGACATAATGTTTGTAAAAAGTGCTTGGTGCATAGTAGGTGCCATATACATATAAATGTATACATGCTTATTCTTTTCCCCTCCCCTTCCCCTGTGTCTGCAGACCTCAGGGGTACCATGGCAAGGCAGAAAATTACCTAGTTTCAGCCTGGATGGCCTTAGTTATTGGGTCTATGAGTTGTTTCCCAGGCTGCCACAGATCTGTGATACTCTCAAGGCTAAAAGTCTCATAACATGGTGTCTGAATTCCTTGTGACCTCATGACTCCTGAAAGAAGTGATTTTTCTACCTTAGAACACTCTCCAGGAGGCTCATAAATGATTCACCATGATTCACCTACATGAATCAATATTATTCCCATTATAGACCCTCAGGATGTCTCACAATTATACAGTACTCCACCCACATCACTAAATCAATTAGCACATTCCCCTCCTTCCACTCAAAGAGGACAGACCATAAAGAATTACCACATAACATTAAAATTATTTTGTCTTCAACCTTAAAATAGGATATAGCATTACTACCACTCAGAAAGTCCTAACAAGCTTATATGTCACCAGGCACCCTGTACATTAAAAGACCTAAGCATTTCTCTAGCCAAAATACAGCATTAAAACTGTTAGGCTTTGCTGTTAATAAATAAACAAAAGAAAGATAAAAATGTAGACTTGGTAGGTGGAGAACACTGATCTTGTCTTCTTAGGGTACCTGTTGCTCTTTGTTGAATTTGTTTTTTTTTTAATCATTATTTATTTGTTTAATATTTTTAGTTTTCAGCATTAATTTTCACAAGAGTTTGAATTACAAATTTTCTCCCCATTTCTACCCTCCCCCCCCACTCCAAGATGGCATATATTCTGATGGCCCTATTCCCCAGTCAGCCCTCCCTTCTGTCCCCCACTCCCCCCATTCACTTTTCCCTTACTTTCTTGTAGGGCAAGATAGATTTCTATGCCCCATTGGCTGTATATCTCATTTCCTAGTTGCAAGCAAAAACTTTTGTTTGGAAAATCTTCTTTAAAAACTGTGAGTTCCAAATTCTCTCCCCTCCTCCCTCCCCACCCACCCTCCCTAAGAAGGCAAGCAATTCAACATAGGCCGCATGTATATCATTATGCAAAAGCCTTCCACAATACTCATGTTGTAAAAGACTAACTATATTTTGCTCCTTCCTATCTTATTCCCCTTTATTCAATTTTCTCTCTTGACCCTGTCTCTTCAAAAGTGTTTGCTTTTGATTACCTCCTGCCCCTATCTGTACTCCCTTCTATCATCCCCCCTTTTTTATCTACTTTCTGCTTCTTTCTTGTGGGGTAAGATACACAATTAAGTGTATATGTTATTCCCTCTTCAGGTCAAATCCCATGAGAGCAAGATTCACTCATTCCCCCTCACCTGCCCCCTCTTCCCTTTCTATACAACTGCTTTTTCTTGCCACATTTATGTGAGATAATTTACCCCATTCTATCTCTCCCTTTTTCCCTCTCTCAATATATTCCTCTCTCATCCTTAATTTGATCGTATTTTTTTAGATATCATCCCTTTATATTCAACTCACCCTTTGCCCTCTGTCTATATTTATACATATACATATATACAGATACATACACACATATGTATATGTATGTATGTATGTATGTATGTATGTATGTATATTCCCTTCAGCTACCCTAATACTGAGGTCTCATGAATTATACACATCCATGTACTAATGCAAACAAAACAGTTCAACTTTAGTAAGTCCCTTATGATTTCTCTTTCTTGTTTACCTTTTCATGCTTCTCAATTCTTGTGTTTGAAAGTCAAATTTTCTATTTGGCTCTGGTCTTTTCACAGACAAAGCTTGAAAGTCCTCTATTTTATTGAAAATCCATATTTTGCCTTGGAGCACGATACTTAGTTTTGCTGAGTAGGAGATTCTTGGTTTTAATCCTAGCTCCTTTGACTTCCAGAATATCATATTCCAAGTCCTTCAATCCCTTAATGTAGAAGCTGCTAAATCTTGTATTATCCTGATTGTGTTTCCACAATACTCAAATTGTTTCTTTCTGGCTGCTGACAATATTTTCTCCTTGATCTGGGAGCTTTGGAATTTGGCGACAATATTCCTAGGAGTTTTCTTTTTGGGATCTTTTTTCAGGAGGCAATCCATGGATTCTTTCAATTTCTATTTTACCCTCTGGCTCTAGAATATCAGGGCAGTTCTCCTTGATAATTTCTTGAAAGATGATATCTAGGCTCTTTTTTTTATCATGCCTTTCAGGTAGTCCAATAATTTTTAAATTATCTCTCCTGGATCTATTTTCCAGGTCAGCGGTTTTTCCAATGAGATATTTCACATTGTCTTCCACTTTTTCATTCCTTTGGCTCTGTTTTATAATATCTTGATTTCTCGTAAAGTCACTAGCTTCCACTTGCTCCAATCTAATTTTTAAGGTAGTATTTTCTTCGGTGGTCTTTGGGACCTCCTTTTCCATTTGGCTAATTCTGCCTTTCAAGGTATTCTTCACCTCATTGGATTTTTGGAGCTCTTTGAACATTTGGGTTAGTCTATTTTTTAAGGTGTTGTTTTCTTCAGTATTTTTTTCAGTATTTTTTGGTTCTCCTTTAGCAAGTCATTGACTTGTTTTTCATGGTTTTCTCACATCATTCTCATTTGTCTTCCCAATTTTTCCTCTACTTCTCTAACTTGCTTTTCCAAATCCTTTTTGAGCTCTTCCATGGCCTGAGACCAGTTCATGTTTTTCTTGGAGGCTTTTGATGTAGGCTCTTTGACTTTGTTGACTTCTTCTGGGTGTATGTTTTGGTCTTCTTTGTCACCAAAGAAAGATTCCAAAGTCTGAGTCTGAATCTGAGTCCACTTTCACTGCTTGGCCATGTTCCCAGCCAACTCCTTGACCCTTGAGCTTTTCGTCAGGGTATGACTGCTTGTAGAGTAGAGAGTACTTTGTTCCAAGCTTGAGGGGATGCACTGTTGTTTTCAGAGCTATTTCCATACAGCAAGCTATGCCACACCAATGCTCCTCCTCCCCCAAGAACCACCAACCCGGACCTGACTCAGATCTTAAGCAGGCTCTGCACTCCTGCTGTAACCCACAGCTTAATTCCTCCCTCCAGGTGGGCCTGGGGCTGGAAGAAACTGAAGCTGTAGTTCTGTAGCTGCACCACCCCTGCTGCCTCCGGGTTAGTGGCCGAACTGAGAACTCCTTTCACTCTCTCCCCAGCAGCTTTTCCCACTAACCTTCTCTGTTGTCTTTGGTGTTTGTGGGTTGAGAAGTCTGGTAACTGCCACAGCTCACTGATTCAGGGTGCTGGGGCCTGTTCCACCTGGCTCCCAGTCTGGTTGGTCCGGGCAGCCCACGCTGGGCTCTGCTCTGCTCCGCTCCCAGCTCCATGCGATAGACCTTACCCAGTGACCATCCAGGCTGTCCTGGGCTGGAGCCTTGCTTCCCTTTGATATTTCGTGAGTTCAGCAGTTCTTGAATTTGTTCAGAGCCATTTGGTGTTTGGAGGGTCTTGGGGGAGAGCCCTAGGCAAGTCCCTGCTTTCTAGCTGCCATCTTGGCTCCGCCTCCATTGAATTTGTTTACAGCCAAGCCAGAGGAGATCTTGGGATACAAATAATTAAACTTATCAGCTGTTATCTGTAACAGAAGGTGTTGACCTCTGCCCCAGATAGGGGTCAAACCTCAGTCTGGGTGTACCCTGCCAGATTTTTTTAGTGGGGTGTGGTAACTATGATTCAAGAGCTGGCAACTACCCTTCCTGAGACAAGTTCTAGGCACTACATTCTAAAAGACTGAAGAGCAAGCAAGGCAGATCCAGCAGAAATACCACTGTGCTCAGCAAAAAGCAGCCACAGCCATGCAAAGTACCCACTAAAGAGCAAGTCTGCTGAGAGCAACGTGAAGACCTTCTTCTCTGGCATTGGAAACATGAGTTACCCCTTGCTATTCAGTTTTTTCAGTTGTGTCTGATTCTTTATGACCCCATTTTGAGGTTTTGGAGTGGTTTTGGCATTTTCTTCTCCAGCTCACTTTACAGATGAGGAATCTGAGGCAAACAGGGTTAAGTGACTTGCCCAGAGTAACACAGCTAGGAAGTGTCTGAGGGCAGATTTGAACTCAGTAAGATGAGTCTTTCTGACTCCAGACCCAGAGTTCTAGCCACTGCCCTACCTAGAAGCCCCTGGTTACCTCAGTTTCCATATCTGTAAAATGATCAGGAGAAGAAAATGGCAAATCACTCCAGTATCTTTGTCACGAAAACTCCAAATTGGGTCATGAAGAGGTGGACACAATTGAAAATGACTGAACAACAAGAACTATGTGCCAAGCACTGTACTAAACTCTGAGGATACAGTCATTAGTGAAATGGCCCCTCAAGGAGCTTACGTGTCTAATGGGCCAGATCACACACACACATATGAGAGAGACAGAGAGAGGCAGAGAGAGATAGACGGAGAGAGAAAGAGAGGTGGGGGGGGGGGGAAGGGAGGGTGCTCTGAATGCCTCTTATGTGTGGTTTCTTTATATTCATAGAAATCAGGCCTGTACCAATACAGCCCACAGGCCACTTATAGCCCACCAAAGGATTTCTGCTGGCCCACAAAAAATGTAGAAGATATAAAAGAAAGTGAAGCTATAATGAGTGCTTTCTCCATGCCCCACTTAAGCTGCCTTCCACTAGTCACTATAGTGTTTATCACATAAGTTGGCAGATGGATTGCCATTGGACACTCTCTCCTGTTTTTCACATGACTTGTGACAACAAACCGTCAGCCTATCTCTTCTCTGAGAGGAGTGATTTTATGATAAATAAAAATCTTAAGTAATAAGTGTAATTAATTGATATTAATTTAAATTTCCCTTTTAAAAATATGGTTTATTTGCAAAAAAGTATAATCATTAATTATACCTTTATTTGGAAAGTGGGTGGCTAAAAAGCTATCTGCAGCCATAAGAAGTTTAGCCTATTTTAATTTTGGCCCCTACCTACTACCAAGTTGTGCAGGTCCGATGTAAATGTATATGTATGTTTCAGATAGGTAAGGTATGCGTATATATATATATATATGCATATACATATATATACATACACGTATATATACATGCACATGTCTGTGTGTGTATGGAGAAAGAGAGAAAGAAAGCCTTCTGGATGTCTCTTCTGTTTGGTTTCTTTATATACACATATGTATAGATGTATGTATGCATATATAAAGAGACAGAGAAATGTGTGTGTATGAATGTATTGTTCATGTGTCTATGTAACAACAGAGAACTTGCTAGTGATGTAGGCTAAGGTACCTACCCCCTCTTTCTAAAGAGTTATCCAGATCTGGACACTGCCGCTACCCTAGTTCAGGCCCCCATCTCCTCACACCTGAACTGTTGCACTAGCCTTCTGGTTGTTCTAAGTGCCTGAAGTTTCTAGCCACTCCAGCCCATTTTCCAATCAGGTACCAAATTGATCTTCTTAAATTACAGGGCTTGACCATGTCATCCCCCCAACTCTACTCCTTCTGCCCCATTCAATAAACTCCGGAAGCTCTCTGTTACCTCCAAGACCAAACATAAAATTTTCTGTTTGGCTTTTAAAAGCCCTTCATAAATTTGTCTCTTCCTACCTTTCAGTCATCTTAACTGTTACTTCCCTCCTCTTTTCCAGATCCCCCTTAAGGCTAGTGCCTTACCTCTGAGATTCCCTCCAATTTATCCTACATCTCTGTTGTTTGTACATAATTGTTTGCCTAATCTCTCCCTGATTATATTATAAACTCCTTGAAGGCAAGGACTATTCCCCTTCCCCTGATTTTTTTTTGTCTCCTAATGCTAAGCAAAGTGCCTAGTACATAGAATGTACTTCAAAAATACTTGTTGACTTGACTTGACCAAAGCATGTAAACAGATTCAGCCTAAGGGGGACCTGGCTCCGTACAGAGGAGTAAAAGTCTTTGTCTCCCTCTCAACCTTTGGCCATTTACACTCTTACCAGGAGCCATGGAGAGAATCAATCAAAGCTTAAAGTTGGCTTAGGTCTAGTGTGTTCCCCTAAAGAGAGTTGAGAGGTATTCAACATATAATATTTATCAAATATAGGACAGTTATTTATTTCTTCCACAAAAGAGAAATGCTAAACAAAAAAGGCTTATAAATGCACATTAATCAATATTTAAATAAGCAGTACTAACTTTTAAGCACTGTTCTTCTGGCTGAGGAGGTTAATACTTAAAACATGAAGCATTTTGAGGGATTACTGAATAAGCATTTCATTTTTGGCTCTGTACTGCCTTGCCTCCCTCAAAGTCCCTGTCTTCTGGCAAGCCAAGCCAAGATGGGTGGCTCTTTACGATGGTGGATATCTTCTCCTCTAAGACGTACTATAGTAGCTTGTAGAGAGAGTGCCTCCCTCAGTGCAGTGGCTGCCAACTGAGAAACCCAGGAGCTCCCAGCCTCTCCAACTTGCAAAATTCCCTCCAAGTCTAGAAGTAACTATATTAAGATTTATATCTACTCACCCATATTCAAGGGAAGAAAACAAAAAGAATAGGTATCCAGAGACCCCTAGCTGAGCCCATGTTCTAACAACCATTTCTTTGGGGAATAGGGCTCTCAGGGTAGGGGAAGTTCCAGTAAGAGAATAATCTGGCATTGAGAAGAGCCAGAAGGTAGAACCACTCCTATCAAAGTTTACTGAGGGGGAGGCTCTTCCTGGGTCAATGGACAATCTGAGTAGCTTCTGGTTCAACCCCTATCCGAGGTTGGAAAGGCCTTTACTCGCAGTGATTTATTTTTCACCCACCAAATTCCATGTCTTTCTAAACCTGTTCATAAAAGAGGATGAAGTATTCTTCCAGAAAAGTTTTAGCCTAATGTTCTAAAAGCTGCAACATCTGAGACCAGGTGATTCCATCCTTCCCTAAGTCTTGGGTTAATGGTTGGGGGTGGGGCGCGGTTAGGGGGGTTGGGGAAGACAGAGCTGTTTGGGGTTCCCTCTAGTGATCCAGAGTTCATCTGCTTTTGTCTAGCCAACTCAACTTCATTTAAGAGCCCAAATCCAAGTGTGATTAATGCTGACAATCAATCATCTTCAAATTTGATGTTAATGGGGTTGAGACCTTCCAAGCCAGAATAACCTCATCCATTAACCTTGTTAAGCTTGTTAACAAGCCATTAACCTGAGCAAGGCTGCTCTTGGGTACACCTTCCTGTTCTCCATCCAGTTAAAAATTTGTGTTGTTTTTGTCCCGTTGTTTTTCAGTTGTATCTTGACTCTTCCTGATCTCATTTTCTTGGCAAAGATAGTGGGGGGGGGGGGGGGGTTGCCATTTCCTTCTTCAGCTCATTTTACAAATGAAGAACTGAAGCAAACAAGGTTAAGTGACTTGTCTAGGGTCATACAAACAGGATGTGTCTGAGGCCAGATTTGAAGTCAAGAAGACTGGTCTTCCTGACTCCAAGCCTGGCACTCTATCCATTGCACCACTTAGATCCTCTTGAAAATTTGTAACCATGGAAAACTACACTTGAGTTGCTGTCAGAACTATCTTGTATCTCCAAGTCTGAATGTCCTTCAGGGGATATGGGAAAGCTTCATAATTTCAGACACCATTGTCCTTTTCTCCCATAACTTACATAGAAGCATGGGTTTAGAGCTCGAAGGCCATCTAATCTAACTTCCTCCGTTTTTCGGATAAGGAAACTGAATCCCAGAGAAATCAAGTGACTGCCCAAGGTCATAAAGGTGGGAAGTGGTAGAGGAGGGATTTGAATTCAGATCATCTAACTCCAGATCCAGAATACTGTAGCATATCTCCAAGGAGACCAAATCATGGTACCATTCTCACAATGCAACTAGTTGTGTTTTTTTTAATTGCCTACTCAAATCTTTAGTTCTTTTTTTTTCTTCTTTTTTTAATGTTATAAATCTATGTGTTCATATGTATAATTTTTCCTCTAAGGACTGCTTTAGCTACATCCCAGAACTTGTGGTATTTTTTCTCATTGTTATAGTTTTCTTTCATCAAGTTGTTAATAGTTCATGCTCAAGGGACTATTGTCAATTCATGTGAAGCCTTGAGTAACATGGTTCCAGAAATCTGTGATGACGAATGATGGAAGCTTCTGGCTTTCTACTTCAGGTCTGCATGGTATGACCAGACTTTGATTACAATTATTTCTATGCTTTGTTTTTTGCCCCACTTATTCAGGAAGTCATTTATTAAGTCTATCTTGCTCTGAATGCTCTCCAACTTAAGCGTCCTGCTTAAAATGTGATGTCCAGGATTGACCACAGTCCTCCAGATGAGGTCTGACAAGGATTGTGTGAAGGATTGTGACCACCTTATTCCTGAAATCTCCATCTCTCTCAGTGGAACCAAGGATCACATTAGTTTTTTTGTTTTATTTTGTTTTCTTTTTGCCACATCACCCTGGTGTTTCATAATTAAGCTGTTGGTACATTAAATATCCTGGATCTTCTTCAGACAAACTTCTGTCTAATCACGCCTCCTCCATCTTTTATTTGCAAAGTTGATTTTTTTTTTGGTATTCAAATGAATCAATTGAATAAGCCTTTATGGAACTTTCAAGGGGAAAAAAAATCTTAATCTAGACTACTTTATAGTTGAATTCTATTAAGTGTTTAGCAAGCAAATATTACACAAATTATTCTCAATAATTGAGAATGTAAGCACCCACCAAATTCTTTCTATGAGACAAATATGATCCAAATAACTTAAACCATTCAAGGATAAAATAAATAACAAAAATGAATATTAATACAAAAAAGAGGGACATGTCCAAGGGCATAAGATGTGGAATAAAATAGTTTCTGGCAGACTTGTGCCTCAAACATAGAATATAATATTGATATTTTTCCTTCAACTCCTAGAATTGTCATTATTCAATGTTATAGGTTTACTATGATGATTTAGTATGATAAAAAGTATATGTCTAAAACCAAAAGCTAGTATTATTTGCTATAGAGAAACACTAAGTACTTTTCTAATGAATATCAGAATAAAATAAGAATATCCTCTCCCCTTACTATTTTCGACATAGTTCTAGAAATGCTAGTGAAGACAACAAGACAGGCAAAACAAATTAAAGACACATTGTTTTTGTTAGAAATTGAGAAAGATGAGATAAAATTATCTCTTTTACTGGTGACAAAAATATATTCCTCAGAAAATATGAGATAATCAGCAATAAATTAATTAAAGCAATAACTTCAGTAAGACAGAACACAAAATAAATCCAAAAATTCATCAGTTTTTCTATATAGCAATAACAAAAATCAGGAGGAAGTTATGGAAAGAGAAAACCCTTTTAAAATAATTTTAAAATGTACAAAATATCTGGTAGTTAACCAGGAATATGTTAGTGAATGTTCAACAAACAGTTCTCAAAAAAAGTATGTACAACACACTTTTGATGTTAATCTGCATGATTAACAATTTTTCTATTTCTTTCTTCAGTCTAGGCTCTAGACAATCAATGAGACAATAAACCAATTCCTAATTTGTAACACTTGTCAATTTCCAAGATTTAAACATCCACACTAAAAATTTAACAATTACATAACATGACTAATGTAGAAATATGTTTAACATGATTGTACATGTATAACCTATTTCAAATTGTTTGCCATCTTGGGGAAGAGGATGGGATGGAAGGAGGAAAATTTGGAGCTCAAAATCTTATGAAGATGAATGTTGAAAACTGTCTTTACATGTAATCAGAAAAAATAAAATACTATTAAGTAAAAAAAAAAAGAAAGAAAGAAAGAAAATTTAGCAAGTGGCTCTCCAGAAGGAATTCCAGCTACCTGCCGCACACCTCTCTTTTCAATATATGGACACACCCAAGTCTTATTTAAATACAATTACAAAATACTCTTTGCAAGAATAAAAGAAGACAAATAATTGGAGAAATATTCATTGCTCATGATTAGGATGAGCCAAAATAATTAAAATGATGATACTACTCAAATGTATACTTTTAGTGCTTTGCCAATCAAATTACCAACTTTATAGAGCTTTATAGAGCACGAAAATAATAAAATTCTGATGGAAGAACAAAAAAAATACTGAATCTTAAGAGAGAATATGAAAACAGTAGAAATGAAGGGGAAATAGAAGTTGAAGTCCTGAAACTATAATATAAAGCAGTAGTCATGAAGATTATCTAATATTGATTAAAAATAGAAAAGTAGAATAGATTAGATAAGCAAAAATCAGAACTAATAAGCTCAGGATCCCAATGTTAGATAAGCCCATAAACATGAACCCCATAGGAAAAAATATCTATTCAACAACTTCTATAGAAATTGAAAAGTAGTTTAGCAATAACAAGTCTTATGCCCTGTTTTGTAATAACTGCCTAATGAATTCTACTGATACAAAAGATCACATCTAATCTAATCTAATATTTAAGTGCCTACATTTTGCCAAGTACTATGCTAGGTATTGTGAGAGATATTAGGAAAAAAAGTAGAAAATTAGAAAAATTAGAAAAAATAAAGTATATTAGAGATACTTTTCACAACCTTGGCTAGGATCAGAATTTTTTTTAAATATCCATGACATATTTTATTTTTTGTTTGTTTTTTTAAAATGATATTTTATTTTTCCCCAATTACATGTAAAAACAATTTTTAACATTCAGTTTTTTTAATTTTTGATTTCCAGATTCTATCCTCCCCTTCTTCCCCTCCCCCTTCCCTGATATGGTAAGCAATCTGATAGAGATTATATATATGTAATCATCTAAGACATATTTCCATATCAGTCATTTTGTGAAAGAAAATTTGAAACAAAAAAGAAATGAAAGAAGGAAAAAAACTGAAAAATCATATGCTTTAGTCTGTATTCAGAAGACAAAAGTTCTTTCTCTGGAGGCAGATGGAATTTTTCATCATGAATCCTTTGGCATTGTTTTGGACTATTGTATTGCTGAGAATAGCTAAGTCATTCACAATTGTTCATTATACAATGTTTCTGTTGCTACATACAATGTCTTCCTGGTTCTCTCACTTCACTTTGCATCAGTTCATGTAAATCTTTCCAGGTTTTTCTGAAATGATCCACTAGCACAATAATTTCTTATAGCACAATAATATTCAATTACAATAATATACCACAACTTTTTTGGCTATGCCCCAATTGATGGACATTAGCAGGGGAAGAATCCTTTTTTTATTTTTTAAAATAGTCATTTATTTTTCAATGTTTTCAACATTCACTTTTATAAGATTTTGAGTTCCAATTTTTTTTCTTCCTCCTTTCTCCCTTCTCCAAGATGGCATGCAATCTGATATATGCTGTACATGTACAATCATATTAAACATATTTCCACGTTAGTCATGTTCTGAAAGAAGAATCAAAACATAAGGGAAAACTATGAGAAAGAAAAAAAAGAGAGAGAAAATAGTATGCTTCAATCTGAATTCAGACTCCATAGTTCTTTCTCTGGATGTGGAGAGCATTTTCCATCATGAGTCTTTTTGAATTATTTTAGATCATTGTATTGCTGAGAAGAGCGATCTGTCAAAGTTGGTCATTGCACACTGTTGCTGTTACTATGTACAATATTCTCCTACTTCTGCTCACTTCACTCAGCAACAGTTCACACAAGTCTTTCCAGGTTTTTCTAAGATCTACCTGCTCATCATTTCTTATGGAACAATAGTATTGCATTACATTCATAAACCACAACTTGTTCATCCATTCCCCAATTGATGGGCATCCCCTCAATTTCCAATTTTTTGTCACCACAAAAAAGTTTCTATAAATATTTTTGTACGTGTGGGTCCTTTTCCCTTTTTAATGGTCTCTTTGGGATACCAACTTAGTAGTGCTATTGCTAGATCAAAGGGTATGCACAGTTTTATAGCCCTTTGGGCATAGTTCCAAATTGCTCTCCAGAATGGTTGGATCAGCTCACAATAAAGGGAGAATTCTTAACTACATGAGGGATAGAGGAGGTGACAGAAGACAAAATAAATAATTTCAAGTGCACAAAATTAAAAATATTTCATACAAATAAAATCAACGGAGTTAGGTTAAGAAGGGAAATTGTCAATTTAAAAAAAATGCCAAATATCTCTGCTAAAAAGCTGGAATTATATATTTGCATGTATAGATAGACATGGAATTAAAATAAATGAGATCATATGACCAAAAATTACAGCTCAAAGAGACTTATCTAGTCTAACTCTATTTTGCAGATGAGGAAATTGAGACCTGGAGATATTAAGTGGCTTGCCCAATATCATATAGGTATTGAGTAAAGGAGGGAGGGGGAGGGAACAAGCATTTATTAAGTACCTAATATGTGCCAGACACTGTGCTAAATGATTTGCAAATATTTTCTCATTTTATCCTCACAACAACCTTGGGAAGTAGGTACTATTATGATCTCCATTTTACAGTTGAGAAAACTGAGGCAGACAGATTAAATGACTTGCCCATGGTCACACAACTAATAAGTAGGTGATACCTGATTTGAACTCAAGTCTTTCTGACTTCAGGCCCAGCACTCTATGCACCATGCCACCTAACTGCTATGATAAAGCTAGAATTCAAAATCAATGACCAAAAAAATAGAGAAATCAAACATAAGAAGATTTATTTGAAATGATGAAGACTGAAGTAAATAGAACCAGGAAACAATATACATAATACCTATAATGTAATCAAAAGAGAATAGAATGAAACTGAATGCTGGGAGTGTGGGGGAGGGAAATAAAGCACTTCATACAGTAAAATATTTTCTATTTATTCTGGTGGGGAACTATCCCCATTGTACCAAGTTCACATAACTAGGACTCAATTAAATATAGAAAGGTCAGGGAATAATTAGGGCTTTCCCAATAGGAAAGTCCTCAGAGGTTATCTAAATGAGAAAATCCATGCTAACCATAACCTAACTGATAAGATAAACTGTTTACCTAGAAAGAGATAGAATTTGGGGGTAGTAGTTCAACTAATTAAAAGGTCTTATAGGATTTGACATTTCCCTTAGATTTTTGGCTTAGCTGGATGGAGTATAATCACCAAGTTAAGTACAATATCCCTTCCTTCTTATTGAATGGGATAACTTTATTGTTATTGTTCGGTCATTTTAGTCTTGTCCAACTCTTGGTGACTTCATCTGGGGTTTTCTTGGCTAAGATACTGGTGTGGTTTGTCATTTCCTTCTCCAGCTCATTTTGTGGATAAGGAAACTGAGTTAAGCAACTTGCCCAGGCTCACACAGCTAGTTAGTATCTGGGGCCAGATTTGAACTCAGGAAGATGTCTTCCTGCTTCCGGTCTGCACTCTATCCACTGTGCCACCTACCTGTCCATGGGATCAGATTAGAAGCTAGAAATGTCATCTGCTAGTTAATACTGGGAGAAGGAACAAGAAACTGTTACTTGCAGCTACTGTGGCTATGTAAGACTAACAACCAGACCCACAACACCAGTGCCCGGGAGGGCTGCTAGCACAGATTCTTTGATCTTCTTTTCTAAGCAAAGAAACTTTAAGGGGTTTAAAATCTCACTTTAATTAAACATACATATATCATTCACTTAGTTCAAAAGAAAAAGCCAGCACCCTGAACTTCAGAGCAAATACAAACAGAAATTACAAACAGAGAAAATATAAACAGAGCAAATAACACAAATCAACGGACAGGCTTCTAGCTGTCTGACCAAAGCTATACATACACAGTTACCAGAGAGAGAAGTACTAACATCAGGGTTTTCTATGAGTGTGCCTCAAACAAAATGCTAACCTCAGAGTATATGTACCCTTTTTCAGGGTCAGAGCACTTCACACCTCTCCTGTCCTAATCAGCAAAAAGGTGTGGGCCTTTCTACAAACAAAGGCAAGATTCAATCAAAGGCATTCATTGCCTTAGTGCTGAGAAGCTCTCCAAAACAAAAGACAACAAAAAGTCCCACTTTGCTTGCCATTACAGAAACCCATTGGCTCAGAGGTATGGGAGCATTTAAGAAGTCATTCTCCTTGGAAGATACAACACTGCACAGAACTTTAAAAACATTTAATGTTATCTGCTGTAACTTAAGGAGAACACTAGGCAGAGTAACATGGGGGCAGGGGGTTGTGATACTATCTGAGGAGAGGTCATAAGAATTTCAATGATGGGCTCATATTAAGAGGTCACAAGCACCTGAATATGCTAGGTAATTAAGGGACTGATATTACCTAGGTTCCTGAGATCAGGTCACTTACTGGTATTAATTGTTGCTTCTATGGGTACTCATAGGAGTTCCATTTGTTTTCTTTTTTGTTTCTTTGTTTTTATTTTTAGAGGCAATTGAGGTTAAGTGACTTGCCCAGGATCACACAGCTAGTAAATGTCTGAGGCCACATTTGAACTCAGGTCTTCCTGACTCTAGAGCTGATGATCTATCCACTGTGTCCCCCAGCTGCCCCAAGTTCTATTTGTTTTCAATGGCCTATACATAAACCTTTCCATATTTGAGTTTTGTGAACCACGCACTTACATGAGGAATTTGGTGACAACAACTTTGGGGATGAAATATAATCAAATTCCCATATTATTCAGATGTGGGCAATGAGCCAGAGAAGTAGGAAATCCCTCAAAGTATATCCAGGTCTTTCATATCATATGAGTTCATCACATAAAGGTTACAAAACTATATAAGTTTCCTCAGAGACAGGTGTTTGATGAGTGTGAAAAAGAGGATTATAAAGGCAATGATTACATAGTCTTTGTGGTCTTAACATCCAGAATGTAATTCTAAAAGTTGTACTGAAGCATCAGCACAGTTTCTGAAACTGTTTTACATTAATGGTTTTACATTAATGAATGATATGGGTTTGTTTAAAATCCAATGTACAATTTTATCAATATGATTTAAGCCTCTACAATTACCTATTTACTACAATTTCAATATGCTGATTCAACATAGTGATACATCAGGGCAATTGCCTGAATTCCCTGAAAATATAGTTCTTTTGGCTGAAGTAACCATACAAAATCATTGTGAAATCAATTTAAGGAATGGCTTCTGTACAGTGAGTATACATCAGTCCAAGAAAAGGGAAGATGCATTGTTTGGGCTCCCTAATTGTGTTTGCTCTGGGAAATCGATAAATGGTTTCCAGATTTATAATAAGTTGTGGTATGTGCAGTACTCGTGTGTATTTCAAGGGAAATTTAATCCATATGTTTCTGATTCTCTTGAATTTAATTCATCAGAAAGTTGTTTCATAAAAACTATTTGATGCCCTCAAAGTCTCAAGAGTCTATTTTAAGATTTTCCTTTAGGCTTTTCTTCTTTTGAATAGGAAATCTTGTTTTGTCAAGAAGAAAGGGGGGAAAATGAACCCCGGAAGGTTTCATTTGCAATGTGGTAGGCTTGGAACTCTCAAAGGTTCTAAATTGGGAAGTTTGGAACATCCTTTTCCACCCTCCATTCCCCAACCCTTTAAACGTGGCTGTCTTTGAAACATTTGATTCATCTTGGATAGAATTCTTACAGTCCTACATAGAGGATCTCTATGTGTATACTACAGCAGTTTTATGAATTATTTAGGGAATGCTATAAAAATGCATGCAGCATTATATCCAAAACAGAAAATCATCCTTGTTGAGCAGGTAAAGATTATCTGAGCCATTCCCCTTTCCTTTCTCTGCCCCAACAAATACCTTCAATGAACACCTTTAGGCAAGTGAATTCTAAACGGTATTGAACATTTATAAGAGTCTTTTCATAAAAGAGGTTATGATCTGAAAGCATGGAAATCATAACTGATGAACATTTGTAGTTAGTGGAGCAGAAAGAAATGATAATGAGTTCATTTCAAAGTTCAAGGTGAAATGCATCCCAGAAGTTTTTCTGAAGTCTCTGAAGAAGGGAGCTTATGATCAGAAACTGTTCTCTCTCTCTCTCTCTCTCTCTCTCTCTCTCTCTCTCTCTCTCTCTCTCTCTCTCTCTCTCTCTCCCTCTCTCTCTCTCTCTCTCTCTCTCTCTCTCTCTCTCTCTCTACATATATATATATATATACATACATACATATTTACACGTCTACGTACACACACATATACACACACACACACACAGTAGGTATACTTGCTCCCCTGCTTCCCTCTGCAGGGCTGCTTGAAGCCTAGTTCCGGCCTTAAGAAGTTTTTGGCTCAGGCAGGAGTTAGTCTCAGAATCAAGGTCACCATAGAATTGGTGCCTAGCATCCATTCTTTCTGTTTTGCCTTGTTTCTTCAGTTCTGGTGCATCTCCTTAGAAGTGGTATGGTATAATAGATTGAAAGCTGAGTTCAAGTCCTGCTTCTGACACATACCAGCTACATAACCCAAGAGAAAGTTACTTCCGTGTTCATTGCTCTGGGCATTTCTTTATTTCTGTCTCAGCTCAACTCCTAACTTTCTTTCTCCACCATGCCCCAGAAGACTTCTCACCCTGGAACACCCCTCCTTTCCAGAAGCCTTTTCACATCGAGTGATCACTATGCCCCTTTAGCTCCTTCCTCTGATTGGTCAGTTCTTTCCATATCCTCTCCTGACTTCCTTTTACACAATGCCTGTAATCAGCTACTTTCTCTCTACCGGCCACCCCTTTCCCCCTCTTTGCAGTTTCCTTGTATATAATGGCTTTCCCCATTCGAATGTAAGCCTTTTGAGGGCAGAAACTGACATTGCTTTTGCTTGTATTTGTACTCTTGGCACTTATAGTGCCCGGCATGTAGTAAGTACTTAATAAATGCTTGTTTACATGGCGACTTGACTCTGGGAAGCTAAGAGTCTAATTGCAGAGAAGATGCCAATTTCCATTGGTAAAGCAAGTTTCCTCACCTGAGCATTCCCTATATCAATGAAATTTCTGGTCCAGTTCCTATCCACCCATTCCTTTAAGGTCTCTTTTTTCCTTTAAGGTTTAAAATATGCTTTCATCACAAAACAATTTGAGGTAAATAGCACAAGTATTATTACAATCATTATACCTCTTGAATAGATAAGGAGATCAAAGGGTTAAAAGAAGTTTAATGACTTACCCAGAGTCACATAATTAGTAAGTATAAGAGTTGATATTCAAACGTAGTGTTCTTCTGAATACAAGAATGAGTTCTATTTCTGGTATATTATGCTATTCTTTCTAAATATTTTATTCAGAAAATAGTTTCCTGTCCCAGATGCCAGAGCACACAAGGTCTTCCTTAGCTATCTTTGTATTTTGCAAAATTTCAGATAATAGATAAATATGAACTACTATGATAATTTGTTGATGATGATGCTATGTAGACTTCTGACAGCCTGTCTCATTTAGACTTACAATATTTGTATTCTTCTGATTTTGTGTCTTCCCAACCATTTTGTTTCCTATTCACTGCTTATTCTTACTTCTGATATGCTCTAACTTATCTTACTAATTTCTGCATTACTGATTCTCCTCTATATTTTGATTTGTATATTTTCTGGACTCTTGATTTCCTATGTGCTTGTTTATCTATTTTCTCTCTTAGATACAAACATATTCTAATCTTTCTTGGTTCTGGCATCCAACTTTGTCTCTATGCTTTGTTATTCATTACCCCATTATCAACATGTGTCCTACAGAAAGGATTAACACTATAATAACAGGGATAATATTTAAAATAGACAATAGGAACTGAGGCTAGAGAAGAAAGAAAATTGAGAATAAAATATGCTTGGAAAGGAAATTAGAATGAGCTTAATAAATGAAGTCAGAAAAGAAAAAGATCTGAAAGTTATTAAGAATGGAATGAGTAAAATGACCATTTTATAGTTTGAGAAGTAGTTGATATATATGAATGAATGAATGAATGAATGAATGAATAAAAGTTTTTTTAATAAACCATTTACTTAGTGCTTAATATGTACCAAACACCATGCTAAGCACTGTGGACAGAAATACAAAATTGGAGTCAGTGCCTGCTCTCAAGGAGTTTATATTCTAATAATAGTATAAACAACATACATAGTGCAGAGATGGCTAGGGAGATTCATTTTGGTTTGGAAAGTTACAGAGATGATGATAGGAACTATAGGGGAGTAGATTGATGTATGCTTCTAGTAATAGTGACAGTATTGATTTCATTTTTGTTCCATAATTGGAAAGTGATGATGGCAGGGAGAGGAGTTTCAGGAAGGAACAGAGTATCTGAACTTATTATTTCCCCCCTAAACCTGTATCTTTTTCTGACTGTATCATTTTTGCATGTAGTATCAACATTCTCCTACCTCCTAGCTCATCAGTTTCCAAATTCTACAATCCTTTATCATATATCTGTCCCATCTTCTTTATTCCCATACTGTCAACCTGATTCACACCCTCATTTTTATCAACCTTGACTATTATAATAGTCTCCTAATAGATCTCCTCTCCTCTCCTGTGGGGGCCCTACAACCTCTCCTTCCCATCACTGTTAGATTAATCTTCCTATTATATAAATCTGCTTATATCACTACTCTGTTTTAAACATTTTAATAATTCCATTGTCTACCAAGTAAAGGTCAAACTTCTTAGCCTAGCAATAAGGACTCTCCACAATGCAATTCTATATTATCCTTCTAGGTTCATCTCATTCTACTCTCTTTCCCATACTTCATGTTCCAACTGAAACAGACAAATTGTTTTATTCTGAATATTCCCTGTACCTTTCCAATTTATATTTACGTTCACAGTTTTCCTGATACCTTGAATATCCCCTCTTGATTTCCTACTTTTAAAGACCAACTGAAATACTATCTCTTTCCCCAATTTCACCTCCCCAGGCTTTAATGACCTTTCACCCTTTGGTCTTAATATAGCATTTTATTTATACCTCTCTTATGTAATCATCATGCATTAACTAGGTATTACGACTTCAAAGTATTATTCCTCTCAGGTACTGATATTTCATATAGAGCAGCTTGTTGCTAAGTTAAATTTTCTTTGCTTATAGTTCTAATAGAAAGTTACTTTGACTCAGAGTTTTGAAACAATTTTTATTCCATTTTGAATGTGAAAACTGTGGGATGTTGGAGCAACATGTATACTAAAATTGTTCAGTGATTATGGAACAAATATGTTTTATCTGTTTTTATATAGAAAATAAAAATTTGGTTGCTAATTCTACCTTAGCTTAGGCTAAGGTAGAATTGTTTGTAGAGAGGACCTGTTGTCTGAACTCAAAAAGACATGAAAGATTTCAACATATACTTCAGCAGCTAAACTTAAAGATAGAAGTGATTGCTATGATAGTTTTGTCAAGGGATAAGTCCACCTGAATAGAGATCAGAGAAGTCACCCAGTAGATTAGCTGGCTAGGCTGAGATGTGCCCAGTGAGGTTTGAATCAAACACAGTGTTGACCAAATCAGTTTGACCACCATAAAAGTATCTATTAAACAAAGAAATACATTCATCAAGGAAATTTTTCATGGACAGTTGCTGAGACTGAAAGACAATGAACTTCAGAGTTCCAGAGTTGTGAGTTATCCTGAACACATGCATTCTTTTTGCTCATGTGCAAACAGATATCGAATGCATTGGTGGGAAGGTTTGATACAGGTTTATTTGCAAATTGGGATATATTTATTATTCATATATTTTCTTTTTTCATAATCATATATATTCATATAGTTCCTTTTTGTTAATGGTTATATATAAGGAAGAAATATACCATTATTGTGAAATCTTGGTTTTGTGTAATTGGAAGCACATTAGCAGGGGCTCAAAAAACTGAAGTAGTGAGTAAAGTTTCCCCTAAGATTCTGAGAGAGTTTTGAGTGTAACCACATGGTAATTGTTGTTATTGTTAGGCCTTCATTCTTGAAGAGGACCAATGACACCATGAAGGTGATATCTTAACTTCTGTGTGAATTGGATATGAGTGGGACAGATATGCAAAAAGTCATTAGCCTCACTCTCTTCTCCAGAGTTATAGAAGTCCAGTAGCAAGATAAAGACCAAAATGTGTGGCAATGACCCAGGATGCAGTGGGTAACATTGGCTCTTCTAAATTAAGGTCTTTCCCAGATCTCAGCTCATCTGAGGCCATGTCCATTCGGTGACTAAGGGCTGGGTAAGAGTTGAGACAAAGGATGGTTCAATTTACCATCACAAAGGTATCAATCTAGGAGGGGAAGACCCTCAGAGTTTCTGGAAGAACAGAAAACAATTGCTATTTATACTTTTTCTAAGCCATGAAAATCTAAACAATGAGCCACAGAGGGTTGGGTTGAGGCAATTATTGGCCATTCACTGAAAGTCGGAGTGATTTGGTAGTTCCATTTAAAACATAATGAACTTTTAAAAGCCTGTCTTTTCAGAACTATATTTCAAGAAATCAAAACGAAAACCACACAGGACAAAAAAAAAGTAAATTGTCCTAGCTTTTTGGAAAAAAGAAAAGTAATAATAAATAAATGGTAGTAGTTCTTTCCTGGGAACCTAAACTTTCCAGTATGAAGGCAGGTTAGAGTGATTGAGCCAGCCTAGAGAATAGATAGGTGTCCATATGACCTGTAAGAGATTTATGAGGTTCTACAGTTTGGGTGCCTTGCTCCTGCACCTAGGATATAGTTATTTGTAACTTGTCTTCCGTACTGAGCTGAAAGTCACTTAAGAAGTATAACTAAAGTTTATACCTGTGCTCTCCACAAAGTAGATACTTCATAAAAATTTGTTGAATTTTTATATCTTTCATACAGTAGATATTCTATAAACACTTGCTATTTTTGTCAATGGAAGACAAACATTTTGGCTATCTACTGAAGTATTAATTTCAGTGCTTTAATCAGAAAGATGTCTGCAGAGTTCATATAGCTCTTCTAAGAATGAGGAGATATAAAATAAGGAAAAGGAAACTATCTACATCCTACACTGGGAAATAGGATTTAATTCTGGGCAAAATAGTCTTCTAGATAGGATATAAAATACTTATTGAGATGAAATAAATTGAATGATAGTCAATAGTCATAAATATTTATTAAACACCTAGTATATGTCAGGTCCTACACTAAACTCTGGGGATATAAAGAAAAGGAAAGGACAGTTCCTGCTTTGAAGGATCTCACAACCTAATGGGAGAAGACAATACATAAAAAGAAGCTGGAAGGAGGAGAGAAGAGAGGGTTGGGGGAGAAAACAAGAGAGGCATAATGAAGGCCTGCAACTAGGTGGGAAATGATGGCTGCCCTCTGAGTCTTCCTCAAATGGAAGATCTGGAAGGAGCTCTCCTCCACCTTCTGCATTCAGAGGAAAGGAGGGGCACCAGGGGTAGGGGTACTGAGGAGGTATGAAAATCAAAATTGATTTCATCTTGCAGAATGATGAGTTGCTACAGACAGGAGAAGGACCAGCCCAGGAGAGCAGCCAAGTGGGAAATGATAAGCTATAACTAAGGCAGGGTGACAAGAATTTTTTTTTAAGTTTTAAATTTAAATTTCATATTTTATTTTCCCCAATTACATGTAAAAACAATTTTTAACATTCATTTAAAAATTTTTTGACTTCCAAATTCTCTCTCTCCCTCCCTCCTACTTCTCTTCCCATCTACCCCTCCTCTCCTCATTAAAAAGGCAAGCAATTTGATATAGATTATACATATGCAGTCATGCAAAATATATTTGCATGTTAGTTATGTTGTGAGAAAAAAACAGAAAAAAAAGAAAAAGAAAGTAGAGAAAAAGTATGCTTCAATCTGCATTTAGACTCTATCAGTTCTTCCCCTGGGGTGGATAGTATTTTTCATCATAAGACCTTCAGAATTGTCTTGGATCACTGTATTGCTGAGGATAGCTAAGTCATTCACAACTGATCATCATACAATATTGCTGTTACTATATACAATGTTCTCCTGGTGACCAGAACTTTTCAGAGTAACAATATCAATGAAACATAGTTCTTACTCCAAGGAGTCAAGAGCCAACTGTCCTCCCCCAGCCTGAACTAAACGACAAAAGTCTACTTCCTCCCCCGTTCTGGAGGCTCCCACTCTAAGAATCCTATTTCTCCAGGCCACTGTCTCCAGCCCCCAATAACCCTTTGCTAATTGAAGGTCACACACACACACACACACATACACAAGCACAGCCCATCTATATCCAAGGTTTGTTTGTTCTCTTGTACTTCCTTCCACCCCCATCAGATCAGCCTCTGTGCCACATCATATTCCCCAATTCAAGGTGATAAAAATTCCTAATTATGGTTCTGAATTGAAGTCAGTTGATATCTAGAGAGGAAGTAAAATCCCCACTTCTTGTAGGAGTATTGAATTTGACAAGTTATTCTTTCTGGTTTTCAAGTACCTTATTTGCAAAGTGGAGATAAAAATGACCTACCTGCCTACCTTCACAAAAAGTTCATAGGATCATAGAATGATATGGAGCTGGAAGGGACCTTGGATATGATCTAGTCCAAATTCTCATTTTATAGATGAGGAAACTGAAGCATAGAGAAGTGAAATGATTTGCCCAAGGTCGTTGAGATAGTAATTATCTAAGCCAGGTTTCAAACACTGGTCCTTTGACTCTAAATTCAGTACTCTTCAAACTGTATAACAGATAATGTGGAACATTTACAAAAGCTCTTTGTGAGGGAGAATGAATAGGTAAATGAATGAATGATCTTCCTTTTTAAAAAAAAAGAAGGAAAAGGAGTAGAAAACATTAGTCTTTAAAAATTATTGTCAGAATGTTGGGCCAAGAACATTACATTGTCTCAATACAAACAAACACAAGAATTACAGTAAAGTAATTTACATTTTATACAAATTGTTATGTCAATTTAATACTCATAATAAAATTTTTCAAGAGGTTTTTTGTTTTTGTTTTTTTACTCCTAGCAGCTATGGGAAATGTCTATTTAACAGTCTTTAGGAACTTCACAACAGAATCCTCAGCTGCCATCTCATGATAGATTTAAATGGTATTAACTTGCAGCAATTAAAGAAAGTCTAAAAGCAGAAGAAATAGAAAGCGATGTGTTAAAGAAAGAAAAAAGTGATAGTTTTTCTCCATATGTAATAGTTTGGGTTTTTTCCCCTAATAATTGTAAGAAAATAGCTTGGGAATGCTACCTGGTCCAGATTTTCACATTCTAGAAAGACTTTGGGTATTTAAGCATATACAAGCTTTAAATTTTGAAGTTTGCATTTTAAAGATAACTTTAAAATGATCCACTTACTCAATTTATCCAATCAATCTCCAGTTCAGTTAAAAAAATCAAACCTTGTATTATATATATACATATGTATATACGTTAGGTAAAATTGAAACTCATCTATTTGACACACACCCTGGTTTTTTTTTTTTGCATTTTTATACGGTTATGCTGTTGTTGAGTAGACCCAGCCCCTGAGGAAACCATATCTTCCTGAAAATACCATGGTGTTTCAAACCACAGTGTTATTATTTCCTTTCCAAACCATACAGTTACTTACAGCTTCCTCAAATTTCAATTGCACAATATATGTATAGAGATTGCTTGGCCCATAACTCTTTTGGTAAGTACTCTTTGACTATGTGGTGATGCATCTAATTTTCTTCTGTACGCTACATATTTTTCACAAAAAAACAAATGAAGTTAAAAATTTTATATTAACTAGAGATGTTCCTAAGTCTGCTATTAATAGTTCCTTATAAATATTAAGCACTTAATGAATGTTTGATGAATTGACTTTAATTATTCTGTTGAAAACTTCCTTGCTAGTTTAATATGTGCTTCCTAGAATTTTGAGAATTCAGTGATGTCATTTGATAGATTTTAAATTGAAATTTGAATTCTTTTTTTCTTTACAGTGGAAATTAGACAGTGGCTATCTTTGATTTAACTAATTCATTTGTCTTAGGTTACATTTTTTAAATAATGTAAACACTTATACTATTCTTAAGAAACTTATTATGCTCTACATTAAGCAGGTCACGTTTGAAGTACTGTGTTCAGTCATGGGTACCATATTTTAAAATGGATGTCAGTAAACTCTGGGTGGGTTGCCATTTGTATCTTTGGAGGGAGTAACAACATCATTGATGAGATCAAGGATAACCTAGCCTGGACAGGCTTTCCTTTTGGTTCCCCCCCACTCACCCTGCTCCATCCACTTCTGTCTCTTTTTTCTTCTTTGCTCTTTTTTTGGTGCACTTGTGGGTATCAGTACAGTTATGGGATTTAGGGACTGTTTTGAATTTTTGTGTGCCTATAAAACACTAAACATTCAATTCCAGAAGAACCCCAAATCCCATCTCCTCACCAAATATTTCCGTGGTACATGTCTTCTACTCATGCCCTTTTCTCTTTCTTATTAATGCATTTAAAAATGAGTTTTTTGGTAGAAGTAAAATTTTTAAAGTGTATTTTTAAAAAAAAAAACCATTTTCAAAACCTAAGTGTTACTAAACTCAGAATTTATCCAAAAGCCAATATTCAGGATAGTGATAAATATAAAAACTATATCATAGAAGAAATGGTTGAAGGAACTAGGAATGTTTATTTAGCATAGGTAAGACTTTTGGGATGGGGAGTGAGAACATGCTTTTTCTTTATTCCAAATATTTGCACTCAGAAACTGTCATGCAAAGGAGGAAATAGGCATATTTTCTTTTGTTCTTCAATTCTACAAATCAATAGAAATTAAAGGGAAGAAAAATAGGGCCTCCCAATATAAGCAAAGTTGTTCTTCCGATTTGGTCTATTCAACACTAGGAGAAACTGGCTTGCAAAGGAGTTCATCTCTCTAAACATTCATCAAGAGACAAGCAACTATCAGTTAAGGATGTAGTAGCAGGGATTTTTACATTGGATGTCAGGTTGAATTCAATTTATTCTAAGGAAAATTTTAGAAGAAAAAATTCTGCCTCTGCCGGATAGAATATTTGAGAATATAATACTTAAAGGACCTGTAATTTTCCCAGTGTTGGTACTCCCTCCACTGGAACAGCTTACAGCACCCTGGTGACTTAGTAGATTATTAAGAGTTGCTGTGGTGTAAGAAGTCATAACCTTTCAGCCAACTTGAAGAGCTCAACATGTAAAACAACACAGTGAAAATTATTTACTGTGCTATTAGTCCTGAAATGTAGAATTTTTGATTTGTAGGCATATGAATCTAGAAAATACTACAGTTAGGTGGATTTAGGAACTGGTTAGGTAATCAGACCCAAAGAAGTATCCTTACTAGGTTGATGTCAACTTGGAGGAAGGGTCAGTAGAGGAGTGCCTCAGGGATCTGTCCTTGTTGTGACAAATACCTAGGATGTGCTTATAAAAACTACAATGACTTGAGGTGTGAAAGAAAAAAATATTTGTGAGACTAGAATGAAGGACCAAACTTATGAAGATGAAATTTCATAGAGATAAATGTAAAGTCCTTTACTTGGCTTAAATTTTTTCTCATAAGTGTTGCTTGGGGAGGTATAGCTAGATATTAGTTATCAAGGGGGAAAAAATCTTAGCAGTTGCATGAACTATAAGCTGAATGTGACAACAGTGCAATATGGCAGCCTAAAACAAACCAATTAATGCTATCCTAGCATCCAGAAAAATGGTGATAGTCCTGCTGTATACTATGCCCTAGTAAGATCACATAGGGTGTCTTATGTTCATTTCTAGACATCATATTTTAAGAATGACATTGATAAATTGGAGGGTAACAAGGCCAGTGAATAGAGTAAGGTCCATGACACATAAGGGTTGATTGAAAAAATTAAGGTATATTTAACTGGGGAGAGGGGGAGAATTAAAGGAGACAGGATAGCTTTCTTCAAGTATCTAAATCAAGGGAGCTGAGGTTCTAAGCCTAGAGCCCCTGAACTTTTAAAAACTATATTTTTTCAATTTTTTAACATTTTTACTTAAAGTTTTGAGTTCAAAATTCTATCCCTCCCTCTTTCCCTCCCTAGTGGATAGTATGCTTCATCAGTAGTCTTTTGGCATTGTCATAGAGCACTGTGTTTCTGAGAATAAGGAAATCCTTTACAATTCTTCATCAAACAGTATTGCTGTTAATGTGTAAAATGTTCCCTGGTTCTGTTCACTTCACTATGCATCAGTTCATGTAAGTCTTTCCAGGAAAAAAACATATATTTTAACAACTATATTTCAATATAATTGGCTTCCTTTCTAATCTTATTCACTTTACAAATTTAAAAACATTATTTTGAGAAGGGGTCCAAAGCTTTACCAAACTGCCAAAGGGGGTCATGACACACGCAAAAAAATTGGAGAAATTCTGATTTAAAAGGCTGTCATGTAAGAGATTAGACTTTTCTGCCTTAATGTAAGAAAATCAGAATCAATGGAGAGAAGTTGCAAAGGCAGAATTTAGTTATACGGAAGGAAAATTATTGCATCAAAATTATTTCATTAAGCATTGTACTAAACCCTCAGCCTACTTTTAAGAGTGTTATCCACATACCCAAGCCATTCGATCCAATAAATATTTATTTATTAAGCATCTATGGTGTGCAAACTTTAGATGAACTATGGTGTCTTGCCTTCATACAGCACATAACCTCTCTATAAATCCATAATTTAAAAATATCCAAAATTTACTTGACAGTATTCCAGAAAGAGAGATAGGCCCTTGACCTGTGATTTCACTGGTATAGGGCAGTAGTTTCCAAACTGTGATCTGTGTACCCTCTCAGAGGAACTGAGAGGACAAAACTAGTTCATAATATATCTAAGACATTCAGATTACTCATACTATAAATATTGATAGATCTAATACACATAAAAACAATCTCTTTGGGGTCCTTGATAATTTTAGAGCATAAAGGGGTCCTGAGACTAAATAAGAACTTCTGGTGTAGGGAACCCACAGTGGAAGAAATTTCTTCTCCTAATGCAAGTCGGCACCCTTTCTACAATTTTATAAAGAACTGCCAAGGGCACCAATAGGTTAAGTGCTTGCTCAGGGCCTCAATTCTAGTATCACTGAAAGAATGGAACTAATTATTTCAAAATGGTTTAGATGCCCTATTAAAATGATAAACATTTTATTATAGTAAATAGCATAGTAAACTCAGATTGAGTTTTTATATTTAGTGCCTTTTTGTAAACAAATTTGATTTTGCATTACTAGTTATTGCACTATAAATAAAGATTATTTTGACTTCATTCTTCTCCTTCGATCTTTTGATTGAAAACTTACCAGAAATTTCAACTCAAATAAAATATCTGTGGCTATAACAAGTTCATGTTGGAAGTCTAACATATATATGACCTAAGGAAGGAAGCCGTCTGGTTTCACAAAGACATAACTTTAAGGTAAAACAGTAGCATAGGGAACAGTTATTTCCAGAGGGATGATTTTATGCATGGGTGATCAACTGAAGTGTTATAGAAGGTAGAAGGCTTTATTTATAATGTATTAATAAATAACATAATTTGGGGGTAACAATTTGCAGAGTGTGACTATACATGTGTTTGGATGCTAATTGTTACTATTTCACCAAATGTTTAGCTCTGGGAATATCTTTTTTGAAAAGCATATGTAAAAATGATGTATTCTTCACAATAATACCTTACATTTATATAGTACTTTAAGGTATTCAATGCAATTTCATAGGCATTATGTGGTTGGCCCTTATTGAAAACCCAGTGTATTTATTAATAGTAATAACTTTTTAACAATATTAAAAATAATTTATTGACAATTTATTAATGGCTACTGGAAGACGTTTATTCCTGCTATTAGTTTGTGACTTATCCAGAATCTTCTTATGAATTTGTTATTCAACATAACAATATAATTCTGAGAAATCTTTACAAAATGCAAGCATAGGCTTATGTTCCATTGCTTCCATTTTTTTTCCTTTTTTATAATAGTTGTACCTATAGTATACCTCCCTCTGCCTTAAGCTCTTTTAAGAACAACTAAGAGAAATAATAAAACAAAACCAACAAAATGACTACATCTGATAGTATATATGGTATGCTTCTCCTTTAATCTCCCATTTCTCTACCAAGAAGAGGAAAATGTGCTTTGTCATCTCCAAGGTGACTGAGCTTCAGTTATTAACATATTATATGAGAACTGCATGATTATTTGACATTCTACTGCATTTAGGATTGTGCATTGGTGCACAATTTTATATTGCGTTGATCATGGCAAGAATTGTAGTGAAGCCAAAATTACTCTCCAAGCACACTGAAGACAATTGAGCTTGGTGAAATCTTGTTTCTCTGTAGCTTTTTAAAATAACTGACCCACATTTCTCATCTTTATGATAAGGATGTCCTATAAGTGAGGATGAACTGTATCAAGTGTAAGTGGGTCATTAATTTGGTTCATTAACTCTTATTTAGATTTCTGATATCGAAAGTGGACTCATCCTTGACGCCTGTAATCATTTATCAGGGACTTCAGAAAGATAGATACGTATGTGTCTAATCTTTTGCTAAATAGCCATTAATACTACAAAGATTGACCACAGTAGGACACATGTACTATCTATGTAGTGTTAGGAACAGAGTTCCTAAATTAACAGTTCTACAAAATCAGCTATGGCAAAATGATGATGATGATGATAGCTAACATTTATATAGTGCTTAACATGTGCCAGGCACTGTGCTAAGCACTTTGCCACTATTGATTCATCTGATCCTCACAAAACCCCTGGAAGGTAGGTGCTATTTGGAAGCTTGATGAAGCCTTTGGAACCCATCTAAGGATGTCTTTAAACACATAAAATAAACACATGATTGCAAAGGAATAATAATAGTAATGGCATTTATATATCACTCTAAAGTTTGCACAGTGCTTCATAAATATTATTTAATTTGATCCTCACAACAACCATGGGAGAGAGGTGCTATTATTATCTCCATATTACAAGGAGGCAGACAGAGATTAAGCTACTATACCTCATAACTGGCTATAACAATTATATTGAAATACAGTTATCAAGATATATTTTTGAAAAGAATCTCATGAATGCCTAGTCAAGAGCCCCTGATTTAGAGTTGGAAGCAAAACAGGACATTCTGAAAGGGATAAATGGATTCCAAATATATACATATATATATACACATATATATACATATATAATATGTACATATATGTATAAGTATGTGTATAATGGATAAAGAATTGATGCTGATTTTTAAAAATCAAAAATGAAAGAGCTTATAGAAAATAAAATTTCATAGTAAAAGTTGCACTTAGAATTAAAAGATGCTTAAAAAAAGACTTGCAGGAAAAATCAAATTGCTGGTATTTTAAATAAAAAACAACCAATATGAAGAATATGATAAAACCTAGAAGAATCAGTAGCAAAAACAAACAATACAATTCCTACAGAGGAAAATAATTTGAAATGACACAGATCAACTAGAAAAAGAGGCTTCATAATCACTAATCTTTAGAAGAACCAGAAAATTCTTTTAATTCAAGTGTCCAGGTCTCTGGAGAACAGTTCAAGATACAGAAACTTCAAGATTACTTCATTCTTAGAAAATTTAGAAAATCAAATGAACCTAAACAATATATTCCAGAAAGGTGTTGATGAAAACTTCCAAGAATTTATCAAAATAAACAGCAATTTATATAGAAAGAAATTAGAAGAGTACAACAAGAAAAAAGTTCAGATTCAATGCTGTTAGATACATAGTAATTAAATTCCAACATGATTAATGATGGAAAAAAAATACTCAAAGCTACAAGAAAAAAGATAGAAGTAATTGTGACACTTTAATCAAAATCACAGAGAACTTCTCAAGGAAGACCAAGGATAATCAGAGATAATGGAATGCGATATTTACAAAATGAAAAAACATTGGTCATGAACCTAGAGTTTTCTGCCCCGTAAAACTCAGTCTTATGTATGAAAGCAAGAGATGGATATCTGAGAAGCATTCGAATTTTGAAAAATCACTTAAAAACATATATAGGGAGAAGGAGGAACCTGCCTACAAAAAGAAGCAGTTTTGTAAAAGTTCAAGAAATTCTTGGAAGGGCAACCAAGCCCTAGGTACAAACTATAAGTATTTAGAACAGTCTATACTTTTCAAATTAGGAAAAAAACCAGTTGTTGATATGTGAAAAATCGTCAGTGTGCTGTACTAGTTAAAGTATTAAATGTTTCAAAAGCATTATTTCAGACAAAGATAAAGAAGTTGGTGGGCACCAGTAAGGAATTGAAAAGGAAACATATTTATTCTTAAGAGATAATCCTGTCTTTGATAAAGGGGAAGTCCAAGTTAAAAAATCCTACATTGTTATTCATAGAAGACAAAGATATCATTTAGTGTACTTTGTCTAAGATTGGACCAAAAAAATAATTAGAATAATTAAGAATGTATTTGTTTTTATTTGTATTAACTGTATATAAATTAACATATTGCATACTATGTTATATATTTCATGTTACATAATCATCAAGCATGTATTTATATATGTTAAAATATGTATGAATAAATGGGAAAAATGATATATGTAACAATTGTAAAGCTTTAAAAGAAGAGCAACTAAGTGGTGTAGTGGATAGAGTACCGGCCCTGAAGTCAGGAGGACCTGAATTCAAAATCCAACCTCAGACACTTATTAGCTGTGTGACCCTGGGCAAGTCACTTAACCCTATTTGCATCAGTTCCTCATCTCTAAAAAATGAGCAGGAGAAGGAAACGGCAAACCACGTTAGTATCTTTGCCAAGAAAACCACCCCCAAAACAATAACTTTTTAAAAGAAGTTATAAAATGAATTAGAAAGTAGAATCCAATAGTACATCATTTACAAATGAATTGTAGTGACTTTGATGGCTTTTACAATC
This sequence comes from Trichosurus vulpecula, assembly GCF_011100635.1. Classification (NCBI taxonomy): domain Eukaryota; kingdom Metazoa; phylum Chordata; class Mammalia; order Diprotodontia; family Phalangeridae; genus Trichosurus; species Trichosurus vulpecula. The sequence continues at coordinate 119,222,346 of NC_050576.1, forward strand.
TGGTTATATGTCTAGATAGCCTATATAAGACTCTAGGGATCTTATTCTAATTCAGACTCACACTGAATAACTGGGTCCCCCCAGAGGGTTATCTATCTACATCTTCCCCTCAATATTCTAGAAGTAACCACAAGGAGAAGTGGGGTGATTTTTCTTTTAATGTTATCAGCTCCAGCCTCCACTCTGGTGTGTTCTCTCCAATATTAATTACCAGTTAATATCTTCTCAAGATCATCAATTAGTACCCCACTACCAATGTAACCAATTTACAAATTAGTTTTTACAAAGGAATATTTACTGAGAAGCAACAAAACATAGAAGTTATGAACCTATATCCCCCAACCACAAGAACATCCTCCCCAGTCCGTGGGGAGAATGGTCTAGAGTGAAAGCAGTTGCTAAAAAGCATTCACCCCATCAAATTCATTTTCAGTTGCAACATAGCCACTCCTTTGTTGCTACAGCTTCCTTGTTGCAGAATGCTAGGCTGAGTTAAACAGGTCACGCTTCAAAGCTGTGGTTGTGCCTCATCAGGGTAAGTTGCCAGCAAACTTTGCTATGAACTTATCTTAGACCTCTGGCAGCGCGCTCTTCTGATCTTTTAAAGCTCATAAGGTCACAAGCAATATTCAATGCTTCTTCATCTAAAATCAGGAAAGAATAAATGGGAAGAAAAAATAAGCCCCTATTTGCATGGGAAGGCAACTCACAGCAGAAGGCTGCGCCTCCATTGCTACTTCTTTCTCCTATTTTGGAGACTTACAGCAGTTCTTGCCTTGATCACTCACTAACTGGAAAGATACTGATTTGGCCAATTAATGCCTTCTATGCACATTCGTTTCTGCTCAACAACCAACCAAAATGTTCCTCCTGACTCTACGATAAAAGGACAGGCAACAGTCATAGAATACCTCTGCATACTCCAAAGTCCATGTAGTCACTACATTGTACTAGACAATATTGGGTAGAAGAAGTAGCACATGTTCATAAGAACTGACCCCTCAATGACCAGTCCCCTGAAAAAATTGCATAATATATTTCATAAATTCAGGGTAATTTAATTTGAAAAATTATATGTCTTAGATTGAACAGTGTTTATTTCCACGTGCCTTGAAACTAAGATATTAGGATAACTGAGGACTGAAGACACATATGCTGATCAAGAAAGTGATACATACGCCTTGTTCTTATCTCCTTAAGATATTATTGAAGCAGCTCTCTCTCTCTCTCTCTCTCTCTCTCTCTCTCTCTCTCTCTCTCTTTCTCTCTTTCCTTCTGTGTGTGTGTGTATGATTGTGTATGTACACATGCCCCCTTCTCCTCAATGAGTAATGTTAATGTGAGGTTTCGCATTCCATGCAACAGCAGGCCCCTTTTAGCATAAGAAATCACTATATATTAACAAATAAAATATAACTGATCCTTCCCTTGGTCATTCCCTATCTCCCTCACTCCTTTTCCCTTCTCTACCTCAGAGCATGCACAGATACACTGTTCTACTTCTATCTCTGCTTTATGATTCATTCTGTTTTGAGTCTCTCCATTTGGTTGCTAACTTGAACTCTGTGGGTATACTAAGGCAGATACTCAGCACTCCACTTCTTTCTGGCTTCAGAGCAAAAAGATTCTCTGAGCTCTCTGGAGGGTCAGGTAGACATGGCTTCAAGCCATAAATTCTTGACTTACCTAGGTGTGGTCCTTTTTGTGTCTTCTTTTCTTTTGATTGAGGCCTTGCAACAATTAGAGAGACCTAGAGGCCTGTAGTCACATTGGCAGCATCTCCCACCATCAAGGAGGGGCCAGAGTGTCCCTGGAGTTTCAGAGAAGTGGGAGAAAGCAGTTGATCTGGTAAGATTGACCAGCACCAGTTGAGACAGGCTCAGCAGTGAGGGGAGTAGGCTGTTACGAAGAGAAGAACTGGGCTCACACAGAGAGAGGTCACCAAAAGGAATATCCTGATTGGCATTTGATAGAACTATGCTCAGCGGCTAAATAGTAGACTTGCAAAAACTACTCCCACGAGGCTTGAATATTAACTTTCTAATAGATAATTTTAAGTTACTGGATTCTGCTCTAATCATTTTGTGATTTTTTAATTTCTTAGCCTTGCCTTTTCTTTATAGAAATAAGCCAACTATTCCATCCCTGATTCATATTTGTTCATTGGGTGTATATATGTATGTATGTATGTATTTCTGATTCCCCCTTTTTGGGGAAAACTTAAAGCCAAAGCAACATTATTGTAATAATAGCTTTCTTTGGGAAGCTTAGGTGGGAGTGATTGAGAATTAAGTGGCCTACCTCCTGTATCAAGAATTCAGGCTTGTCCCAGAGTTGAACTCTGGGCAATGAGAAAAGGAAAAGGGCATGGAGTGGTGCAGGTTGCCAGCCCTTGTTGCCTCAACTAAGCAGTAAAAATACAAATCTTAATGCTTGCTAAATTTCCAGCTTCCTCTAATGCTTTGAAGATGCCTGTTTTTGCAGTTTTAACATTGTATAGATAAGAGTGAGAATGTCCTCCCACCAAATATTACTTCTATTACATACTACTCAAAGTAAAAATGTGCCATATTGTCAGCTAATATGTTGCTACATAGTCTGCTTTCCCAAATAACCTCTCACCCAGATTCATTAATGAGGGAGTCTTTCCTTGTTAAATTTCCTAATAGTCCTGTCTCTTTCTGAGAAATTTTTGCTTGAAAACTTGTGACTAGTAGAGAGGGGTAAAAACTTGCTGCTTACTAGAAAGAATAGAGTTTTTAAAAATTATTTCTTTATTTCCTTCTAAAAAGTGAGAATGGGGCATTTGAATTACCTAGAAAACATATGCATGTAAGCATTTTTATATTTAGATGCATATGTACATTATAATAACTTTCAATAGATGTTAATGGCAACTTTATTTATTGTTGCCGAAATATTCAATGCATTACTCGAGTTTTTCTTTCTTCCCCTTCTACTTTTCTCTCTCATCGTGAAATAGTTATTGGGGGATGTGAGAACTAAGAAAGGAGTCTACTTTCTGATCAGAATCACTAAGGCAGATAAGATCATAGATTTACAGCAGTGGAGGGATCTCAGAGGCTATCTAGTCCAATACCCCTATTTTACAAGTGAAGAAACTGAGGTACAAGGAGGTTATAACTTGCCTAAGGTTATACAGATTGTAAGCATCAAAGATAGGATTTGAATCCAGGTGTTCTGACTTCAGAACCTCTGTTCTTTCTACTACATCAAGTTCCTGATAGTAAGATTTTACAAAGATATTCTGTGAACAAACTTCTATATTACTTTGTGATTTGTGGCCTACAAGGGAAGGTGGGGAAAGGGAATCATTTATATTGCACCTTCTATGTGCCAGGCATCGTGCTAAGTGCTTTAAAATGGGATTCTAGGATCATACAGAACAGATCTGGAGTCATCCTGGAGGGGTGTTGATGCCAGGGAAGAGGATCTGGCCTTCTTGATGGCCTCTCGATTTGGCATGGAGCATGGAACAAAACCCCAAGGAAGCTATTAAAATAGAGCTCAGGTATGGCTCATGCCCTTCTAGTTTGGTAACAGGGTCCCTTCTAGAAAAAGCACTTAATGTACAAAGGGGGTATCAGGTTTAGGATAGATTTCTTCCATCATAAAATTCTCACAAGGCACAAAAGACCCATAAGTATCTACCCAAAAATATAAAATATCTAAAATCACCATCATAGTCATTAAAATTCCTTGGAGAGAGACAATGTAGCATAATGCTATGGAGATTTTAGAAGGAATTGCTTGGCTTGTGGATAGAGGGAACACTTCGGCCTTTACCTCCTCCTACTCTGCCCCCAATCTTCTCAGGAAGAGTACCTCATGGACTTGGGAGGTCCTAAAGATTTTAGATTTCATATATTCTCAGTATCCTAGCAGGATCCCTGGAACCACTAAGAGCAGAGTCACATGGGGGAGATAAAAACAGATTGAAAGGACAAAATGGAGAAAATAGATTCAATGCTCTACAAAGAAACCATCAGAAAAACTACATCATGCCAAAGGGTAGCATCTTGAGCACTGTAGAAGAAAAGAAAAAAGGACTTCAAGGTGCTATAAGTTATCTCACATATTGATACATATTCTAAGCTTGAACCTAGTTTCCATGTACTTTGTAGATACTGGTAAGAAAGTGTATCACAGGCTTTTCTCTTTTGGAGGGGTGGGGGTGTGGTGTTGAACAAAATATTCCTATTATGCCAACTTAGTAAATACCTTTTTTTTCTAAAAATCTTATTGAAGGAGGGCAGAGCTAACATGGCAGAGTGAGAAGGAGCATTTTTGCTTTAGCTCTCTGGTATACCTCCGTAACAACCTAGAAAATGCATAAGACTGAATTTTGAATGGGAAAGTCAAGAAAAAGTCACAGTGAATCATTTTTCCAGCTTAGAGAAGTTTAGGAAAGACAGACAGTTCTGCCAGCACTGGAGTGGGGATTGGCAAGGAGTACATAGTGATAGAAACAGCAGGGACCAGGAACATTCTAGGACCCAGGGATTGAAAGGGAAACAGAAAGATAGAGAAAGAGTTAAAATAAGGGGCCAGAGCAGATTCTATTATGCTTCAGCTAAAGTAAAAAGTCAGGGACAGCAATCATGATCTCAGACAAAGTAAAGGCAAAAATGGAACTAATAAAAATGGTAAACAGGGAAATTGCACTTTGTTAAAAAGGTATAAGAGAAAATAAATTAATATCAGTACTGAACACCTATGCACCAAATAGGAGAGCATTCAAATTCTTAATGGAAACATTAGATGAATTATAGGAAGAAATAGATATTAAAATTATAAGAGTGAGGAACCTCAACTTACCCTTCTCAGACCTAGATGAATCTAACCATAAAAAAAACAAAAAAAGTTAAGGAATTGAACAGAATTTTAGAAAAGTTAGATATTATAGACTTCAAGAGAATATTAAAAGGGAATAGAAAGAAATATAAGTATTTTTCAGTTGTGTGTGACACCTTCACAAAAAAATTGAGTTTTTGTCAGGGCATAAAAATCTTGCAAACAAATGCAGAGAGAAGAAATATTAGATGCATCTTTTCCTGACCATAATGAATAAAAATCACATTAAATAAAAAATCTCTGAAGCATAGATTAAAAGTTAATTGGAAACTAAATAATAGTCCTAAAAGGTGAAAGCACAAATTGTTGAAAAAAATCAATCATTTTACTAAAGACAATGAAAACAATGAAACAAAATATCAAAATCTGTGAGATGCAAACAAAGTAGTAGTTAGGAAAAATTTTACATCACTAAATGGTTACATCAACAAAAGAAAGAAAGAACAGATCAACAAATAAGGAATGCAACTAAAAACATACTTTAAAGTAATAAGTTGAAAACCCAAAATTGAAATCTAGAAAATCAAAAGAAAGATTAACAAATCTGAAAGTTCAAAAAATACTGTTGAACTAATAAATAAAATTAGGAGATTTGAGGGATGTGGAACAGTTGGCTAATTTGATTTTTTTAAAAAAGAAAACCAAATTACCAGCCTTTTAAAAAAAACCAACACCATTAATTCCCAACCAACAAAGATGAAATAAAGGCAATTATTAGGAGCTATTTTTTCTGACTACATGATAATAAAACATGCCAAAAAATCTAAATGAAATGGATGAATATTTACAGAAATATAAATTTCCCAGATTAACAGAGCATAAAATAGAATATTCAAATAAGCTTATCTTAGAGAAGAAATTGAATAACCCATAAATGAGCTCCTTTGGAAATAACATCCAGGGCCAGAAGGATTTATAAGTGAATTATACAAAAAAAGGAAGAATTAATTTGAATGTTACATAAAATGTTTGAAGAAATAAGTAAAGAAGTGGTCCTAATATTAAATGCCTTCTATGACACAAATATGATCTTGATACCTAATCTAGAGTGAGTCAACACAGAGAACAAAAACCATAGACCTAATTAATCTTGATACAAAAAAAATTAATTAAAATGTTATCAAGGAGACCATAACAATATATCAGAAAGATCAGATATTATGATCATGCTGGATTTATATTAGGAATGCAGATCTGGTTCAACATTTATATAGGAAAGCTATAAATATGATTGACCATATTAATAACAAAACAATGAATATATGATCATTGCGATAGATGCAGAAAAAGCTTTTGACAAAATATAACACCTGTTCCTGTTAAACACACAAGGCATAAATAGAGGTTATTTTAAAATGATGAATAGTAACAATCAAAAACCTAGAGTCAGCATTATCTTTAATGGAGACAAGCTAGAAGCCCTTCCAATAACATCAAGATGTTAGGAAGGGTGACCATCATTATCATTACTATTAATATTAATCACTAATTTTATATTGTACTAGAAGTGCTAGCTATAGGAATATGAAAAGAAAAGGAAATGAAAGGACTAAGCATAGACAATGAGGAAATAATACTATCACTTTTTTTTCGGAGGGTGGAAGACAGGGCAGTTGGGGTTAATTGACTTGCCCAAGGTCACACAGCTAGGAAGTGTGTCAAGTGTCTGAGGCTGGATTTGAACTCAGGTCCTCCTAACTCCAAGGCCAGTGCACTACTCACTGAGCCACCTAGCTGCTCCATACTATCACTTTTTGCAAATGATATGATATCTAGAAAACCTTAGAGAGTCAATTAAAAAACTAATTTAAAAAAAATTAACAACTTAATTGTTGCAGAATATAAAAACAATCCAAACAAAGCATTTCTGTTTATTATAAACAAAATACAGGAGGAAGAGATAGAAAGAAAAAAATCCATTTAAATTAACTACAGGCAGTATAAAAGACCTGGGAATCTACCTGACAAGACATATACACCAAGTATATGAATACAAGCACAAAACACTCTTCACACAAATGAAAACAGATATATTTAGAGACATATTTATTGATCATGGGTAGGCCAAACCAATATAATAAAAGAGTATTACCTATATTAATTTATTTATTTAGTTCCATGCCAGTCAAATAACCAAAGAATTTCTTTTTAGAACCAAAAAAAAAAACCAATAACAATTTATCTGGAAGAAGTAAAGGTTAAGAATATCAAAATAATCAATGAAAAAAGTGGGAGGGAAAGGAGACTAGCAGTAACAGATCTTAAATTATACAACAAAGCTATAATCATCAAAACAAGGTGGTACTAGGTAAGAATTTAAAAGAGTGATGAATGGAATAGATTAAGTACACAATATACCAAATCAAATGAGGACGATAATCTGGTGTTTGATAAACCCCCAAATTCCAGTTATTTGGTCAAGAATTCACTATTTAACCAAAACTCCTAGGAAAAGTGGAAAGTAGTTTGGCAGAAACTAGATATAAACTAATATCTCACTCAATATACCAAACAAGCTAAAAATGGGTATTTGGTTTAGATATAAAGGGTGATACCATAAGCAAATTAGTGGAGCAGGGAAGAAATTACCTCTCAGATTTATGGATAGTTAGAGAGTTCTCAGAAATAAAATGGATACTTTTGATTACATAAAGTTAAAAAGTCTTTTTCACAAACAAACCAATGTAGCTAAAATTAGAAGAAAAGTAGAAAACTAGAAAATAATCTTTGCAGCAAGTTTCTCTGATAAAGGTTTTGTTTCAAAAATATACAGGGAATTGAATTAAATGTACAGGAGCCATTCTCCAATTGATAAATGGGCAAAAGGTATGAGTGGACAGTTTTCAGAGGAAAAATCCAACATATCAATAGACATATGAAAAAATGCTCTAAATAACTAATAATTACAGAAATACAAATTAAAACAACTATAAAGTACTAACCAGCATGGTCATAACCATGTCTAAGATGACCCAAAATGAAAATGATAAATGCTAGGGCAGATGTGTGAAAGCAGGAACATTCGTGCACTGTTGATAGAGCTGCAAACTAGTCCAACCATTCTGGGATGCAATTTGGAAACAGGGCCAAAAAGCGATGAAACTGTACATATCTTTTGATTCAGTAATACCACTACTATATTGATAGGATACCCCAAAGAGATCAAAGAAAAAGGAAAAGAACCAATATGTACAAAAATATTTAGAGTAGCTTTTGTGTATGTGTATGGTAGCAAAAATTGGAAACTGAGGAGATATTCATGAGCTGGGGAAGGCTGAATAAATTATGGTATATGAATGTGATGGAATACTATTGTGCTGTAAGAAATAATGAAGGGAGTGGTTTCAGAAAAGCTTGGGAAGATTTGTATAAACTGATGCAAAGTGAAATGGGAAAGAACCAGAAAAACAATCTATAAAGTCATAGAAGTCTTGTAAAGAAAGTCAACTTTGAGAGACTTAGTAACTCTGGTCAAGACAACGACCAAACGTAATTTGAAAGGACTCACAATGAATCATTCTATACATATCCGATGAGCATGCAAAATGAAGTATATTTTCTTCTATTTCTTTCTTTACTTTTTTTTAACATGACTGGTATGGAAATTTGTTTTATGTAACTATATATTTATAATTAGCTTTATTTTTCTTGCCTTCTTAATGAGTAAGGGAGGGGAAAAGGAGAGGGAGAAAATTTGAAACTAAAAATAAAAGAAAATTGAATAAAAAAGAAAAAAGTTAATTAAGTCTGGCTAAGTAATTGATATTGATTGTTATAGGGAAGCAAACCCTTAGGGTCTCCTGAGCTATAATAATCCCCAACCTTTCAGGCCTACCTCTAGACTTTGGGAGGAGTAGTTTTACCCTGGACCCTGAACTTACCAGTGCAAATGACAAATCCTATGTGTGTTACATAGAGAAAGCACATTGGTATTGGAAGCCATAAGCATGGCTATCTTTAGTATTTTCTTTAAATCCATCTGTAAGATCATCTTGGAATTCTTACACTCCAAAAAGCAGTGCTGATATAGGAAATACTTCCTACTGAACAGTTAGCAGCAAATTGTAAAACACTGGAACTCTTGACCCACAAGGTTACTATCTAGTCTGGAAAAGTCCAGAATTGATAGTTCTTGAAGAAGAAGGCCATTAGGAATTTAGGCTCATGTAGGTGAACGTATTCCCATTGCCATGTGTTTGTAGATACTTGTTTTGCTGCAGGAGGCAAGGAAGAGAAAGAAAATATCTCTGAATTCCACGGAGTCCCAACAAAGAAGGACTCAAAAGATAGAGTGGTATTATTTCTATAGCTTTAGAACATAGAGTGTATCCTCTTGACTCTTGACTCTTGACTCACTCAAGGATGGGGGAAAGGAAAACAAGAGGCCTTATAATCAAGAGGTGATGTTACTGCAACGAGGTATCTGTGCCTTAGCGAAAGGGTTAGAGTGCATGATCAACGTCATAGGGAAGGGAATAAGCACTTATTAAGCACCTGCTATGTGCTAGGCACTGTGATAAGTACTTTACAAATATCACATTTGATCCTCACAACAATGCTGTGAGGTAGTGCTATTGTGCTCTCCATTACAGTATAGGAAACTGAAACATATGGGGGTTAAGGGTCACATAGCTAGTAAGTGTCTGAAGTCAGCCTTGAAATTAGGTCTTCATGACTTCAGACCTAGCTCTATGACACTGTCCCACATAGGTGCAATCACCCTCCCACATGGGAGGGACTCTTTTATGACAAAGGTCCAGGCCTTTTGATTTCATCAAACAGATGAAAGTGGATGATTTGAATGATCAATTGATAAATCAATAAATTTGTATTAAGTGCCTACCAGGAACCATGCACTATGCTCAGCTCTGAGGATACAAAGAAAAAGGTGAAACAGCCCTTGAAGAAGACAAAATATACATATAATAGTATATAGGAGATACATTCAAAGAAGATAGGGAAAGGTACTAGGAGCTATGGGAGGCAGAAAAGGCCCTCTGGAGACAGAATCATTTGAGCTGAGTCTCGAAGGACACCAGGAACTCTAAAGGCAGAAATAAGGAAAGATGACATTCCAATGGGCAATGGCCAGTGGGAAAGCAAAAGTTGAAGATGGATACGTGACAAAAAAGCAAGTAAGCCAGGGTAGCTAAAATGTAAAATATGTAAAAAGAAATAATGTTTATAAAAAGACTCAAAGGTAGGGTGAGATGGGGTTATGAAGGTCTTTAAATACCAAAGAGAGTTTATATTTGATCCTAGAGGTGAAGTTTATTGGGGGAGGGGAAGGGAGAAGTGATTGATGTGGTCAAACCTGCATTTTAAGAAAATCGCTTTGGTGGCTGTATAGAACTTAGATTGGGGTAAGGAAAAACTTGAGACAGGGAGAACAATTTCAAGACTATTTCAATAGTCTAGGCAAGAAGTGATGCAAGTGTGTACTAGGATCCAGACTGTGGGAATAGAGGAAAGGGGATATCTATAAGAGATGTTACAGAGCTATAATTGACCAGATTAGACAACTGACTGAGTTTGTGAGGATGAATTAGTGTTCAGAATTGAGGATTGCAGCACAATTGTGAACATGGATGACTTGATGGTGGCTTTGACAGAAATAAGGGCATTCAGAAAGAGTTGTAGGTTTGGGGGGGGAGGGGAATTTTTTTTGAGGGTATATTGACCTTGGGATACATTTCTATGTGTTGTTTCTCCCATAGGATGCAAACTCCTTGAGGCTAAAGACTGTTTCATTTTTGTCTTCATGTTCCCAGCATCTCAGTCCCTGGTATACAGTAAGTGCTTAATAAATACTTGTTGAATACTTGATTTAAACAGGTGTCTCTGTGATAAACCAACAGCCATGTTAGAAAAATGAAAGAGAACGCACACGCAAAATTTACAAATCTGGGGCCAAATTTATTTAAGAATAGGTAGATTTACAGATGACTAGGCTTCGGATGAAAAATGAATTCTCTCATTGATCCTCTCACTGATTTCCAGAATGAGAAGCTCCTTATTTTGATTAGGGGACTCCCAAAATATATACAAGAGAGATATTTGTAGATGGTTTGTAATTGCCTCTGTACAAAGCACTGGTTGGCTGCCTTCAGGTTTGTTAGCAGGAGTTCACTTTGGGTTCCCTGGCATGGCTCATCTCCCATCTCTGCCAATATTTCTTGCATAATTCTGGATTGGAAGGAACAGTTTACTTTTGTTTCTTTTTAGCTTAAAAACATTGGGGAGGAGAGGAGAGAGGGCCTTTTCAGATATTTTCTGGGATTTATGTGAGAGAACTGAACTTCTCTACTACCTTTCATATTGGCATCTTAACAAGAAGTCCAAGCTGCTTTTTCAGGCTTGTTATATATTATTCTACTTCATACACTGTACTGAGTCACCAAATTGCCTGCTTGCTGTCCATCACATATGATATTTCACCTCTCATTACTGTGCCTCTGCCTGGAATGTATACCTTCCTTAACTCTCCTTCTTAGAATATGGAGCTTACTTGAAAGTTCATCTCCAACATTAGGCCTTTCCTGATGCTCCCAGAGGCTAGTGTCCCATCCTCAAATTATCTCCTTATACATATACTTGTTGTTTCTCCCCCAAAGTATTATTAGTTCTTTGAGGCAGGGGCTATTTTGCCCTTTTTTTTAATTCCCAAGTACTTTTTATTGGACTATATCATTAATCAAATCATTTGATAAAAAGAAAGTCTTTCCTAAAATACAACATATAAATATATATTATATATATGTATGTATGTATGTATGTATGTATATGTAAATATATGTACTGTAAATGAAGGTAGAGACAATGAGGAATCCCTGCACCGGACATGAGAGTCAGCATTGGGACCCTGGCAATGGTCTTGAGACCAAAGGAGCAAGAGTCAGAGACCAGTGATAGCTGAGGTGAGCAGTTGGCTACAGAATCAGGAGCTGAGTTGCAGTGATGAGATCAGCATCAAATACCACAGCCAAGAGGAGTGCCTGGACAGATTCTGGTTTTGCAAGTTCATTTCCAAGACTGAGATTCCATTCCTTCTTTCCCTTTTCCCTCCTCAGGAAAGGTTGTATTAGTGCCAAATCTCTGTTTATTCAGTTTATTTTACATTTCTATTCAGCTAGAGAATAAGGGGAGGACATAAACAATTAGGTAGTGCTTACTATGTGCCTTGCATTGTGCTAAACATTTTTTGCAAATGTTATTTCATTTGATCTCGTCTCTAAAAAGTCAGTATTGAGGTAAAACTATGATTAAACATTGCCTTATGTATGTATATTATATGTGTATATATATATGTATGTATGTATATTTTTTGTTTGCTCAAAGGTAACTAAAGAAAGTAAGAGTTCACTATCCTGGTGAGGAGGAAGAGGGAGGGCAAGAGAAAGAGAGAGACAGAGACAGAGAGAAAAAGAGAAACAGAGAGACAAAGAGACAGAGACAGAGAGAAAGATAATCTCTTTCAAACTGCTGAGGTTTCCAAAGCTGAGATTTCAAGAGAAACAAGGGAATACACACACACACACACACACACACACACACACACACATTATAACTTTCCAAACACAGAGAAAAAGATACGAATCTAGACCTTCATGGACAAAGAATTAGCCCAGCAGCTTGTTAGAGGCTTCCTTATGTCTGAGGTGGATCCTCAGACAATTCCCCCGATCTCCACCACTTTCTCCCTCTTTTCTCATGCTTCCAGGCAGTTTAATAGAAAGCCCATTCCTCTGAGGGTTAGGGTTAAAGGTGTGAACTTCAGAGAAAGTCATGTTCTAGAGGAAAGAACTAAGAACAAAGGATCTGCAAAAGAGTGAGGGCAAGTCTTGAGAGAGTAACCATCTCTTTTCAGCCAAATGTTTTATACTACCAAGCATTGCTAGAAGCTACCCCCACTTCTACATTTCAATAAGATTAAAGATGTGTATTTGAAATTTGAGCTAATATTATATATAACAAAGAAACACTAGAAGCATTCCTACTGAAAACAGGTGTACAGTGGGGATATTTACTCTCACTATTACTACTCAAAGGAAAAGAAAGGAATAAGCATTGGTAATACAGATGTTAAAATATCTCTTTTCCTAGATATCATTATTCCCTACAGAGGAACTATAGAAACCCTAACACAGTCAACAAAAATGTTGATGGAGGTAAAAGACAATTTCAATAAAACAGTATAATATTAGCAAAACTCATGAAATGATTGACATTGCTACAGTATAATCAAGAATCAAATAAAAGTGGTAGAAAAAGAAATATATTTTTATAATGATGGTAAAATGTTGCTGCACAACTAAGTCAAGCAGTGGATAGAAACACCTGGACTGGAGTCAGGAAGACCTGAGTTCAAATTTGACCTCAGACACTTACCAGTCTGGTCAAGTCACTTAACCCTGTTTGTCTCAGTTTCCTCATCTGAAAAATGAGCTGGAAAAGGCAATGGCAAACTATTCCAACATCTCTGCCAAGAAAACCTCAAAAAGTTTCACAAAGAGCTGGACCTAACTGAAAATGACTAAACGACAAACAAAAAACAACAAAATGTTGCTAATATTAAGTCATTAACTAATCAAGACATATAAGACATACAGAACAACTTTAAAACAGTTTTGAAGAATAGTACAATAGGATGGATACCATTTATTACATGACAAATTCAAGGGAATATAGTAAAAATATTAATCTTTATCTAACAAATGCAGATTCAATGCAATCCTAATATGCTCTTTAATGGAATTTATGTTATAACTTAATCATGAAATTCATACAGAAAAGTTGTATAGGTTAAATATAAAAATTATTTTTAAAACTATGTATAATACACCAAGTTTTTATTCCTAGAAATAGAAAAATAAGAAAATTGATTTCCGGGAACCCAGAAATGGAACCTAAAGTAAATAAGAAGTTGTATTTGATAAAGTCATGCTTTAAAAACATTTAAAATCATCATTCAGTTTTTAAACACTGCTGGGAAAATATGACAGCCAGATTCAATTACAGCTAAAGAAATTATTATATATGAATGTGTAGTGAGACTGTCCCCCCCATACATGGCATGGGGGTGTCACGTGTGTGACTCAGAGGGAGAACAGAAGAGATACATATCTAGACCCTTCTCTCTCTACGCTTTGCTAAGGGAGACTTTGGTTCCTGCCAGGAGGGGAAGCAAGAGGTGAGGGCCTGAGGCCACCACTCCACTCTCCTCAAAGACAAGAGTAATGAGCTAGAATTATATGTCTACTCTCTTATCTTATTAGTCTACTGCTCAACACAAAGAAAGTCCCAGATCTCACCCAAAGAGAAATTCCCCAAAATCACTAGGGTAGCTAGATGAAAATAATGCCATGATAAAGTTTTACATGCTGAATTTTCAGAATCTTTTTTTTTTCCTTTCAGCAACCTAAAGTTGAAGCTAGTGGAAGCTTTTCTTGAAGCTAGAAGCCAGAAACATTTAGAGACTCATGAGCCCAAAGAGGTCAAAGAACTTGAAGAAACTAGAGAACCTCCAAAGACTGAAGAGACTGAAATTCTTTTCTGTCTTACTCTTATCAACTCCTCCCCACTTCAAGCAAGCTGGGGTATTGATCTCAACCAATGAGGAGAAAGTAACATACAAATGGGCTTTGGGGCTTGAGTTATAAATATTATGAATTATAATTACATCATAAGGAACAACAAATATGAATTTAGAGAAACCTGGGAAAACTTACAAACTATTTATCTAAATGGTCAAAGGATATGAACAGGCAGTTTTCAGATGAAATCAAAGCTATCTATAGGCATATGAAGACATGCTCGAAATCACTTTTGATTAGAGAAATGCAAATTAAAACAACTCTGAGATACAACCTCATACCTATTAGATTGGCTAATATGATGAAAAAGGAAAACGATAAATGTTGAAGAGGATGTGGGAAAATTGGGACACTAATGCACTGTTGGTGGAGTTGTGCACTGACCCAACCATTCCAGAGAACAATCTGGAACTATGCCTAAAGGGCAACCAAACTGCAGACCCTTTGATCCAGTAATACCACTGATAGGTCTGTATCCCAAAGAGATCACAAAAAAAGGGGGAAAAGGCAGCCCTTTTTATGGCGGCAAAATATTGGAAATCGAGGGCGTGCCCATCAATTGGGGAATGGCTGAAGAAGCTGCTGTATATGAATGTAATGGAATACAATTCTACAATAAGAAATGATGAACAGGCAGATTTCAGAAAAACTTAGAAAGGCTTGTACAAACTGATATAAAGTGAAATGAGCAGAACCAGGAAAACATTGTACACAGTTATCAGCAGCATCATGTGATGATCAACTATGAATAACTCAGCTCTTCTCAGCAACACAATGATCCAAGATAAGTACAAAGGACTCAGGAAGGAAAATCCTATTCACATCCAGATGAAGAATTGAGGAACTCTGAATGTAGATCAAAACAAACTTTTTTCATTTACTTCATTTTTTAAAAAATTTTTTCCTTTTGATCTGTTTTTTCCTTTCACAACAGTGACCGGTATGGAAATACGTTTTACATGATAGTGCATACATAACCTATATCAAATTGTCCACTGTTTTAAGAAGACAGGAGGGGTGGGGAGAAGGGAGAAAAACTCAGGAGTCAAAATCTTGCAAAAATGAATGCTAAAAATTGTCTTGACATATAATTGGTAAAAAATAAAATGTTATTATTTATTTTTAAAAGGGAAAAGAAAAAGAAAAAAAAAACTACTTATCTAGCCATAACCAGACTTCCAGTCTGGTGTTTCCAATCACCTTTGGATATCTCAAATGGAACGTTCATTAGACATCTTAAATTGAATATATCCAAAACTGAACTAATTATCTTTCCCCCTGAACTTTCCTATTACAGTTGAGGGCACCACCATCTTTCCAGTTGCTGAGGCTCTTTACTTAGGTGTAA
The DNA here is from genome assembly GCF_011100635.1 of Trichosurus vulpecula. Classification (NCBI taxonomy): domain Eukaryota; kingdom Metazoa; phylum Chordata; class Mammalia; order Diprotodontia; family Phalangeridae; genus Trichosurus; species Trichosurus vulpecula. The sequence goes on from NC_050576.1 coordinate 119,238,162, forward strand.
TTGTCAGCTCCTCAGTATCTCTTATCCTTTACATAGAATCTGTTGTTAAGAACTTTTGATTTAGCCTTTGTATTGTCTCTTGAACACATCTCCTTTTTTCCTCTAATACTGTCACCACTCTGGTGTAGGCCTTCATCAATTTATACTTTACCTATTGCAGCAGGCTACTGGTGGGTCTGCTTGCTTCAAGTCTCTCCACACACCAATCCATCCTCTATTCATCTGCCAGTTGATTTTTCTAAAGCTCTGCTTAGATCATGTCTGCCTTATACTCAATAAACTCCAGTGGCTCCCCATATCCTCTGGGATCAAATACGAAATCTTCTGTTTGGCACTCAAAGTCCTTCATACTCCCTCATCCCCCTTCTGGTCTTCTTATACCTTACATCATCCCACACAGCTACACAGCATAGTGCTTGGCCTATGGTAGGTGCTTGGTGAATGTCTTAACGCTATTAATAAAGCAAAGAAAGCAAAGTCAAGAGAATGATATATACAATGACCAAAATAATGTAAAGCCATCAGAATTTAGATTAATATAATGATTAGTCTTAATTCCAGAGTACTCATGATAAAACATTTTCTCTCCCAGTAGTAGAAAGGTGGTGTTCTATCGGTATAGTCATACATGGTTAAAGTGCCAAGTCTATTATACAAAATTTTTTATTGTAAGGGTAGGTTCTATGCAAATTGACGGTATGGGGAAATGACAATTATTTTGTAAAAGTATTAATAATATATTAAAATTAAAAATTAAATGTATACATAGTTCAAAAATGAGTTAGAACCATAATTCATACCATAACTAGATTGGTAATCCAAATACTAAAATGGGGCAGGGGGGAAGAAAAGGAATGTTTCAACAAAGGAGGGAAAAGACATTTTTATCAAAAAAAAGAAGAAATTATTGGCAATAAATGGTATAGTAAACAGGGTATTGGATTTGGAGGCAAGAAGACATAAGTTCAGGCACTTGTGACCTCAGGTTAGTCACTTAATCACTGTGTGTCTCAGTTTTCTCATCTGTAAATTAAGGGAGTTGGACTAGTTGGACTGAGATTCCTTCCAGTTCTAAATCTGTGATCCTATGATATTGCAAGTAAGTCAAAATAAAAGGAATGTCCCCAAAGAGAAAACAAAAAGATTAAAGAAAAAAATTGCTTTATAAATTAAAGGATGATGTTCAAAAATCTCAAGAATTGATCTCTCTCTCTCTCTCTCTCTCTCTCTCTCTCTCTCTCTCTCTCTCTCTCCCTCCCTGTGTGTGTATATATATATATGTATATATATATATATATACACATATGTATGTATGTATCAAGAAATGATATATATCATAACCTCCTATGGAGCAAAAGACTTGAACAATCTTTGGAAACAAACTATTATATTTACATGAAGAGATAGTCAAATTCTCTAATAATCTCAGAATAGATATTAAGAGAATCTTAAAATCCAACCTTATATATACCACAATGACAAAAGTAGCAAAAGATGGCAAAAGACAAATCAATGATAGAAATAGACATTCTAATATATCATTCATAAGAATATAGAGACGATAACTTTTTGGGGAATGGTGACATGACAGAGTAAGTGTTACAATGCTAATCACTATCTTTGACTTAGCAATTACATTACTGGGACTTTATCATAAAACTATTATACAAAGGGAAAATAGCCTACTTATGCAAAAATACTAACAGTGTGTTTATTCATCATGGCATAACTCTAGTACAAACTATTTGTTTAATGACTACAATATGGTTAAAAAAATTGTGGCATATTAGAACAATGGAATTGTGGCATTAAGAAATCCTCAATAAATATAAAGAATGCAAGAAAATATGGGAGTCCTTCTAAAGCCTTCAAGTACAAAACAGACATTCCCCATCATAGAAGGAGTTTGAAGCTTGAATAGCTCAACTGTATAAGAAAGGGGCAGCAAGACAATGGATTTGCCTTTGTGCAAATCTGAATTACTACTTTTAAACCAGCTACTCATCTACAGAAGAGCCCCAAAGGAACCTGGGAAGTGAAACTGACTGAATTTGGACTGATTATCCTACTGTAAGATAGAGTGCCGTATTTAGGAAAGAGACATTTGAGCCAGGAAAGATTGTCAGGAGAGGTGAGTTAGGCCTCTTTCAACTCCTTCCTGGAAATAACACACATCAGAGCCTGATTCTGAGGTAGTCAAAGGGAAGAGAATTCTGCCATTGCTAAATTAAGAGTACTTGCTATAGCTGAAAGATCATTGCAGTACTCTAGATGAAAAGAGAATTGCAATACTTCAGCTGAAGAGGATGCAGCTAGTGGATGAAGGTAGGGGAAAAATACAGTCCCCAATATGAAAGTTGTTAGTTCATGGACTCCAGAGGATTGACTCATTCAGCAGAGTGACAAAGAAATAATTCATTTTTATATTGCAATCTTGCACGTTCTTCTTAGGCCATAAAATTTAAAGAAAAGATAGATCCATAATCCCATACTTCTTTCAATGTCATAAAAGCTGAACAAACTTAAACAGAGTCATAAGCTCATAAATCCCCTAAGAATACAAACCTAATCAAACAAACTCTATAGGTAAATTAAGTCAGGTTACAGATTAAATTACATTTAATTTAGCCTGTTTGAGGAGGAGGATTTACATGTAGCCAAGGAGTCAGGGACAGTTGAGAATCTTCCTCTGGTTTCTTATTTAAGGAAGGAGGAGGAAAAGGAGGAGGGGAGGACAAGAAGGAGGAGAAGGAGAAGAAATAGTAGAACTGACAAACTTGAATTGGCATGTTGGGTCCCTGGAGGGCAGCTACTGCTACTCATAGATTATTGTTTGTCATTTGTTCTCAAAGAGGACCAATGACTTGCCAGTGAATTGGATGTAAGTGAGGCAGAGCTGTGCAAAGTCATCAGTCTCACTATCTCCTCCAGTATCATCAGAGTCCAGTGGCAAGACAAAAGTCCATATAAAACTTATGTTTATACTATAGTCTACTAAATGCATAATAGTGATATATCTAAAAATGTATATACCTTAATTTTAAAACGTTGCTAAAAACTGCTAACCATCATCCAAGCCTTCAGTGAGTCATAATCTTTTTGTTGGTAGAAGGTCTTGCCTTGATGTTGATGGCTGCTGAAGGCTCAGGGTGGGGTTTGCTAAAGGTTGGTGTGGGTGGTTATGGCAATTTCTCAACACAAACGACATTTGTTGATTAAGTTTGTCTTCTTATATGGGTGAGGTTTGTAGCACCCCAAAACAGTTATAATAGTAAGGTCAAAGATCACTGATCACAGATCACCATAATAGACATAATAATAATGAAAAAGTTTGAGAATTACCAAAATGTGACACAGAGACACAATGTGAGCACATGCTTTTAGAAAAATGGCATTGATAGACTTGCTTGATGCAGGGTTGGCACAAACCTTCAATTTGCAAAATAAACAAACAAACAAAACCAATATCTGTGAAGCTCAATAAAGCAAAGGGCAATAAAATGACATATGCCTGTACGTGAAATAATTGAAAATATTTGATAGCCTCCTAATGGAAGGAAGTATTCAGGATAAAAAAAAAATAGAAGAGGGCCCAAGGCAGGGGCCATGGCATCCAAAAGAATAGAATTGGCAAGGAAAGAAAAGGTAGTCAACGATACCTCATTTATAAGGGAAAAAAAGGTCCTAGTATAGTTTCATTATAAACTCTTCAGTTCAATAGTAAAACTGAGACAAATAATCTAAAATTGATATATAATGAACTCAATTTAAATAACAAAATAGTTAAATTTACACGTATAACTAATTAGACTTCTAATAAGTATTTGACATTGATGTCTATAACATTTTATCTTTTATCCTTCCCCTGATGTTCCCTTCCATTTTCTTTTTCCTGGGCCTTCTTCTCATCCCTCTCTATACTATTTCCCTTGGTAATTTCATCACGTCCCATGCATTCAATTATTATCTCTGTGCAGAAGATTCCCAGATCAATTTAGCCAGCCCCCATCTCTTTCTTGACCTTCAGGCTTGAATCTCCAACTGCTTCATGGACATCTTGAACTGGATAACCCATGGGTATCTGAAACTGAACATGTCCCAACCTGATCTCATTGCCTTTCTCCTCAAATAATCCGATCTTCCAAATTTCCCTATTATTGTCAAGAAGACAGTCACCCAGGGGGTCATCCTCATTCTGTTTCACTACTATCCAATCAGTTGTCAAGGCCTGTCAATTTTAGTTTTGTGACACCTCTCAAACACATACCTGTCTCTCTTTTGACACTGCCAACACCACCACCACCCTGGCACAGGCCTTCATCACCTCATGACTCCAGTACTGAAATAGACCTCTTGTTGGTCTCTCAACTTCAAGAATCTCTGCATTTCAGCCTCTCTATAATCTCCAGGATCAAAAACAAACTACCCTGTTCATCATTCAAAGTCCTTCATAGTGAATACCTCCACCCCTTCCACCTTACTCCCCTTCATAGTCTCTGTGATGCATGGACACTGGCTTTATTGCTATTCCTTGAACAAGTTACTCTATTTCCTGACTCTGGATACTTTCATCGGCTTTCTCCCATGTCTAGAATATTCTTGCTCCTTATCTCTGCCTCTTGGCTTCCCTGACTTCCTTATAGTCCCAGCTAAGATCTACCTTCTCTGGAAGGCATCCCTTCCCCCCACCCCCCAAGTAATTTTTTTTAGTTGTGTCCAACTCTTCATGACCCCTTTGGGCGTTGTGATGATTAACATAATTTTGAGAGACATAGTTTCTGGGCAAATTAATTATTTACTAATAAATTAATTAATAAAATAAATTATAAATATAATGTAATATAAATATAAATGAATACATAATTATATTTATATAACTAATATGATTATATATAGATTTACATATATAAAAATATATAATGTATAAATGTGTTATATATTTATAAACATATAAATAATTAATAAATTAGTTTTTTGTGAATATTAATAATTAATAATATTGTTAATAATTAATAAGCAAATTATTAATAAAAGGATGGTCATTCGGCCATCTCTCTTAGACCAAAAACAATCATGGTGGCAGACTCACAGTTCACATACCCTTCAAAGGGTAGCAATCAACTCTGATTGGATTACACAATGGAAGGTGAGGTATATTAAAATGAGAGTGACATCATGTCACCCTTGGAAACTATTTCCAAACCAGATCACCCACAGCTTTGGGCTATCTATTCAAAGAATACCCCACCCAAGTCCAGCCAAGCAGAACAAAACAGCTTTCACCAGGGTTGGGTCTTGAACAAGAAAGTTGGTCCAATCTCATTCTCAGCAAGATAAGTTTAATAGACTGAACTTTTAAAATCGGGACTTTGGAAGAAGGGGAGAGCTCTGAATCTCCCCAGATTATTGGTTATTAATAATTATTTTTCTCAGGTTTTCTTGGCAAAGATACTGGAGTGGTTTGCCATTTCCCTTTTCAGCTCATTTTACAGATGAGGAAACTGAGGCAAACAGGGTGAAGTGACTTGCCCAGAGTCATACAGCTAGTAAGTCTCTGAAGCTGTATTTGAACTCTGATCTTCCTGACTCCAGACCTAATACTTTATCCACTGCACCACCTACTTGCCTCTTAAATGAAGTACCTTCCCTCCATTGATTTCTTCAATTTATCCTGTATATAGCTTATTTTCACTTACTTGTTTACTTGTCAACTCTCCCAGATTGTGAGGTCCTTGAAAGCAGGGACTAGTTCCTTTCTTTGGATCCCTAGCACTTAGCATAATGCCAATACCTGGCACTTAGTAGGTACTTAATAAATGTTTATTGACTGACTGGTTGACTTGTCTATGCTTATGTTACTGGATATATTTTCCTATTAAATTGTCATAGTCAATGTGCATACTGATTTCCTGTTTCTATTTTCTTCACTATTAATTTAAAGGGTCATAGATTTAGAGTTATGGATTTTAGAAATCATCTAGGCTAACCTCTTAATTTCACAAATAAGGAAAATTAGGCCTAGAGAGGTTAAATGACTTGTCTAAAACAATATAAATATTAAGAAACATCTGAGATTCAAACCCAGGTCCATTGACTCTAAATTCAGTGAATTCCAATCTAATTCGTTATTCTATTATCACCTGGCTAGTCATTTTCCCAATTATTAGAGATATTGCTTCTAGTTTTCAAAATTACAAATAAATTTCCCACAAATATCTTTAAACAGATAAAAAAAAATTTCTTTTTGATAACATTCTTAGAGTGCATTTCCAATAATGAGATTATTAGGTCAAAGGATTGGCATATAGTAAACACTTATTTTTTCATTTTTATAGTTCTTTCAGCATATTAACATATTGTTCTGCAAAGATTCTGCTAATTTTTAATTCAAAAGGCAATGTAAACATGTTTCTGCTTCTTTACAATCCTACCTGCATGCATTTTGTCTTATTTTTGTTTAATTCTACCAAATGAATTTCGTAAATTTTGAAAATTTACCTGTTTTAAATGATAGTGAAAACTATTGTTAAGTGAAGCAACCTGGTGTAGTGGAAATAACAATGAACACGAAGTGAAAAGACACTGGTTTAAGTCTTTGATGTCATTTAGTAGCTGATCTTTAGTCTGTTACTTATTCTGTTTCCTCATTTTCTAAATCTGTAAAATGGAGATAATGATGACTCTACTTTGCGGAGTTATTAAGAGACTCAAATGAGATAATGCATAGCCCTAAGTGATGTATACTTTATTATTTTTACTAATAGTTGCCCAAAGATATGGATTTCGATCTACCATTACTGAGTTATTGTGAAGATATCATAATAAAGGGGAAAAAAGCATCCTTTTTCTTTTGTTTATTAGTTTCTTTATGTAACCAAACTTCCAATTTTTGATGGGACTGGAGTTTTAAGGCTGCAGATAGATGTACTACATGCAGAGTGAAGAATTATTAAGCTGTTTCTACCTTAAATCTACTTTCATGAAATTTCCCAGATATAGATCTGGAAAAGATGAGGTGTATTTGGGGGAGGGGGGGGGAGCTAGGTGGTGCAGTGAGAAGGCCCTGGAGTCAGAAGGACCTGAGTTCAAATCCAACCTCAGATACTTGACACACTTACTAGCTATGTGACCTTGGGAAGTCACTTAACCTCAATTGCCCTGCCTTCCCACCTCCAAAAAAAAAAAAGATGATGTGTATTTAACAGATACACTTATTTAAATGGTTTGTGGTCTTTAAAATTAATTTTCTATTCATGATGATAATTTTCATATTTTGGTTAATATGGAGAAATTTTTCAGACTGATACTACAGCGAGTGTATGAACCAAAGTCTGGCATTACCAAATACCATACTTATTTGATTTGCAGGATTTTCTTATGTGCTATCTCCCCCATTATAAAGTGAGCTTTCTTGTGAGAGGGGACTTGACAGCAGGGTCTTGCCTTTTCATTTAGTACATTGCTTTAGTAAAAACTTAAAAAATGTTTCATTCATTCAAGTCACTCACTTTTTTGGGCTATGGTTTCCTGATTATTAAAACAAAAGTGCCTGACCAGATCATCTCTAACTTCCCTTCTTGCTTTAAATACTAACTGGCAGCTCGCAGATTGACTTCAAATCCTTGATTAAATAGAAAGCTTTTTGGGAATAGGCTCAGAATTTTGCTGATCTATACTATGAAAACTAGATTGCTACATCACTATAAACCTAGTGAGTGCTCAATATAATGTTTGCTGATTGATTGTCAACCAGCAAATACTTTTAAAAAGGTAAAACAAATCTTGACACTGTACTAGATAGAATTCAAAAGTGTAATATTTGCAGAATATCTTAGTAGAGAAACAGTATTGCTTATACCAGAGTCTGTGCATACTATAATATTGGCGAGCTCCAAGTTCATGACATTAAGATCTAAAAGTTGACTGTTGTTGAATTAATGTAGCATAGTAGATAGAGGTCAGCATTTGGGGACCTCTTGGTGCAAGCTCTCCTTCTACCACATAAATTGTGTAACCAATTTGGTAAAATAAGAACAATTCTTGGTAGTGTCTCCCTCACAGGACTGTTTTAAGGCTCAACTGTGATTGTATGACTAACGTGTTTCACAAACTTTAAAATGCTATATAAGATGTAAGCTATTATTGTGGTCCTATGAGTCATTGTACCCTTGAGAACAAAAACTGAACAGTGCATTTCCTTAATTCCTGTTTGTTTATAGTAACTATTGTACAAACTACATTATTAGCTGACATTTAAACTAGCTTTAAAGTTTGCAAAGCATTTTCCCAACTCCAATACAATGCTGAAGTAGATATTGAAGATATAATTATATCCATTTAGTTTTTGGTCACCCAAGGTGTTAAGATGCATGGCTTGAATCTAGGTACCCAAATGCAGGACTCTATCCATTTAGCAACACTGACTCAACAGGCTGCTCTTTGAAGAAGCTTAGCGTCCTTGGAAGTGTCATTGGAATGACCTTGGAAGGCTCAGCTGAAACAAACATCCACAGACTGGAATAGGCAACAAAGTTCCTTGATCTAAGATACTCTACAGATACTGACAGACTACTGAGTATATAGTTCTCATGATTTGTTTTCTCTTAACTGAGGGTCCATCAGCTTAAATTTTTTTTTTGATATTGTATTTCAGTAATCCCCTGGGTAATCTGAAGTATTTAAAAACATTATTCTGAGAAGGGATTGATAGGTTTCACCAACTGCTGAAGGGGTTTGCAACAACAACAACAAAAAGTTAAGGACTATTCTCCGGAAATACTTGCCATTTGTCAATCAACCAGCAAATATTATAGTGTCTCACAAATTTTATTGCGGTTTTAAGCTATTAAAGCTTAGAGGTTCATGAACTTTAAAAAAAAATTGATAACTATTCCAATAATTGGTTCCCTTTGACCTACTACAGCTTAAAACTGCACTAAGACTTTTGGGGACACGCTCTATTAAGCACTCCTTGAGTTTATTAGTCCAGGATTTTCACAGTAATGATCAGAAAGATCCAATCCCCAGATATCTTTCAATTGAATAAAAGATTGAGTAAATATATGAACTACTGTACAAGGAATTAAAAACCCCAAATTCCTCATATAAACTATGGACAAAGTCATATTTTGGTCAAATTTCCATTCACTTTTTTTGGCCACTTTTCTGGGCAGATGGTATTTGTTTGTCAGGAAAAGCTGCCTGAAGGAGGTTGGGAGTAAGAGGTAATTTGCCCCTAAATTGCTTTCGGTCTTTGGGAGGTGTTGGTTCTGAGAATCCGTGGTATTGCTTGTGTGTGTACGCGCACGTGTCTTGGGAAGTAGGTAGGAAGGTGTACACACATACACATACACACTGAGGGATGGCTATAAGAGGAAGGGAAGGAATCCTGTTTGGATCCGGGCCTGTGGGGAGCACGTTCCCTCATCCTTCCTCCCAGCCCACTCCCTTAGCACAGCGCCCTCCCTGTCAGCCCGGGAAACTCTGTCCGGGCGGGTGCTCGCCGCTCCCTCCACTCTCCGAGGCTGCAGCAGCCCACGGTCCGCGGCTGCGGTATTTTGTCCCGTGCGGTGACCCCTCCTTCCCAGCGGGCGGAGGCAGCGGCGGCGGCCGCGGTTCGGTGGGAGGTGGAGGCGCCGCGGCCTGGGCCCCGCGGGGCAGCTGGGAGGCCGCTGGAGGGGGCGGCCCGGGCCGCCGTGGCCTTGGGGCTGTAGGGGCGGGGGGTTGGAGTCGCCGGGGAGCCCGCGAGTCCCGCCGCCGCCCCCTCCTCGTTCTCTGGCTGCTGGGAAGGGGGGCAGGCTCGGCGAGCCTCTCCCCTCCCCCGCTTTCCGGCCACCATCGGCTCCGCCGCCGCCCCGCTGGCCCTCCAGCCGGCTCCCGCTCCTGCTCCCGCCCCGGGCTCGGCGGCCCTGGCTGGAGGAGGAGCCGGAGGAGGAGGACGCCGCTCCCGGCCGGAGCCGCCGGAGATGGCCGGGGGAAACGGCAGCGGCTTCGCCTCAGCGGCTGCGGCGGCCGGCAGCGGCGAGATCGTCCAGCTCAACGTCGGGGGGACCAGGTGAGCTGCGGGGGCGGGGGAGGAGGAGGTCGGGGTTCCCGGCGCACCCCAGGCTGAGCTGGCTGTTCACAGGTGGGTGAGGAAGGCGGCGGCTCGTCCAGGTGGAAGATGGCTGTGCAGCCGGGAGCCCCCATCCCCCACTGGGGGCTTGCTCCCCAGTGCTGGGGCGCTCCCTCCCTCTTGGGGAAAAGAAGGGCGTTGGGAGTGCCGCTCTCCTGGGGAGCCAGGCGTCTCTCCCCTTCTCAAACCTGGTGGGAAACCTGGAGCATCAAGTTAGATAAGACTTGGGGGTGGGGAGGGAGGGTGAGAAACAGAGTTGAGTCGTGGGCATGGCTGTTACAGCAGAAGGTCTCACCATCCCCTTTGATTATCTTCTTCCCACTTTACTTCTAAAACGAATACAGCCTTCCTCCTCCTTTCCTTGGAGGCTTCTGTCTGGGATGCCGAATACTGTAATTGGAGTGCATTGTGTGACTTAAATCAGGTCTTAGTTGCAACCTTACTGTATTTATCAGTTTGAAGGAATTGTGTGCAGATGTTAGGGTAAGACGGTAGATCCTGAGTGCATCCTGAGTGGTTTGGTCACAAGACTATTTTGATTGGAAAATGAAAAATGGGAGTGATAAAAAGAGTTTGGTGCCTTTTCCTACCCCGCCCTCGTTCTTCCCACCACCCCAATCTCGCAACCCACCTCCTTTGCCGCGGGCTCTTTTTTCTAACTTGTTGAGAGACCGGGAGTGGGGCGAGAGGGGGAGGGGTGTGTTGAAAGGACCTTAATTTTTGTGCAGTGCTCTTTTATATTTTATGAGCCACTTGTCTCAGAAAGAGTGTGCCAGGTCTGTGCGAAGGAAGGGCATAATTAAGTTAATGAAGCGTGGTAGGAGCCAAATAGCCAAAGCTTCTAGGATAATATACTTTATAATGCTCAACCCAAGATAAGTTGCAAGGCCTGAGAGATCTCTTTTGAATCATATTAGAACATGCTTTGAAATAAAATGACATTTTGGCCTGGATAATGAAAAAAAAAGCTTACAATTTTAATCCCAAATTTTTTCAGAGCTTTGCATTGTTAACAGGGATCAACCACCGACACAGCATATTATAATGGATGGAACACTGGACTTTTACTCAAATACCTGGGTTCAGATCCCTCCTTAGATACTTCATTAGTTGTGTGATCCTGGGCTAGTCACTTAACCACATTGTGCTTTGTTTTTCTTATCTGTAAATGAGAAGTTTGGACTCAGTGGTTCCTAAGTCCTTTACAGCTCTAAATCTATGATCTTATACATAGGTAATTATCTTTTACCTTCAGTCCATCCTTTCTCCAGTATTCTTCCCCTAACTCCCAGCTTGACTTGTTATTGCCTGTGAACCATTGTGGCTGCCCACGTGATAATGACTTGAATTGTTAAAATATATTTTAATCAAGTGAGAAATGTTCTGGCTGCAGAACATGTAGATGTAAATAATAAAAACAGCATCTAACAGTAGACAACCAATAAATATTATCTGCTCTGTCATACAGCACTCTTTTTGACCCTGGGTGAGCTACAAGCTTTAGATCAGAAAAAGGTTCTTACCTTCATGAACCTTATAGTCTAATAAGATATATTTATTGTTGATATTGGTTAACCATCAAATTGGGAAACTAATAGTGCTATATTTGTGACATTGCTATTTTTAGGATGCTTTTTTTTTACCTGAGTAAGGAATATCATGTATTATTGCTTTTTAAAATTTTTTAGGAAATTTTACATCCATTTTTATCTTAATTTTTTTTTTGGCCATTAGCAAATGTAAAATTCCACTGAAGTTATTAAATAGTTTGTGAAGGCAGTTTCAATAGAGATTAAAATTGTCATATCTGTTTTGGGAGGTTATCAGTGCTTTGTCTTATGCCTCTACATACAAACAATTACAAGTTATGGAATTACATGTATGAACAGCAGCATATGAAAAAGGTGAAGTTTTGTTTGAATTGATGGAAAAGTGAATAAAACTTTTGTTCTGCCTTATTAATATTAAACTTATTTTAATTCATTGTACATAGCTGTTAGAATGAAAAATTTAATAAAATAAATAGTAATGTTTACATAAATAAAATATCCCATTGCAGTAATATAAATACATATTGTTTAATTGTCATATTTAAGAGCTAGGTAGGACGTTTTTAAAACAGACCTGTATAGTCACAGTGGACAGACCTGGAATCAAATGTGTTTCTGACACTACGTAACCTTGGGCAACCTCCCTGGACCGGACCTCAGTTTCCTCTTCTTTAATAGGAGAGGGTTGGATTAAATGACCTCTGAGCCTCCTTCTAGATATAGAAGTCTTAGCGTTTTGGCCAGTATAAGAAGCAAATGGTGCAAGATGTATAAAATTCATCAAAATTGTACAGCATTAGTGTCTTAAGATTGAAAAACTGTTACTTAAAAGGAAGTACCTGTAAGATTGACTTTATTAATACTATGTCCTATTTAGAGAAGAAAGAGATACGTAAAAACATGCATGATCAAAGATCTGAGAAAATTTTAAATGGTAGCCAAAGTAGGTAGAAGAGATTAAGGAAAAGACACTGTACAAAAGAGAAACTTACAAAGTGGCACAGCATATTGAATAGAACACTGGACTTGGAATCAGTCATAAAGACCTGGGTGTAAATTTCATCTCTAACACTAATTGACTGCTATACCTAAGTTATGTAACCTTTCCAAACCTCAGTTTCCTCATGTTTCCCCAGTCTTCAAAAAACCATCACTTGAACCACCCTTCCCAGCTAGTTATTGTCCTGTGTCTCCCTTTCGTGGCTAAGCTCTTTTGAGGAGGCTCTCTACAATACATCCCTGCAATTCTCTCCTCTCACTTTCATAACTGCATTTTAGTTCTGACTTCATTACTCAAATGAAACTGTTCTCCAAAGTTAACCATTGATCTCCTAGCCAAATGAAATGGTCTTTTTTCAATTCTCATTTTTTTTTTTGCCTTCTCTGTAGTCTTTAACCCTGTTAGTCACCCTCTTCTTGACACTGTTCTCTTTAGGATTTCATGATGCTGCTCTATCCTCGTTCTCCTACCTGTTTTATCCCACCTTTTCATTCTCTTTTTCTGGATTATCAGCCTAGTCGTGCCCCCTAACTGCAGGCATCCCCCAAGACTCTATCCTGGACTCTCTTCAGTTCTCCCTCTACTATTTTTACTTGGTGATCTCAAGGCCCATGAATCCAATAATCTCTGTGCTGCTGATTTTCAAATTTATTTATCCAGTCTTAGCCTCTTGTCTCAAATCTTCAGTTGCCCAATGGACATCTTGAACTGGCTGCCCTATGGTTATCTGAAACTTAACATATCCAAAAGAACTCGTTATCTTTCTCTTCATGTTCCTACTTACAAGCTTCCCTATTACTATCAAAATCACCATCATCCTTCAGTCACTCAAGATGTCATTCACACTCTTTCTTACCTTCCCTATCCAATCAGTTGTCAAGGCCTGTCATTTCTACCTTTGTAACATCTCTCTCTCCCTCATCACCTCATGCCTCAACTGCTGAAATAGCCTTCCTGTTGATTTCCCTTTCTCAAGTCTCTTCCCATTCATTCCATCCTCCATTCAGCTAAGTGTTCTTTCTGAAGTTTGTGTCTAACCACGTTACCACTCCCCTCTGCCCCACCCCCCCCACCCCCATCAGTAAACTCCAGTGGCTTCCTGTCACCTCCAGGATCAGATATAAAATCCTCTTTTTCACAAAGCCTGTCATAACCTCTCCTTCCCAGTCTTTTTCTGAAATGGAACATTTCTATACCCCCCACCCCCACCCCACAGACATACTTTGTGAACTTTCAACAAGATTATAACTCTGGATTCTAGGCGTTGTCTTTGTTTTTATTTTTTTTAAAAAAACATTTTCTTTTAATAATCCTCCTCACCTTTGCATCCCCCCAATTGAGAACACAAGAACTTCAAAATCCATTACAAACATCTGTAGTCAATCAAAACAAATTTTCTCATTGACCATGTCAAAAAAAAATTCTTATTCTGTACTCTGACTCCTTCACTTCTGTGTTGAGAGGGTATATAGTATGTTTCATCATTTTGAGAAGATTAGTTTTATCTTTGAATATTTTATTTACATTAGGCATTTTCATCAAGTATTTCCTGTGTCAAATGTTTTCCCTCATCGTCCTGGTCTTTTGGTTTCCCTGGCTTCCTTCAAGTACCAGTTAAAAATTCTACCTTCTATAGGAAGCCTGTTCTGATCCTCCTTGATTCTAGTGTCTTTCCTCTGAAGATTCTGTCCATTTTATCTTGTATGTAGATTGTTGGCACATAGTTTTTCACAAATTGTCTCCTTCATTAGATTTGTAAGCTCCTTTGTCTCCCCAGTGCCTACTTAGCCTGACACATAGTAGGTGCTCAGTAAGTGCTTAATATAAAATGTGGATAACTGTAGTGTACCTATTACACAGGGCTGTTGAGGGGTTCAAGTGAGATACTGTTTCATTATTAGGCAAAGCTTAGAACATATTTATACATGTTTGTAGAAATAGAAAAAATGTTCATGGTTATAAAATTGTCTGCAGTATTCTGCATAGGTTTGACTAAAAACTTGGTGGGAATTTCTTCTTTTTCCCACCCTCACAGCACTAAGGGTAATTTAAGTTTTTAATGATATTAAGGGTTGTTGTTCATGCTTTCACTCAGTTTGACACATCATTCAGTCTGTGTGCCAATAACAAAATTTCTAACATTGGCAGTTCAATTTATGAGTAAGCAGTTGATTATGTGCTTTAGTTAAGTATGGCAAAGAGAACCAAGTCAGGTGGCATAGTAGATGGAATCCTGGACTTGAGAGTTGGAAAACCTGAATTGATTATTGCCTCAGATACATATTAGCTGTGTGACTTAGGGAAAGTCTCAATTCCCCTGTACCTCAGTAAAAGGAGGCTAATAAGAACACCTACCTCATACAGTTGTCGTGAGAGTCAAATGAGATAACATATAGAAAGACTTTTGTAAACCCTAAGGAGTAATATAAGTGCTAGTTACTATTATTTTTATGTAATCTTTTAAGCATTAAAATTTAGAATTTTAACTTTGTCTGAAAATATTTTCTGAAAAGTTGTTAGTAAATGTTGAATTTAATTAGTCTGGCTATCTGAATTTTTTTTGGGTGCTTCATGTGATAGAACTTTTAAAATGTCATGGAAAGTACATTGGATGATTGTGAGAAGACCTTGGTTCTAGTTTCAGCATTTCCAGTAATCAGCTGAGTGACCTTGTCTCTAGGCCTCCTTTTCTCTAAAATGAAGGAGGTTGTGAAGATCATTTCTAAGGTTCCTTCAAGTTCTTTGATTCTATGAGTACTACTTCCAGTATAAAATCAAGTAAATCAACTATGTTAAACAATAGAAAAAATTCCTGAACACAGACTTAGTGGAATGTCAGCCAGTTTGATTTAAATACTTGTCATTTAAAACTGTTCTTAGTCGCTCTAACCAGTTTCATTTTGGGGGTGGGGTGGGGGTTACAGGAGGTGGTGAGGAAGATTACTGTAATTCATTTGTATTTATGAGAAGGCACTATCTTAATTTATTGCCATCATCCCTTCATAAAACTTTACATTCAAAGTGCTTTCATAGTATTACCTCATTTTATTCTTATTAAAACTTCTGTGATATAGGCAGTTTAGCTTTTTTAATCCCCATTTTATAGATAAGGAAATTGGGACTCAGTGATTAACTTAAAGTCACTCAGCATTTATTGTATACAAATTATGAGCCATGTAATGTGCTGGGTGATGGTGATAGACAAAAACGAAGCACTCCCTGCCCTCAAATTGTTTACATTCTATTGGGTGGTTTGGAACAACACAAAAATGCAAGGTAATTTTTGGGAGGAGGCACTAACATTTAGGGGGAGAGTCAGGAAAGGCCCTCATGTACGGATGCCATAACTGAGCTGAGCTTTGAAGGAAACTTGGAATTCTAAAAGGCAGAGGTGAGGAGGAAGTGCATTTCAGGAATGGGAGACCACCTGTCCAAATGTACAAAGAGGGGAAACTGGCATGATGTATACATATGAGGTACCTTAAGAATAATAGTTTGGCTAAATATCAGAAAACCTGAAGGGGAGTAATGTATGAGCCTGAGAAGGTAGGTTGAAGCCAGTTTGTAAAAGGCTTTGAATACCAAATGGTTAATAGATCTCAGATCTGTAAAATGGGGGCGGTGGGGGGAAATAATACATATACTACATATTTCAAAGAATTGTTGTGGGTTCAAAGTTTTGTAAACTCTAAAATACTATGTAATGATTACCATTAGATAAGTCAAAGAACCACGATTAAAACCCATGTCTTCCACCTCCCTGTAGAAAATAGTTTCTTAGGAATTTACTACTAATCTAAAGAGATTAAAAAAAAGTCACACCTCCCTCATTCAGTCCCAGATATTTAACAGTGTTAAGCTAAAAGTTAATTGTGCTACACTACTTTAAAGGTTGAGAGAAAATAAAACTTATGTTTTTCATTGACAAATCTTTTATCTCATATATCAATCATTTGTTTTCTTTGTTTTTTTAATACATAGCAACATTCATGATTTAAACATATTTATTTGGTGTTTACATTGTGTTAGGGGCAATCAGAGCTATAAAAAGGAATGAGGCAGAGACTTTTCCCATGGAGCTTATATTCTGGTAGAAAACATAATTTCTTTCCATGAAGCCTTTTCTGATTGTCCCCATAGCCACAAGATAAAATATCATAAGTAGATGTGAAATTGCAATTAGAGAGGTAAAAAGTACAATAGTAATTCACAGAAAGAAAAAAAATTCTTTTGATTGGAGTGATGAGCTAAAGCTTCATAGGTTATATGGCACATGGACTTGACTTTCAAAGATCAATAGGAATTTGGCTTGCAGAGTTAGAAATAGGGAGAATAGTATTTTAAGCAGAGGAAATATCATGAGCAAAAAAAGTTTTGGTTTGTGTTCTCAACATCACTAAATCATATTTCAGTGAAACCTTCATCATGTGATTTCAAATTAATATTTCCACAAATCTTCTGTAGAGAATCCACCCAGTGTGCTGGAGATCTGTTTGTATTTTAAAGCTTTTCATTTCTCATAGCTTGGAAATTGAGTATTTGGTATTGTAGCCTCTATCAAAAATGTTCTTATATTTCTATAGATCTTTGTTATGTCCAGGGAAGGGTGGGTTACAGTTTTGTCTGTGGTAATGCTCCAATTTCAGTATAGTTTTTGTTGAATTCTCAAGAATATTTGGGGGAGGGTTTGTATTTGTAATGAGGAACTTTTCATTTTTATGAAAGATTTGGAAGATACATTATGATGTATAATTTTGGATACCCGGTTTTGCCGGGCATTTAAGAGGTACTAAATTTTCAAACCTGCAGGGATATGTGGCACAGTTTCAACCATTTTTCTTGGAATAATCTTCAGTAATGTTTAAGTCTGTGTTTCTTAAGGACAACCCTTCTATAATTTCTGGTGGCAAAGACTGAATCCTTAATTACCATCATAAATCCCTCTATTTCTATGGACAAATCAGCATGTCTCACAAAATTGTTTGGCACTTTGTTGACATTTTTGGTTGAATTCATGTGGATGTCACCCATGAAGGGCTTTTTGGTTGCAGTCTTGGATCTCAACTGTTTTATAAGCTCCATACAATTGTGTGTACTTACCTTGTATTGATTGGGACCATTTCTGATGTTTATCCTTTGCAAATAATGGTAGGTAGCTTTTGGTTTTAAATATATACTTTCTATCACACTAAAAAGGATATTTCTATTACTTATATTATGCTGATGATCGTTTCTCCAGACTTTGAGCTTATAGACCACTAAAACCCAAAGGATCTGCTTCACAAGAACTGTTTACTAATAATGTCTCCCTCATTTGGGATTTAGGAAGATTACAAAAATAGTATTTTATTTTTTCCCTCAGTTACATGTCAAGAAAATTTTTGCATTCGTTTTTATAAGGTTTTGAGTTCCAATTTTTTCTCCTTCCCTTTCTGACTTCTGTCTTCTGAGAATGGTAGGCAGTTTGATATAGTTTATACATGTGCTATCATGTAAAAACATTTACATATTAGTCACAGTTGTGAAAGAAGAAACAGATCAAAAGGAAAAAAAAAAGCACAAGAAAGAATGAAGTGAAAAAAATTCTTCAGTCTGCATTCACAGTCAGTTCTTTATCTGGATATGGGTAGCATTTTTCTTCCTGAGTCCTTTGTACTTGTCTTGGATCATTGTATTGCTGCGAAAAGCTACACACTGTTTTTCTGGTTCTGCTTATTTCAATTTGCATCAGTTTGTACAAGACTTTCAAGGTTTTTAAAAAATCCGCCTGTTCATCATTTCTTATCATAGAATAGTATTCCATTACATTTACATACCACAGCTGGTTTTGTCAATCCCCAATTACCAATATTTTGCCACCATGCAAAGGGCTGTTATAAATATTTTTATACATATAGGTCCTTTATCCTTTTTTATGATCTCTTTGAGATACAGATCTAGTATCTAGTAATGGTATTGCTGGATCAAAGGGTGTGCACAGTTTGGTTGCCCTTTTGGCATAAATAGCTCTCCAGAATGGTTGGATCAATTCACAACTCTAGGAACAGTTCATTAGTTTCCCAATTTTCTCACATCTCCAGCATGTATCATTTACCTTTTCTGTCATGTTAGCCAATCTGGTAGGTATGAGGTGATACCTTTGAGTTGTTTTAATTTTCATTTTTCTAATCAAAAGTGACTTAGAGGATGAAATATATTTTTTTTTGAAAGAAAAGTTAAGCCTGTGTATATCTCCAAAGTCTGAAGTGGTTTCAGAGAAAGAACAGCAGCTTCTACTCCTAGAAATTCCCGAGACAAAACTCCAGGAAAGCAGCCAGTAGTAAAATCCATGGTCTCATGTTTGTATTCACAAATGCAAAGTTTAGGCAAACCAGGGGCCCTAACAAAGGAGGAGACTTGATGGGATAAAATGTATTATTGGAACATGGCTCTTGATGGGTCTACCTTATTCAAAAGAAACAAAGTAGGAGTAGGATAGGATTTTTTTTTTCTGGTTAATTCTTATTTTAATTATTTGTTTAGTTATTTTTTAATTTAATTTATATATTTAACATTTAGTTTTCAGCATTGGTTTTCACAAGAGTTTGAATTACAAATTTTCTCCCCATTTCTACCCTCCCCCCCCACTCCAAGATGGCATATATTCTGGTTGCCCTGTTCCCCAGTCAGCCCTCCCTTCTGTCACCCCACTCCCCTCCCATCCCCTTTTCCCTTCCTTTTTTGTAGGGCAAGCTAAATTTCTACTCCCCATTGCCTGTGTATCTTATTTTCTAGTTGCATGCAAAAAACTTTCTTTATTTTTTGTTTTTGAACGTCTGTTTTTAAAAACTTTGAATTCCAAATTCTCCCCCCTCCTCCCTTCCCACCCACCCTCCCCAAGAAGTCAAGCAATTCAACATAGGCCACATGTGTATCATTATGTATAACCCTTCCACAATACTCATGTTGTGAAAGACTAACTATATTTTGCTCCTTCCCAACCCCTCCCCCTTTATTGAATTTTCTCCCTTGACCCTGTCCCCTTTCCAAAGGGTGTGTTTGTTTTTGATTACCTCCACCCCCATCTGCCCTCCCCTCCATCATCCCCCCCTTTTTTTTCCTTCTTCTCTCTTCTTTCCTGTGGGGTAAGATAACCCAATTGGGTATGTATGGTATTCCCTCCTCAGGCCCAATCTGATGAGAGCAAGATTCACTCCTTCCCCCCTCACCTGCCCTCTCCCCTCCTCCCACAGAACTGCTTCCTCTTGCCACCTTTATGAGAGATAATCCACCCCATTCTATCTCTCCCTATCTCCCTCTCTCAATATGTTCCTCTCTCATCCCTTAATTTGATTTCTCTCTCTCTCTCTCTCTCTCTCTCTCTCTCTCTCTCTCTCTCTCTCTATATATATATATATATATATATATATATATATATATATATATATATATGGCTAATTCAGCCTTTCAAGGCATTCTTCTCCTCATTGGCTTTTTGGAGCTCTTTTGCCATTTGAGTTAGTCTGTTTTTTAAGGTGTTGTTTTCTTCAGTGTATTTTTCAGTATTTTTTTGGGTCTCCTTTAGCAAGTCATTGACTTGTTTTTCATGGTTTTCTTGCATCCTTCTCATTTCTCTTCCCAATTTTTCCTCTACTTCTCTACCTTGCTTTTCCAAATCCTTTTTGAGCTCTTCAAAGGCCTGGGACCAGTTCATGTTTTTTCTTGGAGGTTTCTGTTGTAGGCTCTTTGACTTTATTAATTTCTTCTGTCTGTATGTTTTGGTCTTCTTTGTCAGCAAAGAAAGAATGCAAAGTCTGAGACTGAATCTCGGTGCGTTTTCGCTGCCTGGCCATATTCCCAACCAACTAACATGACCCTTGAGTTTTTCAGCGTGGTATGACAGCTTGTAGACTAAAGAGTTCTATGTTCCACGTTTGGGGGGCATGTGCCAGCTCTGCCACACCAGCACTGCTCCTTCCCCAAGAACCCCCAACCTGGACTGGGCTTAGATCTTCGGCAGGCTGTGCACTCCTGCTCTGATCTGCCACTTAATTCCTCCCACCAGGTGGGTCTGGGGCCTGAAGCAACAACACCTGCTGTGATTTAGCTGCCCCACCTCCGCTGCCCCCGGGGCTGGAAGCCAAACAGTGAACTCTTTCCACTCCCTCAGCTTTTCCCACTAACCTTCTCTGCTGTCTTTGGTGTTTGTGGGTTAAGAAGTCTGGTAACTGCGGCAGCTCACTGATTCAGGGCTCTAGGGCCCACTCCACCCGGCTCCTGGTCTGGTTGGTGCGCACCGCTCACGCTGGGCTCTGCTCTGCTCCACTCCACTCCCAGCTCCATGTGGGATAGACCTCAGCCAGAGACCATCCAGGCTGTCCTGGGCTGGAGCCCTGCTTCCCTCTGCTGTTTTGTGGGTTCTGCAGTTCTAGAATTGGTTCTGAGCCATTTTTTATAGGTTTTTGGAGGGACTGGGCAGGGAGGTCACGCTAGTCCCTGCTTTCCAGCTGCCATCTTGGCTCCGCCCCCAGGATAGGATTATTTTAAGAAACATTGGGGAGGAATTCAGATCCAGGCTTCCTAAGTCACTTAACCATAGTGGCCAAGAAAAGAAAAGAGGGGAGGAGGAGGGTGTGGTGGTGTACATCTGTAATCCCTGAGGAGGCTTGAGGCTGTCCCACACCTTGAAGTCTGGAGTACTGAGCTCCTATGGGGATTAGCTGATTGAATGTCATTACTAAGTCCTATGCAAATATGGTAAGCCCTGGAAAGGGTCAAAACTCTGGTGCTGATCAGTAGTGAAATTAAGCCCATGAGTAGCCACTGTACTTCTAGCCTGAGCTAGATAGGGAGACTCAGCCAAAAGAAACAACTACAACAACAAAAGTAGGTGGAGCAGAATAGAGGTAATTTTTGTCATTGTAGAACATTGTAGGACACCTGGAGAAGAAATAGATGAAGAGTTGGGGAAATGATCCTAATCCTGGCCTTGTGATATAGTGGTGTGATTTAGCAGGGATGAGGAACTTTGGTTATTTGAACATTTGTTACTCAGTCAATAAGCATTTATTAAATACCTACTATGTGCCAAGCACTATGTTAAGCACTAGGTACACAAAATCAAAGAAGAACAGTTCTCCCCGCCCCACCAAGAACCTCAGTTGAATGGGAGAGAGAGCTTGCAAATATATTTGTAAAAACAAACTATATATATGGCATAAATAGGAAGTAATTAGCAAAGGGAAAGTGCTACAATTAAGAGCCAGAAGTAGAGCAGCTAATAACTTCTTGATTTGCCTTAGTGGTAATTTCATCCCTAAAAAGGCAGGGTCACCAAGAAGGGAGTTTTAATTGTGCTTCCGATTCTCACTATCAGAGATGAAAGGATTGCTGGAGTAGAAATAATAGTAAACCTTTTTTTTTTTTCACAACATCCATCTTTATAAGATGTTGAGTTCCAAATTTCTCTCTCCCCATCCGCAAGACACCAAGCAATCTGATATAGGTTATACATGTACAATCATAAACATATTTCCACATTAGTCATGGTGTGAAAGAAGAATCAGAATCAAAGGTAAAAACCAAGAGAAAGAAAGAAAAAAAAAGTGAAAATAGTATTCTTAGATCTTCATTCAGACTTCATAGTTCTTTCTCTGGATGTCTATAGGACTTTCCATCATGAGTCTTTTGGAATTGTCTTTGATCATTGTATTGCTGAGAAGAGTTAAGTCTGTCGTAGTTGATCATCACACAATGTTGCTGTTACTGTATACAGGGTTCTCCTGGTTCTGTTCCCTTTACTCAGCATCAGTTCATGTAAGTCTTTCCCAGGTTTTTTTGAAATCTGCCTGTTCATCATTCCTTATTGCACAATAGTATTCCATTACATTCATATACCACACATTGTTCAGTCATTCCCTAATTGATGGACTTCCCTGCAATTTCCAATTGTTTTGCCACCACAAAAAAAGAGCTGCTATAAATTTTTTTGTGTGTATAGGTCCTTTTCCCTTTTTATGATCTCTTTGGGATACAAACCTAGTAGTGGTATTGCTGGATCAAAGGGTCTGCACAGTTTGGTTGCCCTTTGGGCAGAATTTCAAATTACTCTCCAGAATGGTTGGATCAGTTCACAACTCCACAAACAATGCGTTTGTGTCCCAGTTTTCCCACATCCTCTCCAGTATTTATCACTTTCCTTTTCTGTCATATTAGCCAATTTGTTTTGATTTGCGTTTCTTTAATCATTAGTGATTTGGAACATTTTTTCCTATGATAATAGATAGCTTTAATTTCTTCCTCTAAAAATTACCTGTTCATATCTTTTGACCATTTATAAATTGGGGAATGACTTGTCTTATAAATTTGATTCAGTCCTCTATATATTTGAGAAATGAGACCTTTATCAAAAACATTGGCTGTAAAAATTGCTTCCCAGCTTTCTGCTTTTCTTCTAATCTTGGTTGCATTGGTTTTGTTTGTGTAAAAACTTTTTTAGTTTAATGTAATCAAAAGAATAGGAGAAGATGGAGTCCTACCAAATTCCTTTTATGACAAAATGTGGTGCTAATACCTAAACCAGGAAGAACACAGAAAGAACATTATAGACCAATTTCTCTAATAAATATTGCTGCAAAAATTTTAAATAAAGTTTAGCAAAGAGATTACAGCAATTTATCACCAGAATAATACCCTATGACTAGGTGGGGCTTATGCCAGAAATGCATGGTTCAATATTAGGAAAACTATCAGCATAATTGACCATATCAATAACAAAACTAACAGAAAGCATGTGATTATCTTAATAGATGCAGAAAAAGCTTTCGACAAAATACAGCACCTATTCTTATTAATACTACAGAGCAAACTAATAAATGGAGTTTTCCTTAAAATGGTAAAATAGTATCTGTCTAAAATCCTCAGCAAGCATTATATGCAGTGGGGATAAGCTAGAAGCTTTCCCAGTAAAATTAAGGGTGAAATAAAGATGCCCATTATCACCACTGTTATTTAATATTGTACAAGAAATGTTAGCTTTAACAATAAGAGAATAAAAAGAAATTGAAGGAATTAAAATAGGCAATGAGGAAACAAAACTATTGGTCTTTGCAGATGATAATGACAGTATACTTAGAGAATCCTAGAGAATCAACTAAAAAACTACTTGAAATAATTAACAACTTTAGCAAAGTTGTAGGATATAAAATAAAACCACACAGATCATCAGCATTTCTGTATATTACCAACAAAGCCCAGCAGCAAGAGATAGGAAGAGAAATTCCATTTAAAATAACTAGACAATATAAAATATTTGGCAGTCCACCTGCTAAGACAAACCCAGGAACTATATGAACAGAATTACAAAACATTTTTCACACAAATAAAGTCAGATCTAAATAATTGGGAAAATACCAACGCTTAATTTACCTTTTCAGTATCATGCCAAACTACCAAAATATTATTTTATAGAACTAGAAAAAAATAACAATTCATCTAGAAGAACAAAAGGTCAAGGATATTGAGGGAAATAATAAAAAAAATGCAAAGAAGGTGGCCTAGCTATACCAGATCTAAAATTATAAAGCAGCATCATTAAAACTATTTGGTACTGGCTAAGAAATAGAGTGATGAATCAATGGAATAGGTTAGGTATGTAAGACACAGTAGTAAATGACTACTTTCTGCTAAACCCAAAGATTCCAGCGTTTGGGATAAGAGCTCACTATTCGACAAAAACTTCTGGGAAAAACTGTTTCCAGAAACTGGGCATAGACTAGCATCTTGTACCGTATACCAAGATAAGGGGAAAATGGGTACATGATTTAGACATAAAGAGTGAGACCATAATCAAACAGGCTCTTTTTTTTGATCATGGCTTTCAGGTAGTCTAATAATTTTTAAATTATCTCTCCTGGTTCTATTTTTCAGGTCATTTGTTTTTCCAAGGACATAGTTTACATTTTCTTCTATTTATTCATTCTTGATATCTCACAGAGTCATTAACTTCCACTTGCCCAATTACATTTTTTTAAGAAATTTTTTTTTTTTTAGTTAGCTTTTGTACGTCCTTTCCCATTTGGCCCATTGTGTTTTTTTAAGGAATTGTTTTCTTTAGTCAATTTTTGTCCTTTTCCAAGTCGTTGACTCTCTTTTGTGTAACTTATTTGTTTTCCCAATTTTTCTTCTACCTTTCGTAATTGATTTTTTAAATCCTCTTTGAGCTCTTTCAAGAAGGTTTTTTGGCCTTGAGACCAATTCATCTTTCGTTTGAGGTTTTGCATGTAGGCATTTTGACCTTTTTGTTCTGAGTTTGTGTTTTGGTCTTCCCTGTCACCATAGTAGCTTGCTGTTGTCAGGGTACTTTTTCTGTTTTTTATTCATTTTTTAGCCTATTTCATGACTTGTAAAGTTGAGCTCCACTCCTAGACAGGGGGCACTGTCCGAAGCTTCTTGTATTGTGGGCCAGAGGCCTGGTCATTGCCTTTCTACGCTGGGGCCTTGGGTGCTGGCAGCTTGCCCACTGCACTGAGGTGTCCTAGCCTAGTTGTGCCTGTTGTGCCGGGGCTTCTTAGGCCGGCAGTTTGCCTTTTGAGCTAGGGCTGGAGGCCTCGTAGCTGGCCTGCTGTGCCACTAGCCTGCTGAACCAGGACTGAGGTTCTGATGGGTTGCTGATCTGGGCTGTAGAGCCTTCTGCTGCCTTGCGTGCACACTGTGCTGGGCTGTGCTTCCCTTTTACCCAAGTGAGACAGAACTTTCCTGAAGTCCTAAGTTATAAGCTGGAAAATTGTTTCACTCCATCTCTTTGTGGGTTCTGTCCCTCCAGAATCCATCTAGACACTTGATTTAACGTTGTTTCTGAGGGAAACTGGGGAGAGCTCAGGCAGCTTGATGGCTTTTCTTTGCTATCTTGGCTCCACCTCGGTCAGAAAACATTTATTAAGTATCTTCTATGTGCCAGGCACTGTGCTTAGCACTGGGGATACAAACTGTTGTTGTTTTTTCCATAGTTCTCAAAGAGGACCCATGACATCAGGCAGGTAATATCAAGTGAATTGGATTTAAGTGAGGCAGTTCAGTGAAAAGTCACCAGCCTTACTATCTCTTCTGGGGGCCATTTAGGTCCAGTGGCAAGAGATAAGTAAGGACAACTGGAGATTGCCCCATGTGCAGTGGGAGACTTGGGCCTTTTAAGCTAAGATCTTTCCTAGATTTGTCTGAGGCAATGCCCATACCATGATTAAAGTTAGAATACAAAGAAAGTTAAAAAACAACACTATCTGCCTCAAGGAGCTTACAGTCTTAACCGAAGGGACAACTTGCAAACCATTGTATACAGAAACAAGTTATATATGGGAAAAATTAGAAATATGTGTGACCTTGGGCAACTCAAGCCTTTTCTTGGGGGGGGGGGGAGGGGGGGGAATAGTCTCAATTTCCTCACCTTTAATATAAGGGTATAGAGGAGATGACTTCCAAGGTCTCCTATTAAACATGATGATTTTATGACTCTACGCTTGGTTCAGTTCAATTCAGTAAGCATTTATCAAATACCTACTATGTGGTTGGCAATGTGCCAGGCGTTGGGGTTACAAAAACAAAAATGAAGGCACTTCTCCCCTCAAGGAACCTATGTTCAATGGATTATAAATTATTTATCCTGAGTTTTTTTATTTCCATGGTACAGTTTGATAAAGATAAATATTTTAGAGCTTTATAGAATGTTGGAGTTTTATGAAATGTTATTTGGTATTCTTGAATATAAGAGAAATTTTAAATCACCTTTTCTGATTTCTAATTAAGACTCAATTTTCAATTACAGATTCAGTACCTCAAGACAAACACTTATGTGGATTCCAGATTCCTTTTTTTCCAGGTATTTCACATTTATATATCAAATATCTTCTTTAGAATTTTAACTCTTTGCCAGAGTAATAAAAAGAAAACTTTGCTTGGTCAACAAAAGTCTTTTTTTTTTTTCCCAATTAGATTTACATAAAAAGAATGTTAGCTGCTTTGAACATAGACTTTCTATATTCTGAATACAGGTTGTAGCTCATGTGTATTTGTTTTTTAGAGTCTTACTTGTAAAATAGAGGTCAGTATTTTAATAAATCACTACCTCCCCCTTTTCCCCAATGCAGGTAAAATATCTGAATTGTGAGCAATCTTATATATCATTTAGATAAACCTACTCATTTTATAAATAAGGAAAGTAAAGCTTAGAGACTTTTTAAGTGGCTTGTCCAAAATTGCTTGTCACTTTTAAGTGACTTGTAAGATCACCATCTCACTTTTTGAAGGATTTTTGTTTATAATCACTAAGAAATGATTTTTTGAAGGTGGCAGTATATATCTTGTATAACTATCATGATATGGAGAGACCTGTTTAATGGATTGTCTCTAGAATGAACTAATTTTACAGCTACTTAAAATAACTTTAATGACTGGACTTATTTAGGTCCACTCCTTATTTTGGGCTTTATTCATAAAAAACTTCATTTCAAGGTGGAAAGTCAAATACATTCATAATTAAAAGGTCGTAGGTGTCATTCAGAGTGAAATATACAATTGAAATGCTTTTGGAAATCTGGAATTAACCATGGCCTTGAATTCTTCATTAGAATGACTTTATTCAGGTACTTCATGCATTTGTATGATAACAAACTAGTATATCCAGCATGTTCCAAAAATCTTTAGTGCATTTTTGAGTTTTTTAAACTTTTATAGCTTAAAACTAGTGCATTTTTAAGTTTTTCAAACTTTTGTAGCTTAAAACTGGCATAAGAGTTTTGGGTGTGTGTGTGTGTGCGTGCGCGCATGCATGTGTATGTGTGTGTATTTATATATACTTTTAAAAATTGAGACATTATTCATAGATATACATATATGTATATATAACTATAGCCTAATGTATATCCTTCCAGTTTGCTGAGTGGGAGAATTTCAACCCTTAGAGATGAAACTGGTGCTGTAAGTATAATACTTTTGATTAAGCATAATATATTTCCAAATCAAAACTTAGTTTTGTACATACCATTTGTAGGTTCCTAAAATTAAAAACAGTTAACCATAGGTGGAATATAAGTGCTTAATTTTTTCCACCAAGTTTTTGATATATTTTGAGGCTACTAATAAACCTCAGGCTTTTGGCCTGGGAGAATTAAAATGTAGTTGTCAGAATCTAATTTATAGTTGCAGCTATGCTACTTGTTATATTGAGTATAATGAAATTGATGTAACTGCTCTAGGGTTTGTTCTGTGATACTTGACTTGGTATGTTAATTTAATGAATGCCATTTTTAAAGTATTTTTAGCCTTTTAAGAGCATGTATTCCCAATACCAGTGAAATTATAGGTCTAACTCAAAATTGTTAGGCCAGTTTTTCTTCATATTCCGTTACTCCAGTGAATCTGTGATCTCATCTGTCTGGTTTGCAAATTCTTGATGCCTTTCTGACTTTCATCTAACTTCAATAAATTGTCTGTTGGCCCTACCCAACGCTTTGGAGACATTCTTCTGGTTATCTTCATGTTGTGTAGTTACCCGGGGAGCAGCTAAGGCTATCCTTCAATATCTCTTGCTTTTTATATATTACTGGCTCATTTTTTTTCCTGTCAAACATTTCTTTGATGATAATCTTTACACTGTTCCCTTCTCATCCCCTCCATGATGTAATTCCTTGTTTGTAATGTTCTGCAGCCTGTTCATGATCTGTCTTTTTATATTGAGCTGAAACCTACCTTCTACAGCTTTGCCTCATACTCCTCATTTTGTCCTCTGGAGCCAAGTAGAACAAGTTAATTTTTCAGACAGGCCTTCAAACAAGTTAAGACAGTTTCTCTATCCCTTCCAAATCTTTTTTATTCCAGATTAAACTATCCTGGTTTGCTTTAGCCAATCTTCCTATGTCATGATCGTGAGGTCCATCACTGTTACCTTACCCTCATGTAATATTTTCCAGCTTATCAGTGTCCTTCCTAAAATATGATTCCCAG
Source organism: Trichosurus vulpecula (assembly GCF_011100635.1). NCBI lineage: Eukaryota > Metazoa > Chordata > Mammalia > Diprotodontia > Phalangeridae > Trichosurus > Trichosurus vulpecula. The sequence continues at coordinate 119,266,801 of NC_050576.1, forward strand.
AGCTGAATGCAGTACTTCAGATATAGTCTGACCAGGAAAGAATACAGTAGGAGTATCACTTTTCTCCTGAAATTTTTACTATTACCTTTTTTAGCTGCTTTATTGCGTTGTTGATTCATTGAGTTCACAATTTACTAAAAACTTTTAAAACTTTTTCAGGCAAACTGTTCTCTAGCTGCACCTTTCCCAACTTGTGAAGTTGACTTTCTGAATCCAAGTGTAAGGCTTTGCATTTATTCCCATCTACTTCTATCAGATTGGACAATTATTTTATCCTTTCATGAGCTTTTGGGACCTTAAATATGTTGTACAATGGATCAGTTATGCTTCTGTCTTCTCTAAATTTGATAAATATGTAATCTATGTTTTCAAACATATAATTTATTTAAAAATGTTATCTAGCAAAACACCAAGCACAGATTGTTGAGGCAGTTCACTAGATACTATATACTTCTAGATTTATACCAGACCATTAATGACAACTCTGGATTCTGCCCTTTTCAAATCATTTAACTAATATCACCTAGCCCAAATCTCTTTATCTTTTTCACAATAATAGCAAGAAAGATTTTGGCATATGTTTGTTAAAATTTAAGTCATCTATGTATCTACAGCATTCTCTAGATCTACCAGTCTAGTAACCCTAGTAAAGCAGTTAAAAAGTGTAATTAGATGAGTCTGGCATGATCAGTCCTTGTGATCACAATTTCCTGATCTTAATGTTCAAAAATCAACCCTTAAATAATATTGGACTTGCTTTGCAGTGCATGTGCTGAAATTGGAATGAATCAGAAATGATAAATATGAAGAATTCAGAGAAACATGGAAAGACACCAAAGCCGGGGGAAAAAACATAATGAGTACAATATTACAAATGGAGAGAATGGTAAAATGAAACAGCATTATAAAATTATAATGACCATGCTTGGTCCTGGAGAAGAGTTGAGAAAATGTATTTCCTTCCCTTCATTGCACAAGTGAAGAGATTATATATATATATGTAATATAGCACATGTTGTCACATGTGGCTCATGTATATTGGTTTTACTGAACCATTTTCTCCCCTCTTTTTAAATTTTTGATACAAGGAAAGGCTTGGTCGGTAAAGGGGAGGGATATATTTGGAAATAAATGTGATATTTAAAATGCATTAGTTAATGTTATGTTTCTAGTTCTAGAAATTTTCCAAGAATTGAATTCATGTTCATTGAGTCTGCAGTTTGCAAAGTCCACAGTTCCTTTTTTGGAATATTAGGACTTTTACCATTCTATAGTTTTGTAGCATCTTTTCTATTCTTTATGATCTTTCACAATTCAAGAACAGTGTTTTAGCAATCATACTTGTCAGTTCATTTAATACTCTGGAATGCTGGGCCTTAATAGGACTTGAATTTATCAGGAGTGACTAGGTGTTCTCTTACTATCTCTTCTTAATTATATCTAGTTTCTTCTCCCTATTAGCCTTTTTTTTTTTTTCAGTTAAAAGATCAAAAGAAGACTTTGGATCTGTCTTCATTTTGGAGTCCATTATCACATCCAGTGGCTATGAAGGCTGCAGATGCAGGTGCTATGGAGTGCTTAGAGCAGGGGTGGGGAACCTTTGGCCTTGAGGCAATATATGACCTTCTAGGTGGTTGGGTGTAGCCTTTTGACTGAATCCAAGTTTTACAGAAGAAATCCTTTTATTAAGGGGATTTGTTCTGTGAAGTTTGGATTCAGTGAATCAGTCAAAGGGCCACACTAGAGGACCTAAAAGGCCACATGTGGCCTCTTGACCATCTTCTTTCTCCTTTGTTTTCACTCCTTGTCATTCCTGTATTGTAAGCAGAGGTACTGAAATCCAAATTTGTTTCTTAACTCCATCTTCATAACCACTGTTCACTTTCCAAGTGTTCCTTTCTCATCTGAAGCCCATGATTCCTCAGCACCAGTGACAAAGACACCACCATTGTCTCCAAGGTCTTTACTTTCTTGGCCAGGACTTGATGATTTTCACAGTGATTTTTGGATTTCTCCTGGCAATATCACTTATGCCCAGATGAAATTCATTTCCCATCCCACAACTCTCCTGTACTTTATAATCTCCAGAAACTCATCATTCTTATGCATCCTCAGTGCTTTCTCCCCCCGGGGTTTGGAGAGGGTGGAAGAGTGCACATTAGAGAACTCTTTCCAAATCTTCCACTATTTAAAGAAGATACTCGGGGCATGCACCTCATAATTTCCCACCCAGATGCTCTCCTGGGGTTCAGGATTTCCATAAACTCATCTCCTTTAAGAAGAAACAACTGTGTAAGTCATACCTCCTCAGATCATTTCTCACCCTGGCTACAGGACTTCACCATGTCCCGACACCCACGTATCTGCTTTTCAGCTTCTTTTTTATGTTCTTCCCCCATTAGATTATGACCTTCTTGAGGACAGGGACTATACTCTTATTTTTTTTGTATCCCCAGCACTTAGCACAGTGTTTATTGACTTGAAGTAGGTAGTAGTTCTTAGCTTTAACAGTTCTTGGGAAGTTCTCTTGCCACCTCCTAAATGCCAGCTCTCAAAATAGAGCAATTTCATTTGTCATTAGGTACCCTCTCAATAGGAAGTTACCTGTTGAAGCTCATTCTTTTTCCAAACCTCATTTCTGTGTGGTGGGTTTTTTCCAGGCTGAACTCCAGATTTTCTATACTCTATCTCCAGAAATCTCTTAATCCTAGAAGCTCCCTTCAGCCCTGGAATTCACACATCTGAAGTATGTTCCACCTTTGCAGCCTCTCCTGTTTGGGTTGTTTCTCTGAGAACAGGGGTGGGGAACCTGAGGCCTTTGAGGCCCCAGGTTCCCTACTCTTGTCTTAGATGCCATTTAAGTAGTGTGCTAGGCCAGATGTGTCTTTATTCCTTCGCAGGCTGCATTCAAGTTTCTTGATTTCATTCTTTCTTTTCAGCTTCTTTTTATGTGTTTTCTTCCCCTATTAGAATGTAAGCTCTTTGAGGGCAACAACTGTATTTCCTTTTGCTTGTATTTGTATTCCCAGGGCTTAGTACAGTGTTTGATACGTAGTAAACAGTTAAATGCTTGTTGACTCTTGACTAAGGATACCACCATCCTTGTAGTCACCCATGTTTCACAATTCTGCTGTTATTCTTGGCTCCACTTATGCCACTTATTCTGTCAGTTGCCAGATCTTGTCATATCTAGTTCCTTAACATCTTCACATCTGTCCCCTTCTTTACCTACACAGCCTCCACCTTAGTTCAAGCCATGATTTCCTCTAACCTAGACTATTTGAAATAGCCTCCTAATTGGTCTTTTGTCTTAAGTCTTTCCCCATTCCAGTCCATCCACTACACCTGTCAAAGTGATTTTCCTCAAGTGTAGCTATGACATTATACACTTAACTCAATAAATTCTAGTGGTTCCCTTTTACAGACAAGATCAAATATGAACTCTTCTGTTTGGAATTTAAAATTCTTTATAATCTGGTCCTGCCTTCATGCTATTCCTCACAAACAACATCATTGTCTTCTGAATTTGTTTCTTGGAATAGCTTTTAATGGTCAAGTTTTTGTTGTTTGCTCATTTTTCCAGTCTATTTCTTGACTTTGAACTTGGTGTTAAACTTGGGCTCTGCTCCTGGTGTGGAGAGAGGCACTATCCTAACTTCAGGCTTTTTTGTGCTGCCATTTTCATAGCTAATTCTGGGGGTCTACAAGTTTTTGCTGCTTCCAAGATGATGTTTGGTCTGCCCTCTGGTCTTTACCCAGGAAGGGCCCCTGATCCCCTGTAGCCACAAGTGCTAGAGCTCCTCTTGGCCCTGGAATTGTGATCGGGTTATCGTTTTTCATCATTTCCAGGTCAGTTTTTCTGATGAGATATTTCACATTTCTTGTATTTTTTCATTCTTTAGACTTTGTTTTATTTTTTCTTGATGTCTCATGGAGTTGTTAGCTTCTACTTCCCCAATTCTAATTTTTAAGGAATTATTTTCTTCAGTGAGCTTTTGTATATCTTTTTCCATTTGCCTAATTCTGCTTTTCAAGGAGTGTTCCTCTCTGCCTTGAAACTATGACCAAGGCCTTTGCTGTCTTGTGACCCTACCATAAGTGCTCCCCTCTGCCCTACAACTGCTGCCCAGAACTACTTATAGGTAGTAGAGTTGCCGATCAGGGACTTGAAGGAAAATTTAAGAGAGAAATCTTTAGATGTTCTTTAATACTAGTGTTTAGTATTCTCTCAAAAACAATAATACCTCCAGAAAAAAGTAAAATTACCAGAGGGCTTCAAACTGAAAAAAAAAATTGAGGGGGCAGGATCAATAACATGAATTCAAAAGAAGAGTTTACACTAGATGGTCCCTGTAAGGTTCAGAATTCCCCTGGCTGGGGAATCCTGTACCTCCCCCATAACTGTAGAGTGTTCTTTTTATACCAAAGAAAGAGGCCAAGCATCTCCAGATTGATTATAGGTAATAGTTTGGTCAATCATTGTGAATGCTTAAGAAATGGGCAATTTTTGGTCTGGGGCAGCAGCCAGACAGTTCAGTGGATTCTTGCTAAAGAACCCCCAAAATCCTCATGGTAATTATAGAAAACAAATGGAGGAGGAGCTTTAGAGAGTATCACTACTGATTGGTGGATATTTTTGGTTTTCTGCTTAGTGATGAGCTTGGGAGTTAAGCCAGTGTTATGCCTGAACATAAGTTTGTGTATTGATCATCTCCGGGTCACATATACATCATAGTATTCTTGTTACAGCTTTCATGGGTCATAGTATCTTAAGTTATGACTCAGTATCTAAAATATAATAAAGTATCTAAATTTTGATTGTTAACAGGTCACCATATTTGGGCTTCCACCTTTCACAGAGTTTTAAATTTTTATGGCTTTTCTCTTTTTACTGTATTTTATGGCTTTTTCTCAATATAGAAACCCCACAGTCCCTGAGGTGTCTCTTCTGACTTTAGGTCTGTGATCTAGTCCAACTATCTCTTTTGTGGAAGGGGAAATTGAGGTCCAGGGAGGTTAAAGGACTTGCCAAACATCACAAGAGTTAATCCCTGGCAGGAAAGGGATTCAAACTAAAGGTTTTTTAAAAAAATACAGCATTCTCCTATGTACCATGCTGGCCCAAGTCTAGAAAAAGGATTAATTTTGTTGTGGATGATTTTAATTTTGCAATGAATATCAGATATTTAGATTAAATATAAAATGTTAATGTTAATACTGCCCTAGGAAAAACCCTGGAATAGAGGAGCCAGAAGTGGGGGTTGAAAAGTCTTTTAGCTCGGGAGGCTGGGGAGATGGCCCCTCTTTTGGTGACAGAAGGAGACCAGTGCAGGAAGGCAGACATCCCAGAAAGCCCCACATTAGCAGTCCAGCTGGAGTTCCTGAGCCCTGGGTGGGGTGGAGCCAGCAAGCACAGGGGAATTGGCAGACACCAATGCAGACCTATGGCTGAGATCACCCAAGCTATATAGCGTAGCCCTAGGAGAAGAGACTTCCAGCAGCCAGACCACCCCTCCCCCACACCTCACACTGTGACACCCCCCTCCCCCCGGGGGAAATTCAGAAAGATTTCACTGTGCTTCTGTGTTTGGCATACATCAGCCAGCTTCAGCTTAGCATCAGGTCAGCTGTGGCAGTATATAGCTTCTAGCTGACAAAATCAGAGGCTGTGGTACACAAAGCCAGTAACCAGACCCCTAGCTCCCAATACAAGAATTTTGGGACAGAGCCCCCTGGGCCCCAGAAGCAGAGATCCACTTAAAAAGCAAGGAAAAAGACAACTACCATGAAGAAACAAGCTAGAAAAGTAAAAAAGACCTTGAATCGTATTATGGGGACAGACAAGATTGAAATATGAATTCAGAAGAGGACAGCATTGACAACTATACCCACATCTGAATCTTCAAAGGGAATATGATCTGGTTCGAAGCCCAAAAAGCATTCCTGGAAGAGTTCAAATAGGATTTTAAAAGCAAATTAGAGAGGTAAGAGAAGAATTACAGAGTCTAACAGGAGAAAATGAATCCTTGAAAAGTAAAATTGGCCAAATGGAGAGATGCAGAAGCTATTTAAGAAAATAATTAGTTAAGAATTAGAATTGGGCAGGTAAAAGCTAATGACTCTTATGAGGCATCAAGAATCAGTCAAACAAAATCTAAAGAATGAAAAAATAGAAGAAAATGTAAAATATCTCATTGGAAAAAACAACTGATCTGGAAAATAGATCCAGGAGAGAGTGTTGTGCTGAAACTGGATAAAGTGGTGCTAGATGATGTGAGGCAAAGGCATGTTCCCTGCACATCCCCAAGGGTGAGCCGTGGTTGGTTCCACTCTCAGTTCTCTGTGTTGGAGGTAGGGGTGATGAAGGCATTTAGTGCCACCACTACATAGTAAGGAGGCAGGGGCATAACACAGATCCAACAATTTTTGCCCAGCATGTGGTTAGAACTGTTAAGTAACTTATGAACAGCTGACAAAAGGGCAAGCAAGGGGACCTGATAGGTGTGGGGTTCCTGAGTAGTAGGTGTTGGGGCGGGGATGGCTAAGTTCCCTAATGGGGCAGGGATGGGCAGGGATGGCCAGGTCCCCTGTTGGGCCAATGGGATGGGGACCTGGTAAAGGCATCTTGGTCACAGTCAGGACTACCATCTCTCCCACATGCACCAACCCTACGCCATTCCAAGGGATAATGAGTCCCAGTATCTGAGAGACCAGGGCTCTCCAGGCAGGGTTGAAAGGGTCTTAGACTTTAAGATAGAGTTTGGGGTGCCAAGGGTCGGACTCGATTGTGTGGATACAGAGTAATGGATCCAAGCCCCCAATGCTGCCCGCCAGGATGCACAGGGAGCCACTAGGGTCAGTCGAGGGGAGGTTGTAGGCTGTGATACAAGGGCAGGCACACGTGGTTGGACATCCTGAAGTAGAACAGAGCAGGTAGCCTGCGTCTGCTGGTGGGCCCCCAAATAGGCCAGGCTGGGGCAAAAGGGTATTGAGGGGGAGATGTATATCTTTGGGGTTTTGGAAAGTCCAGGACTATTTGTTCCCTGTAGTGATTACCCAAGTAGAGCTTGGCTTGGGGACATGGGGATTGCGAGGGACTGCGCAAGGGGATAATAGGAAAATCAAGAAGAGGGTCAGGACAGTCTTAGCCCTTGGGGGTCCTCGAGGGGTTCTGCCTTCCATCGTGCGGATGCAGCTGCCTTCACATGGCTGTGGTGGAGCCAGACAGGAATGGACCAGAGGTTGTATGTTTCCGAATTAGGACAGAGTCCCCAGGCTGGAAGGGTTGGAGGTGGTCTGAAGTCGGAATAGGCGGGGCTTCCTGGACAGATTTATGAAGCTGAGACTGGGTATGTTGCAGATCCTGTAGGAACTTAATGAGGGAAGCATTAATAGGAGGGGGCTGCCCAAAAAGAATTTCAAAAGGGGTCAAACCAAGTTTATTAGGGGTGCATCGGCTGTGGAGCAAGGCCAGAGGGAGCAGAGTGACCCTGTTCTCCTGGGTTTCCAGGATAAGTTTAGATAGAAACTCTTTAAGGGTGCAGTTTGCTTGCTCAACCTGACCAGAGCTCTGGGTCCTGTAGGCACAATGCAATTTCCATTCCGCCCCTAAAGTTCTGGCCACACCCTGAGAAACTTTGGCAACAAAGCTAGGGCCATTATTTGAGCCAGTGCTAAGGGGAAGGCTAAAACGGGGGATCAATTCATTCAAGAGTTTCTTTACAACCACTGGGGTTGTCTCTTTCTTCAGTAAAGACCAAGAGACATTTAAAACCCGCTGCTGGTGGTTTGACTTCAGTAAAATCTACTTCCCAATGTTCCCCAGGTTGCGTTCCCCACAGCCTTACCCCAGCGGAGCTGTCTTTGCCTGTTTTGCGTTCACTTGGGCACAGGATGCCTATCTGGTGACTGTGCTAGTATCAAGATGGGGGATGTAATATCTGTCCCTGAGTAGTACCCCAAGCTTTCGCGACACCAGGGTGTGATCTGATGGAGTCTTCCCACCCAATCCCTCCCCAAGACCTCAGGAACAGAAGTTTGGCCATCTCCCAAAACCCACCACCCTGACTCGTTCTTCCCCTCCCCGCCCTTTTTTTTTTGGCCGTGAAGCAATCATCCGAGGGTGAATAGGAGGGAGGAGGGGTGAACGGTGGCAGAGGGGAGGGGGTCTGAAACAAAAAGAAGGGGGGGCAGCATCCGAGAGGGATGCTGCCCGGGCACAACTTCATGATAATAGCATTTTCTGACAAATACCTTTTCTTTTTAAAGCTTTACCAGGACCTCACAATCAAATTTTAATTTTTAAAAGTATGTCCTAAAAGCCAGTTATTAAAAATTAGTCCTATTGACTTTAAAAGCCAGGTTCAGAGGTCAGCTAGTTTCTGACCCCACTGTTCTCTCTCTCTTTCAGTAAACTTCCACTTCCAGGCTTTCCCAACTTATTGTACAAATAGGGATCCCAGTACTGCAGCTACAAAACCTGGAAGTTTATTACTTCTTAAATTAAACTTCTTTAAAGGACATGGTCATATATAATAATTTAACAGTTTCCTAATCCCTTCATTATTTTAACAGTACAATTGTAAATCTAACAACACTTAGAGAAATTGCCTCTCTAACAACACAGATGAACTTAACAGTTGTTTACCAAACAATATAACAAAATTTTTAGAAATACAACAATACCATAAACAGATGTCATGTATTTAAACCTTTTAAAATCATAATTAATTAATTACCAATCTGGCTGGATATATTTCCACCTTCATCTTATCACCATTGTCATAAACTTCACATCTGAGAAAATTCACATATGAAGCAATTCTAATTAACTCAGGTGTTTGTTTTTGTCAATTAATGTACCAAATACTTTTACAATTATATGATTCTCGTATTATTTCTAGGAGTGAATCCCCTCACTGAACAGTGAATTAACTTTCTTAGGGCCACACAATTCTAATATCACTGGCCCTTAAAAAAATTATTATCCACAATTTCATGTATTTCCTTAATTTTTCAATTCCCCATTCATGTCCACATTTTGAAAATTTTACAAACAATTTTGAATCACCTGTTATAACCAGGTCAGTTTAAAGTGACATACTGGACCAGTATTCATATTAAATTTAATAGAACCCATTCACAGATCTAGTCCAAAGAGTGGGTGGGAATAATCCCTTCCATCTCTCTATAACTTCATCTATTGGGTTTTTTAACTCAGGCTATCAAGCCTTTTACTCCAAGCTGCTTGCTCAAGATTTTAATTTACTAATCTTCCACTTTTATCACAGTTTCTCATTTCCTTTTCCCATAAACTTTAGTGACAAGCAGTAAAATGAACACTAATTTACCTTAAGCATTAAATTAGGAATGACACATTTTCACTTTTCACATTTAGTTCAATTCTTTTCTGGTTGGGTCCCATTACACAAAAACTTTTCTCCTTTATGTAGGTAGAAAAAAGGTTAAAATACTTGTCTAGCTGCCTCCCTTTGATCTGAGAGAAAAGTTTCCCCCCCCCTTCTTTCTTCCTTCTCTCTGTAACCCTTTCTTATCTTGAAACTTTTTTTTAATGTAAAGAAGTTTTCCCATGTACCTTTAAGTCTTCCTCCTGCTCAGATAACTCTGCCTTTTGAGGGGAGGTTATAATAAACATCCAAAATCCCTGAGAACTCGGTCTTAACACTTCTCAGGCTTTCTTTTCTCACATACCTTGTTTTCTCCCCATTTTCAACATAAATCAATCTCCCACCCCACAACTAGGCTTTAACTTGAGGGTATTTCTTCTTACGATGGTAAACTTTAACCAGACCATGGACACATAGCCTGCTCTGCTCCCTCCTCAGGAATGCCAGTGGGATAGGGAGGGGCAAGGGGGGGTTTACTGACTGCCTCCGCAGCTGCTGCTGCTGCTTCTGACAGGCTACTCTCACTCATTCACACAGACACACACAAACAGACACAAATAGACACACAGAAACACACAGACACAAAACGGAGAGACACCCTGGGACAGAAACCAGAAACCAGAAATGGGTGGGGGCCTGATGTCTCTAGGAGCGCCCGGGAGATTGGTGTATTCCCACTGAACACTTAAGCTGTGTCTGGCCCCAAATCTCCACCACAATCAGAAGGGAATTCCCACCAGAAATCTGACTTACCTCTGGGGCTCTGGAACTTCTTAGAGGCCGGCCCCCCTGGAGGCCTGGATCCACAAGAGTCTGAATAGGGGGCAGTTTGGTGTCTGGGGGTGGGTTAGTTCTCCCTCTCGAGCTCTGGGGCTCTGGAATGTCACAGAGGCCAGCTCCCCTGGAGGTCGGGACGAGGAGACACCCACCACCGGAGGATTAGACCCCTCCTGGCCCGGGTCTCAGGGGGTGCTACACGCCACCCCCAAATATCGCTGGGGTCTCCAGAAATGTGCCGAAAAAAGCGAGCGAGACCCGGATATAAGTTTTGATGTGGATTTATTTAAGCACGCAACTGTTCAAAGTAAAGATTCAAATCAAACAGTCCCAAGCAGGTGTAGGGTCAGGTTATTTAAAGGAAAAAAGCACAAACTGATTTCCGTGGAGATGGGAACACAAACAGTGGGGTCCGTGGAGATGGGAGCACAAGTGGTCAAGCTGGGGTAAGATGGAGGGTAAACTGGGGGCCAGGGCACAACAAGGGAATCTTAAGAATTATTGGTCTACTGGAAAGCCATGATGAGAAAAAGAGCCTGGACTGTATCTTCCAGGAAATCATCAAGGATGACTTCCCGGAGGTCCTAGAACCAGAGAGTAAAATAGTCATCGAAAGAATCCACTGATCACTCCCTGAAAGAGATCCCAAATTGAAAACTCCAAGGCATATTGTAGCCAAATTCTACAGTTATCAGGTCAAGGAGAAAATACTGGAAGCAGCCAGAAAGGAACAATTCCAATATCATGGAAGTACAGTCAAGATCATGCAGGCCCTTACAGCTTCAATATTAAAAGAGAGGAGCAATTGGAATATGATATTCTGAAAGGCAAAGGAACTTGGACTCCAACCAAGGATCAACTATCCAGCAAAATTGAACATAATCTTTCAGGCAAGGAGATGGACATTCAATGAAATAAGAGAATTCCAGACCTTCCTGATGAAAGTGTTGATGTTTTAAAAATAGGAAACTCTGCTTTGAAAGCCATAATATCTTTTAGAGAACATGTTGATATTTTACAACTCAAATTCAGCAGATTCTGGTAGAATGCGTTTATGAATTATATTTCGTAGCATTTATGTTTCAACAGTCCGACTAGCAGCTTCTGTAGGGGTGTAAGATCCACCCACAGCCAGCACCCAGAAAGCTGCCAACAGCACAGGTTCTTTTGATCTGCTTAACTAAGGAAAGCAAGGTGAAGGGATTGACAAGCTTACTTTAATTCAGCATACAAATATCATTCACTTAGTTCAGGGGAAGAGACCAGCACACTGAACTTCAGAGCAAATTACAAACATCAACAGACAGACCAAATACAGATTCATAGTTAACAACATCTAGGTTCAGCCCGAGAGCTCAGAACAAGGGCTGGCCCAGAGTCATGCGTGCCACCACGGCTGCGGGGAAGAGCTCCAAAGAAGAAAAGGCCAACCCCTGGTTTTATTTCTTTTTCAGCGTCAGGGGTGAGTCACACATGCGACTCACCCATGTGACCTAAAATCATCACAAAGAGGTGACTTAAACCCACGTGGTCTAAGAGCTTCTGATGTCCCAAGCCTATCGCTCAAACTCCTTTGTAAACTAGGCCCTCCCCTGAGTTAGCCCCACCTTGGGCCCCACCTTAGTTACCAATTCACACCCACATAGGTTTTACACCTAATAGGGGTTTGGGCCTGGGGCTTAGCACCTAGTAAGGCTCAATGAAATACACCGAATTACTCAAAGGAAACAAACCAAACTCTTCAAGGGCACTTGTTGAACTAAGTGCTAAGGAGCCCATTTTGCTTACCAACACAATTTAATACTTTGAATTTCTGGTTTATGAGTAACTGTCCCATATATCAAATATAGGCTATACAAGTTGCTCCCCTCATATCTCCCCACTTCCATATCCTGTTCCCCGTCTGGTTTTTATAAAGCCTACATATGGCTTATAATTATATTTTTCACATTTCTCTTCCCAAAGATTTAATTTTTTTCCCTCAAAGTTAGACTCAGTTTTCAACTTGTGAATGCTGCTGCTGCAAAGGCAGCTCAGTGTCTAATGGAATCAAGAAAACCTGGTTTCAGATCTTACCTATGGCATTTACTGTGAGCATGGACAACTTAGTTAACCTTTGAACTTCAATTTTCTGTTCTATGAAATGAAGATAATATTAACTATAATAATACCACAAACCTGTTGTGAGATTCAACTGAGTTTTTTTGTGGTAACTTTCTGTGGTTATTTTTCATTATATGTTTAAATTTTCTTACCTTTCTAAAAGAGTTCTTTTTAATTTTAAAGCTTCTTAGAGGTGGCCAATATTTTGTCTAGCAGTACTTTTGATTTCAGAAATGATATATATTAATTATTAATTACTCTTCATATCACCCAGAGAAGCATATTTGTTTTGATATTCTTATTTTGCCTTGGAAGATCTTAAATTAGTTCTTTGTTCCATATTTCACTAACCTGCAAAGAAATCTTTTTCCCCTATCCTGAGAATGCATTACATTATTCTTTTTTAATTATTCTAAATAAAGTAAAATAATTGTTCTCTTCTTTACCATATATTTTAATAGCATTTTATTTTTTCCGCAATTACACATCAAGACAATTTTTAGTATTCATTTTTACAGGGTTTTGAGTTACAAATTTTTCTTCCTTCCTCTCTCCCCTCCACTCTTCCTAAAACAGTAGGCAATTTGATATAGGTTATACATGCATTATCACATAAAACCTATTTCCATATTAGTCATATTTGTGAAAGAAAAAACAAAAAAGAATAAAGTGAAAAAAGTATGCTTCAGTCTGCATTCAGAATCCATCAGTTCTTTATCTAGATGTGGATAGCATTTCCTTTGTAAGTCCTTTGTACTGGTCTTGGATTATTGTGTTGCTGAGAAGAGCTGAGTCCTTCATAGTTAATCATCACACAATGTAGCTGATACTGTGTACAATATTTTTCCTGGTTCTGCTCATTTCCCTTTGCATCAGTTTGTACAAATCTTTCCAGGTTTTTCTGAAATCTGCCTATTCATCATTTCTTATTGCACAATAATATTCCATTATATTCATATACTATAGCTTGTTCAGCCATTCCCCAATTGATGGGCATCCCCTCAATTTCCTATGTTTTGCCACTATCAAAAGGGCTGCTATAAATATTTTTGCACATGTAGGTCCTTTTCCTCTTTTATGGTATTTTTGGCATACAGACCTAGTAGTGGTAATGCTGGATCAAAGGGTCTGCGCAGTTTGGTTGCCCTTTGGGCATAGTGCCAAATTGCTTTCCAGACGCGTTGGATTAGTTCACAGTTCTGGTAACAGTGCATTAGTGCCCCAGTTTTCCCACATCCTTTCCAACGTGTATCATTTTCTATCTCTCTATTTTCCCTGGGGCTTTTCTGAGAGAGGCACACTGCTTTTGTTGCCTCTGGACAGAGAGTCTTGCAGGCTACATATATGCTTCTTGCCATTCTTTGGTTGAGTTGGGAGGGTGAGCGTGTTACTCTTAACAGATGCTGGCTTTGTGGTATGACTCCTTTTCTGTTGTCTTCAGATAGCTTCTGGCTCACTTTTCATGTAGTTCTGGGGTGGTTAAACTTACTGGATTTTTTTGGTCATTATTTTGTTCACTTTGAACTTCAGGGTTTTGCCAGGTATGTGGGAATTTGGTGATTTATCTCCCATTCAGAAAGCCATTTTAGCTTTGAAGGATAGTATAACATTAGAAATCACCCTTGACCCTCTACCCCTGCCTTCTGTGGGCTAACCCTCTAGTGACCAAGCTCTATTTAACCTACTTGGCAGTGGACGTGGAAGCTGGGATAGTCACCTCAGAGCATGTGTATAAAAGGAAAAAAAAAACATTTTTAACAATTAGGTCCCCCCAAAGTGGAATAGCAGCCTTGGGAGAGTAGTGAGTGGATGAACAGCTTGTCAGATATTATAGGGTAAATTTTTTCTCAGGTTGGACTAGATAACCAAATCTAAGATTTTGTGTTAATTTTTATATGAAGTATGAATATTTAATAGGAATGAACCAGAAGTAATTTGTCCTTCATAGCATTTATTTAGGGACATTTTTGACTGACAGAGTACCTATAGAGAATAATTACATCTGCTATATTCTTAATTTTCAAATGAATAAACTTTTCCATCAGTTTGATTACTTAGGATGTCCATGTATAGAATCATTTTTTGTATTTGACATAATAGAATTAGAAGACTGAATTGTATTAATGTTAATATAAATATGCATAATATAATAGGTAATACACATACAATAAATAATAAAATAAAGCTTTTTTTTAACCAGATATTTATTGATAGAGATCCAGCAGCATTTGCACCCATTTTAAACTTTCTTCGAACTAAAGAGCTTGACTTACGGTGAGAAACACATCTATTTATTAAATTTCATTGTTTATGTGTCTAAAAATTTTTGGACCTATTTGATAAAACGGGGGGGAGGAGGGCCTGAGTTACATGGTTTTATGTTTTGTCCATGGAGTCCTGCTGGGCGTTACTACTTTGGCGTGTTTAATTTTTTTTTCCCTTCTACTTAGTCGTAGATAGTTATCCTGGAGGAATTATTTTGATCACCTTTTCTGCTTTTGGTTTCTGTTTTATTTTAATTCCTCAAGATTAATGCTCAGCAAGGGATCTTTTAATCCTTTTTGATATATAATTTTATACTATAAAACTAAAATGGAGCTAAAATTCTATTTTGCTCAAATATAATTTAGACTGTTCAGTAACTGTCTTGGTCATTCATTTGCATTTGTACTACTTTATGAATTCTGCTTTTTCTTTGTATGTTTTCCATATTATCAGGGTGAAACAACACTAAGTTTACTTTAACATCCTATAGTTTTGGCTGCTCTGCAGTTCACCTATAGGGCTAATCAGTTTATTTGTGCCTGCTGCCTGATTTCCTTAGACCTGCTGTCCTATTTCATTCAGTCCTGGTCATGGGCTCATGTAAATTTTCAGAATTCCTCATGTTGAGTGAGGTTATAGTGCATTGCACATGGTAGGCACTTAATAAATATTTGCTTAATTACATAATATTGCAGACAAGAATACAGTTATTGAAAATTAACCTTTTGCTCCATAATTCATCTTTCACATCATAGCTGTCCATGTCATTCCTTATCTAGATATCTTGTATCCAAAGATATTGATCTTTGTCCTCAATTAAACACTTATATTCTTTTATTATTGGTTTCTGAGAGTTCTAGGCTCATTAGAAAAGGCTGATTTTGCCCTGCTAGTACTATATACACCCAGAAACTATATACACCTTGGTCCCATGGAAGCTGTATCACAGGTAACACCAACTAGGCCAAGTGTATGACAGGTAAACACACGGGGGAGGGGAGGGCTGCTAGCAGGTGTTCTAGCACAGGTTCACTCTTGATCTGGGCAGACAGGAAGACAGTAACAGAATCATAATAAAGGGTTAATAAGCTTACTTTATTCTAGTCTAGTCTTCTCAAGGGGGCTGCTGATAATGGGAGCACCAACTCTTACAGCTTTCCTAATCACTCTTTTTGAAGGAGCCGGCAAGAATAGGAGCACAACTCCTAGCATCTCCTAAGCTTTGATGGGGGAGCAATCAAGGGATGCACAGCATTCTACCTTGTGCATTCAGATTCCCCACTAAGCCTCAATGTCAATAGTAACTGTTTCTCTTTTGACTAGCAACCCTGAGCGTCTTCCCCTCCCAATTTGGTTATTATTATTTTTTTAAATTAAAGGGGTCTTCCCTTGACTCACTTATTAAAGAGGCCTATTCACTGAAAGGGCATTACCTCACTCAAAGTGAGAACCTGCAAAAGGGCCCAGGTCTCTCACTGCATCCTGGGCATCCTCATAAATATCTGGCCACTGGACCCAGATGGCTCTGGAGGAGAATGTGAGGCTGGTGACCTTGCAGTCAAAATCAACTTCAAGTCATGTTATCATTTCCCTAATGTCATGGTCCTTTTCAAAAATGAAGGACAAACACAACCTGTGAGTAGTCCGAGCTGCCCGAGTGGGGACCCAGCCAGCTGGGTAACTCAGCTCTCCCTCTCTTCCTCTCCCCCCACCTCTCCTTCTCCTAAGGAAGCTACTTCCGATTTTAATTATTTAGTTCCTCTACATAGGTGAGACTTTATAAGTGGTTCTTTTAAGAGTGGGTCTCTATGTATAGTTTTCCATATTACTAAGGACGAAGATAAGTTTGACAAATGATAGCTCTTTTGATATTTTTTGGACCAGGAACCCTTATTGTAAAAATCATTTTCTTTTTTCCTCTGAAGTGGAAAACCAAGTATTGATAGTAAAGGGACTTTATTTTTATTATTTCTTTGTAGGGGAGTGAGTATTAATGTTCTCAGACATGAAGCTGAATTTTATGGAATTACTCCATTAGGTATGTTTCCCCCATTAAATAAACTATGCAATTGTAATTGGATCCATGGTTTTGTGCTTTGTATTTCATGTTTCTATAAACCTTAACTTTTGCTGGAAAAGTTAATGCTTGTTTTTTAAAATTTCTCCAAAGTAGTAAGAAAATTTTGTCACAGCTCTCTTCTCTTTTTCCTTATTATTTTGCTGACTAGAAAATAAAAATGAAGTACTATTTTTTCCTTTTTGCTTTTACTTACTCTTGACAGTTTGCTTATAATACTTCTAGTAAGAAGACTTCTCTTATGTGAAGAACTGGAGCGCTCATCATGTGGCAGTGTCCTTTTTCATGGCTACTTGCCTCCACCAGGTATTGTTACTTTAGCTTTGACTTTGATTTGTCCGTACTTCTGTCAGTACAAGTATATAAACATAAGGTAACTAGTCTGAAATTCTCCTTCTGCAGAGAAAATGGGTTCAGAGAAGTTAAGTGACTAGCTCAGGGTCACCCACACAATGGCAGAGCCAGGACTAGAACCCAAACGTGACACTCCTAGGCCTCTTAGGAAATCTCCATTCTGCCTCCAACTTGGATCTTAGAATAGTAATATAGTTAATTTTACAATAGAGCTAGCTTTGAATTTATGTTATCTTCCTTGGGTTGATCATTTAGACTAACATCATTTGTAACAATTTGAACAATGTTTAACCGGTTCCCTGGGATTTTTATTAATTTTTAACAATCTCTGTTTCCATTTACTATATTTTGATCACCAACTGCTTCATTTTCCTACATTTTTCTGTCCTTTGAGTTTGACAGCATTTTATCTTTAATTGCTTTTGATAATAATGAAGTTATTTTTGTCTGAAAAAGTTGATATTAAAGTTTATGTTTCTTATAGTAAAATTTCTATTTTACTCAATTATAGATATTTTTTTTCTGGTGTTAGAAATCTTTTATTCTGAGTAACTTCACTCGTTTAATAAAATTTACACCTATCCTCTTCCTTTTCCTTTTTTTTTTAATAGGTATTCCTAGTCGCAAAATAAACAATACTCCTGGACCCTCTGCTGATTCTAGAATAGGACAGAATTCTTCAGAAGGTCAGTCAACCCGGGGAAATGGTGCCCAGCCCATTCTCTCTAGAACTGGAGAAGAGGCAGTTAGACTGGGTGAGCAATAATTTCTAATGATGGGGAAATGAGTTGGGGATGCTTTCTCGAGCATGGCTACTGTTGCAGACAGTTTTAAATACTGGAATAGAGTTAAGAAAAAATGCCTTTTTTTAATTGACTACTGACAAAGCACTTCATTGTTGTGTCTGCTTTTGGCCTATGTTGTTATATTTTATAACACTTGAAAAACTTTGTCTCTTTGTCCTCTATAATAGATAGTTGATAGAATAAAACTTGGATAGAGCATCTCATTTAACTTGGGATCTCTTTTGTGTTCTTTCAAAATGGTATTAGTGATTTTTTTATTTCTCTGGAGTCTTTAAAATATAAAATATATTTTGACATGATTATCAAGAAATATGGTACAATTTGAGTTTTTAAAACAGTTCTGTCTCAGAAATTGTCATCTTGAAGGGCAATGTATGATTCTCTGTTTTCCTTTTTGCCTTTCTTTGTCAAATATGTCCCTCTGAATTAAATTCTGTTGGTGTTTTTCCTTTTTTGTGTCTCCCCATTTTCACTTTATTTTTCCCTTGGCTTCCCCTCCACCCTTTTCTTCTTGTACTAGAATGCATGCTCATTTTCTTTTAACATGATTGACAGGATTTCCTGTGGATCCACGAAAGGTGCTGATAGTAGCTGGCCATCATAACTGGATTGTAGCTGCATATGCCCATTTTGCTGTTTGTTATAGGTATGATTTAAATTACATTGATGGTTTTTTTTTTCAATAAATATAGTCTTTCAGGTGGAGGAATAGATTCCCTTAGCCTCTGTTCATGTGTTCCCTATTTACTTTCCTGTTTTCTGATAGGTGGAGCATAAATTTTCTTTCTGTTTTCTGATTTAACTTATTTGTAGTCCTTCAGTTTCATAGATAAAAACCCATTTATACCTTCCCATCCTGTATGACTATTATACATCCCTCCACCTCCCCACATCCTCCACTCAATTAATCACGAAGTCCATCAAACGTGCTGGCAGCTATCCATGAATTCTCTTGACATCATGGGGATGTGAATGGGAAATGAGGCTGCACTCTCCCTCATTCTTGCTATATTAACCAGTCTACCTTGTTTTTTAGTGATATATTTCTTCGATAATATACTTTACACAGTTTCTTCTATGAAAATCTTTGTAATGTGTTACATTCTGCTTATTCCTGTCACATACCATTCCCATTTGGGTGATCCTCAACTTTTTAGCATCTGCTTTTAAAACTTCGAGTTCCAAATTCTCTCCTTTCTTCCCTTCCCACCCACCCTCCCTAGGAAGGCAAGCAATTCAACATAAATCACACATGTATCATTATGTAAGACACTTCCACAATGCTCATGTTGCTAAAATGTTGCTCATACTCAAATTTCCTTCTATCCTATCCTGTCCCCCTGTATTCAGTTTTCTCCCTTAACTCTGTCCGTTTTCAAAAGTGTTTGCTTTTGATTACTTCCTCTCCCTATCTGTCCTCCCTTCTGTCATCCCCCTCGCTTTTTTTTATCCCCTTCCCTTTACTTTCCTGTGGAGTAAGATACCCAGTTGACTGTGTATGTTATTCCCTCTGTTGAACCTGATGAGAGTAAGATTCACTCATTCTCCCTCACCTGCCCCCTCTTCCCTTCCAACAGAACTGCTTTTTCTTACCACCTTCATGTGAGATAATTTACCCCATTCTGTCTCTCCCTTTCTCCTTTTCTCAGTATATTCCTCTCTTACCCCTTAAATTCATTTCATTTTTTTATATATCATCCCTTCATATTCAACTCATCCTGTGCCCTCTGTCTATATTCCCTTCAATTCCCCTAATACTGAGAAAGGTCTCATGAATTACACACATCATCTTTCCATGTAGGAATGCAAACAAAGCAGTTCAAATTGTGTTCCCTTGTGATTTCTCTTTCTTGTTTACCTTTTCATGCTTCTCTTGATTCTTGTATTTGAAAGTCCAGTTTTCTATTCAGCTCTTGTCTTTTCATTGAGAAAGCTTGAAAGTCCTCTATTTTATTGAAAGTCCATATTTTGCCTTGGAACATGATACTCAGCTTTGCTGGGTAGGTAATTCTTGGTTTTAATCCTAGCTCCTTTGACCTCCGGAATATCATATTCCAAGCCCTTAGATCCCTTAATGTAGAAGCTGCTAGATCTTGTGTTATTCTGATTATTTCTACAATATTCAAATTGTTTCTTTCTGGCTGCTTGCAGTATTTTCTCCTTGACCTGGAAACTCTGGAATTTGGCAACAATGTTTCTAGGAGTTTTCCTTTTGGGATCTTTTTCAAGAAACAATTGGTGGATTCTTTCATTTTCTATTTTACCCTCTGGTTCTAGAATATCAGGGCAGTTTTCCTTGATAATTTCTTGAAAGATAATATCTAGGCTCTTTTTTTGATCAGGTAGTCCAATAAATTTTAAATTATCTCTCCTGGTTCTATTCTCCAGGTCAGTGGTTTTTCCAATGAGATATTTCACATTGTCTTCCATTTTTTCACTCCTTTGGTTCTGTTTTATAATATCTTGATTTCTCATGAAGTCAGTAGCTTCCACTTGCTCCAGTCTAATTTTTAAGGTAGTATTTTCTTCAGTGGTCTTTTGGACCTCCTTTTCCATTTGGCTACTTCTACCTTACAAGGCATTCTTCTCATTGGCTTTTTGGAACTCTTTTGACATTTAGGTTAGTATGTTCTTTAAGGTGTTATTTTCTTCAGTATTTTTTTGTCTCCTTTAGCAAGTCATTGACTTGTTTTTCATGGTTTTCTTGCATCACTCTCATTTCTCTTCCCAATTTTTCCTCTACTTCTCTAACTTGCTTTTCCAAATGCTTTTTGAGCTCTTCCATGGCCTGAGACCTTTTCATGTTTTTCTTGGAGGCTTTTGATGTAGGCTTTTTGACTTTTTTGACTTCTTCTGGCTGTATGTTTAGATCTTCTTTCTCACCAAAAAAGGAATCTAGAGTTTGAGTTCGAATCTGAGGTCGTTTTTGCTGCCTGTTCATGTTCCCAGCCAACTATTTGACCCTTGAGCTTTTTGTCAGAGTATGACTGCTTGTAGAGTAGAGACTACTTTTTCCCAAGCTTTAGGGTCCAGGCACTGCTATTTTCAGAGCTATACCTACTCCACTGTCACCCCAGGCTCTGTCACTGCAGCGCTCCTGTACCCCAAGAACCGCCAACCAGGACTGCAATACATATCCAAGCAGAGCACATCAAGAGAATCTGCCTTTGTGCCCACAAAGTACTCCTTGCACTCCTCCTCTGATCTGCTGCTAGAATCCTCCAACCATGTGAGCCATTGACTCAGGAAGCAGCTGATGCTGTAGCTCTGGAAGCAACCTCAGGAAATTTCCTGCTGCTGCCACTGCCACTGCTGCACCACCTCCACCGCCCGCAGGGCTGGTGATCATACTGTTCTGAGCTCTGAACTTGATTCCGCAGTTTCCTCCTAACCTGCTCTTTGGCATTTGTGGGTTGACAATTCTGGTAACTGCCACAGCTCACTGTTTCATGGCCCCAGGGCCTGTTCTGGCTGGCTGATTCCAGGTCTGGTCTGTCCTGGAGTAGCCCATGTCAGGCTGCCCTCTGCTCTCAGCACCATGCAGTAGACCCTTCCTGGTGACCATCCAGGCTCTCCTGGGCTAGACACCTGTTTTCCTCTGCTATTTCATGGGTTCTGTAGCTCTAGAATTTATTCAGAGCCATTTTTTACAGCTGTTGGGAGGGATTTGGGGGAGGGCTTAAGCAAATCCCTGCTTTCCAGCTGCCATCTTGGCTCCACCCCCTTGTTTTCTTTCAATCCAGTTTTTACTTCCTCTGTAAGTTCTTCTAATATTGTGATCTTATTATGGTGGATTCAGAGTCTGAGTGGTGAAAAGAGTTTGTTTTAAAAATACATGCAGATCTTTTTAATGATTTGTAATTTTCCATGTTTCATCCTTTAAATACCCTTGGAATGACTTTATATAGTTGGGTTTATCACCAAGTTTTCTTGAAACTTTTTTTATTGTTCCTTGCTGTTTTATGAGGTGATATTCTTAATGGTTTTCTGCCATTCTTTTTTTTTTAAATAAGGTTTTTATAAATGAGTTTATATTCTACACTGGAATTACCCTAGTCTGCCATCTTTCTTTGTCTTGACAAAGACAGTAAAATATTTTTTCATAGAGGTGGTGTTTAGCTTTTCTTTCCCTTCATCATGACGGTCAATTTATTTAAGTTTCTATGTTAAATTATTAAATAGGTCAGGCTAGAGTTCTTTTATTTTGTACATTCCATCTTTTTCTCATTTTCCTTCTAGTTTTGTATTAATTTTTTTTAAGG
Organism: Trichosurus vulpecula; assembly: GCF_011100635.1. NCBI lineage: Eukaryota > Metazoa > Chordata > Mammalia > Diprotodontia > Phalangeridae > Trichosurus > Trichosurus vulpecula. Next base: position 119,288,852 of record NC_050576.1, read on the forward strand.
TTCAGTTTTGTGGAACTTTTTTTTTTGACTTAAAATAATGTATTTATTTTTAGGTTACAACATTTGGTTTCACAAGCTTTTGAATGTTAAATTTTCTCCTCCTCCCTCCCCATCTCAAGATGGCATGCAATCTGATATAGGCTCTACATATACGTTCATATTAAACATATTTTCACGTTAGTTATGTTGTAAAGAATTATGACCAATTGGAATGAACCATGAGAAAGAAGAAACAAAAAAGAGAGAGGGCAAATAGTATGCTTTGATCTGCATTCAGACTCTGTAATTCTTTTTCTGGATGTGGATAGCATTTTCCATCATGAACCTTTTGGAGTTGTCTTAGAACCTTGCATTGCTGAGAAGAGCCAAGTCTCTCAAAGTTAATCATCACACAGCCTGGCTGTAACTGTGTATAATGTTCCCCTGGTTTTGCGTCCTTCACTCAGCATCAGTTCATCTAAGTCTTTCTAGGTTTTTCTGAAGTCCACCTGCCCATTATTTCTTACTGCACAATAGCATCCCATTACATTCATATGCTACAAGTTGTTCATCCGTTCCCCTATTATGGGCATTCCCTCAATTTCCAATTGTTGGCCACTACAAAACAGCTGTTACAAATGTTTTTGTACACATTTGTACTTTTTTCCCATTTGTATGATCTCTTTGGAATACAGTCCTAGAAGTGGTATTGCTGGGTCAAAGGTGTATTAATTTTAATGTTTATTCTGATAAGGTGGGACATGATGACTTCTATATAAGTAATGAATAATTCCTTGTTTGTTAAAATTTCACTGATTTCACATTCAAAAGCACTTATTCTTTTCTAAAAGAAAGTAGACATATTTACAGTACAGTTGATTCAGGAATGACTCACATCAGTAACAAGTGGCTTCTTGTCAGTCTAGAATAATTTTCATTTTTTATGATGCTTTTTTGTGTTCATAATATTCAGTGTCTTTTTCATTTTTTGAGGAAAGTATTGAAGTGAGGCTTCTGGTTAGTGTACAAGTTGTTGACCTTTCTGATTCCTTACCTCTAGACCAGGGCTGTCCAACCTTAAGTTTGTATTGAAACAGTAGACAATATATTTTGTTTGCCATTTTAGTGAGAGCTCTGTGGTAGCTCAGCTTCCTTTACTAAAGCATTTATGTAAATTTCTATGCTTGTAGGCGGGCCACATAAATTGCATTACGGGCACCATTTTGGACAGCCCTGCTCTAGACCATCTGTTCCAATGTGTATTTTCTCTGTCCTTGTTCATGCCCACCTTTGCATTGAAGTCAACAATCATCAACATGCATTTATTTAATTCGGAGAATATTGTTAACTTCTTGCAGCATTTTTCTCTATCTCTTAATTTGTAACATATAGTGGTACCTAAGCTGTAACTCTTTTCATTGTGGCCTCTTTGGAAATACAAATCATGAAAATGGCATTAGGGAAAAGAGCAATTGTTACATGAAATGCTTCTTAGAGCTTTTATATACACAGTAAAACCATGCCCACCAACTTCATTTTCTTCTCCTAAAGAAAATTTGTGAGTCGTCTCTTATCTTTAGCTATAACATCCACCAAAATCTTTATCTTCCCAAGGAAAATCATTCATCGTTAATCACCATTATTTTGAGCTATAACAAAATTTTGTCTTTTAGTTTTATTTATAGCAATAATTTCAAGTTTGATGTAATACTTTTTTTTCCAGTAGTATTCCTGCTTGTTGTTCATAAGATAGAATTCTCACATTTAGAGTACTAAAAGCTAACTTAAGTTTCTCTTACTACTGTACAAAATATTGTATATATGTGCCAGATATAAAATTTCTTGATAGTTCCCTTCACTTCTGTTTGATCCATATAACTCTGTCATTGAAAATTAGTGTGTTGAACTATGGGAGTAAGAGTTATTACTGTGTTCTCATGGTTTTTTTTCTGTCCAGAATGATTTAGGCCTGTTTATTTGACCTAGATTGTATAATTTTGAATTTATTAGTTTTGACTGTCAAGATGTCAGATTAATTTTAAGGTTTAGGAGTGACTGGTACAAGACAAGAAAACAACCTGTGAAGTGGATTTTTAGTGTCACATAAACAACACATGTGTTATACATGACATAAAGGGATTTTTCTTAATGATCAGCTAGTTTATATCATTTTTACCTTTCCTAGGAAGCATATGCATAGAATTTGTTGGGATTTAGGAGGTGCTTATTAAATATTTAATTGAATTGTTTGAATTTAAAAAGAGGCACGAGCGGGGGGGCAGAGCCAAGATGGCAGCTGGAAAGCAGGGACTAGCATGAGCTCCCTGCCGAGTCCCTCCAGAAACCTATAAAAAAATTGGCCCCGCCAAGTCCCTCCAAAAACCTATAAAAAAATTGGCTCTGAACCAATTCTAGAACTGCAGAACCCACAAAACAGCAGAGGGAAGCAGGGCTCCAGCCCAGGACAGCCTGGATGGTCTCTGGGTGAGGTCTATCCCACACAGAGCTGGGAGCTGGGAGCGGAGCAGAGTGGAGCAGAACCTAGCGTGAGCGGCACGGACCAATCAGACCAGGAGCCGGGCAGAGTATGCCCTAGCCCCCTGAATCAGTGAGCTGCAGGAGTTACCAGACTTCTCAACCCACAAACACCAAAGACATCGGAGAAGTTTAGAGGGAAAAGCTGCAGGAGTGGAAGGAGTTCACAGTTTGGCCACCGCCCCGGGGCAGCGGAGGTGGGGCAGCTACAGCTGCAGTTGCTTCCGGCCCCAGGCCCACCTGGTGGGAGGAATTAAGTGGAGGATCAGAGCAGGAGTGCACAGCCTGCTGAAGATGTAAGCCCAGTCTGGGTTGGGGGTTCTTGGGGAAGGAGGAGTGCTGATGTGGCAGAACTGGCACATCACCCCCAAACCTGGAACATAGAACTCTTCAGTCTACAAGCAGTCATACCCTGCTGAAAAACTCAAGGGTCAAGTTGGTTGGTTGGGAATATGGCCAGGCAGCGAAAACATACCCAGAATCAGTCTCAGACTTTGGATTCTTTCTTTGGTGACAAAGAAGTCCAAAACATGCAGACAGAAGAAGTTAACGAAGTCAAAGAGCCTACACCAAAAGCCTCCAAGAAAAACATGAACTGGTCCCAGGCCATGGAAGAGCTCAAAAAGGATTTGGAAAAGCAAGTTAGAGAAGTAGAGGAGAAATTGGGAAGAGAAATGAGAAGGATGCGAGAAAACCACGAAAAACAAGTCAATGACTTGCTAAAGGAGACCCAAAAAAATACTGAAAAATGCACTGAAGAAAACAACACCTTAAAAAATAGACTAACTCAAATGGCAAAAGAGCTCCAAAAAGCCAATGAGGAGAAGAATGCCTTGAAAGGCAGCATTAGCCAAATGGAAAAGGAGGTCCAACGGACCACTGAAGAAAATACTACCTTAAATATTAGATTGGCGCAAATGGAAGCTAGTGACTTTATGAGAAATCAAGATATTATACAACAGAACCAAAGGAATGAAAAAATGGAAGACAATGTGAAATATCTCCTTGGAAAACCCACTGACCTGGAAAATAGATCCAGGAGAGATAATTTAAAAATTATTGGACTACCTGAAAGCCATGATCAAAAAAAGAGCCTAGATATCATCTTTCAAGAAATTATCAAAGAGAACTGCCCTGATATTCTAGAGCCACAGGACAAAATAGAAATTGAAAGAATCCATTGATTGCTTCCTCAAATAGATCCCAAAAAGAAATCTCCTAGGAATATTGTTGCCAAATTCCAGAGCTCCCAGATCAAGGAGAAAATACTGCAAGCAGCCAGAAAGAAACAATTTGAGTATTGTGGAAATACAATCAGAATAACTCAAGATCTGGCAGCTTCTACATTAAGAGATCGAAGGGCTTGGAATACGATATTCCGGAAGTCAGTGGAGCTAGGATTAAAACCTAGAATCACCTACCCAGCAAAACTGAGTATCATGCTTCAAGACAAAATATGGATTTTTAATAAAATAGAGGACTTTCAAGCTTTCTCAGTGAAAAGACCAGAGCTGAATAGAAAATTTGACTTTCAAACACAAGAATCAAGAGAAGCATGATAAGGTAATCAAGAAAAAGAACAAGAAAAAGAAATTGCAAGGGACTTACTAAAGTTGAACTGTTTTGTTTACATTCCTACATGGAAAGATGACGTATATGATTCATGAGACCTCAGTATTAGGGTAGCTGAAGGGAATATGCATATACATATATATATATGTTTATGTGTGTATATGTATATACATATATATATGTATATGTGAATGTCTATGTATGTATATATATGTGTGTGTGTGTGTGTGTGTGTGTGTGTGTGTGTGTGTGTGTGTGTAGAGAGAGAGAGAGAGAGAGAGAGAGCCCGGGCACAGGGTGAGGTGAAGATGAAGGGAAGATATCTAAAAGAAATAAAATCAAATTAAGGGATTAGAGAGGAATATATTGAGAGAGGGAGATAGGGAGAGATGGAATGGGGTGGATTATCTTGCATAAAGGTGGCAAGAAAAAGCAGTTCTGTGGGAGGAGGGGAGAGGGCAAGTGAGGGGGGAAGGAGTGAATCTTGTTCTCATCAGATTGGGCCTGAGGAGGGAATACCAAACATACTCAATTGGGTATCTTACCCCACAGGAAAGAAGAGGGAAGAAGATAAAAAAAAAGGGGGGATGATGGAGGGGAGGGCAGATGGGGGTGGAGGTAATCAAAAACACTTTCGAAAAGGGGACAAGGTCAAGGGAGAAAATTCAATAAAGGGGGATGGGTTGGGAAGGAGCAAAATATAGTTAGTCTTGCACAACATGAATATTGTGGAAGGGTTATGCATAATGATACACATGTGGCCTATGTTGAATTGCTTGGCTTCTTACGGAGGGTGGGAGGGAAGAGAAGAGGAGAGAGAATTTGGAACTCAAAGTTTTAAAAACAGATGTTCAAAAACAAACAAAAAAAGTTTTTGCATGCAACTATGAAAATAAGATACACAGGCAACAGGGCATAGAAATTTATCTTGCCCAGAAGAAAGGAAGGGAAAAGGGGATGGGAGGAGAGTGGGGTGACAGAAGGGAGGGCTGACTGGGGAACAGGGCAACCAGAATATACGCCATCTTGGAGTGGGGGGGAGGGTAGAAATGGGGAGAAAATTTGTAATTCAAACTCTTGTGAAAAATCAATGCTGAAAAGTAAATATGTTAAATAAATTTAAGAAAAAGAAAAGAGGCATGAGCTATGCAGTTGAAGATACTGTGATTTTTCTGAAATTGTCATTTTACTTTTTATTAAAATGTTAACTTGGCAGTTCAGTGCACTGTGTATTAGAACTTTAAAGTTAAACAAAATGTGAGTTTAGATTGTAGCCCTGTTTTTTTTTCTCACTTGCCAGCAAAATGAAGAATATAACCATTTTTGACCATAGAATTGATTGAGAATTAACTTCACTATAGATTAATTTCACCATACAATTCAGTTAATGTTTTTGTTAGTATGTTTAAAGTTTTCAAAAATGAGAACTAAGACAAAAGTGCCTCTTGGTAAATTAGATTTGAGGAAAACCTCGTTACACATTTTTTATTAAAAAGCATTTTGATTGACAATCATTTCATATTTGTTTAGAATCATTCATAAAACCATTTCTGACATATTTTAATTTTAGTAATAATTGCATTCAAATTTTTCCTTTGGAGAAAGTTTTGTGGGTCGTGTTCATTTTTTTGTGAAGTATGGAAAGGATACTTTGATTTATTTCAGCATTTGAAACAAAGCATTCCTGTAGAATTATATTTTGGAAAATTTCTATTTTGAAGTTTTTCATTTTGCAGGTCTAAGAGAAAGCTGTCTTCGGTTTTTGTCAGAAATTCATATTTCTTGATTAGAAGTTAGTAGAATACCTCTTTTAACACACAGGATAAAACTATTTTTATAAACAGAGATTCTGATAACAAATGTCATTGAATTCCTAAATAAAAAAGAATTAGGAAAAATCATCAATTACTAAGCTGAAATTGTGTAACACCAAATGAATATAAATTATTTAAGATTGAATAGGTGGTCAATAGGAAAAAGAAATCAAGGGTGATAGATTGAGGTTGTAAAAGTGGTAAAGGAGAAGCAACAAAGATCTCTAAGGAAGAATAGCTTGCATAGAGGCTTTTAAAAATCTTTATATTTATTCATTTTGAACTTAAATAAAAAAAGACCAAAAAAAAGAACATTTCTGTGTACACAGCACAACATAAAAAGAGTATTCACTATAAAATCACGAATTTCTATTTCACACTGTTTACTTTTTTGAAAAACTATGTAATAAATACTAGACATTTTCAAAGCTACACTGTTTTTCTGTGCTTCCAAGTTTGCTTTTGTTCTGTCCTGTGTACTTCTTATTTTTTTACCTGCCTTGCCACCCTTCACTAGAGAAGGCTACCATTAGATGCTAGTATTTATATCTATGTAAAACTATATTAAACATACTTCTGTTCATCAGTTTTTTCCCTGGACGTGGACAGAATCTTCCTTTACAGGTCATTTATAGTTGATTGGGTATTTGTAACACTCAAAATGACTTCATCTTTCAAAATTGTTCTTAGAAGAATATAGCTGTTACTGTGTACAACATTCTCTGGGTTCTGCTCATTTTACTCTTCATTATTTCAAGTCTTTCTAAAATTAACCAGTTTTTGGTTAGATTTATCTAATTCTGAGAGAGAAAGGTTAAAGTCCTCCACTATTATAGTATTACTATTACCATATGTAATTCATTTAACTCTTCCTTTAAAAATTAAGATGTTATAGAATTAGTGAATGTAGGTTTTGTATTGACATTCCTTCATTTTCTATGGTAACTTTTATCATAGTTACCCTATGATAGTTTCCCTGTTAATCTACTTTAGCTTTAACTTTGTCAAAGATCATTATTTCAGTCCCTGCTTTTTTTTTTTTACCTCAGCTGAATCATAATAAATTCTACTCCAGCCCTTTATTTTAACTCTTTCTGTATTTCTCATTTTTATATGTGCTTCCTGTAAACAACGTATTGTTGGATTCTGATTTTTAATTCATTCTGCTGTTTCTCTTTTATGGGTGAGTTCATCTGATTCACATTCAAAGTTATAATTACTAGTTGAGTTTTTCCCTCCATCCTATTTTTCCTACTGTTATCCTTCTCACCCTCTCTTTTTACCCAGTCCCTCCTTATAAAAGTCTAATTTTCTAATTTTCTTCTAACCACTACTTCCCTTATCCATACCCTTTTAAAGAATCCCTTCATTGTCCTGTTACCTTATCCTCCTATTCCTTATTCTACCCACCCCTGTAAGAGTCTTTCAGTTCATTAAATGTCTTTTTCCCCCCATTCTGGAGTATACTCAGCTTTGCTGGGTAAGTTATTCTTGGTTGCAAACTCAGCTCCTTTGGTCTTCAAAATATAATGTTCCAAGTCCTTTGGTCTTTTAAGGTAGATGATGCTAGCTCTTATGTTATCCTGACTGTAGCTTTACAGTATTTTTTGCCTTGATGCTTGTTGTATTTTCTCCTTAGCCTGGCAGCTTCAAAATTTTAGCTATGATGTTCCTGTAAGTTTTCATCTTGGGATCATTTTCATGTGGTGATTGATGGATTTTTTTTTCTAGTCCTATTTTTACCCTCTCATTCCAGAACTTCAGGGCAATTTTCCTTAATAATTTCTTGTAATATTGTATCTAGACTCTTTTTTAAAATCATAACTTAGAAGTAGTTCAGCAATTCTTATTTTGTCTCTCCTCAATCTATTCTATAGATCACTTGTTTTTCTAATGAGATGTTTCACATTCTTTTCTATTTTTTTCATTATTTGTGTTTATTCCTTGGTGTCTTATAACATCATAGCTCAACCTTTCCCAATTCTAGTTTTTAAGGAGTCATTTTCTTCCTTAAGTTTTTGGATCTCTTTTTCCGGTTGGTTGGCTTTTCATAATTTTGTTGATTTTCTTGGATTGCTCTTATTTTTTTTCCTAATTTTTCCTCAGACTTTCTTATTTGATTTTTGAAGTCCGTCCAAGAACTCTTTTTGGGCTTGTGACCATTTGACATTTTTCTTTGAAGTAGAAGTGACTTTTTTTAACTTCATTATCTTCTTCTGAGTATGAACCCAGATCTTTTCTGTCCCCAAAGTAGCTGTCTATAGTTCTTTCTCCTTTGTTTACTCATTATTATTATCATTTGACACATAGTCAGGTTCTAGTCCCAAGTTGGAGAGGATGTTGCCTCAGGCTTCAGATTTTTCTTACTGTTTTTTTCTGAGCTATGTCTAGGGGCCTGAACTTGGCCACTCCTTTCCACCTTTGAGCCATGGCTAGGGCCCCCAGACACACTGTTCCCCAAATGCTCTGTTCTCTGTGGCTGTAACTTCAGTTCTCCTCTCTGCCCTGGAACTGAAACCAGGAAAGGGACTCTGCTGTCTTGCAAGTGCCTACAGGCAATAAAGTCCTTGCCCCTCTGCTACCACAGTGCTTGCTTCTTCTTGCCCACAGCTGTAGTCCAGATCCCATCTGATCAGCTTCTGTATCTGGCTTCCTGAAACAGTGGAGGTTCCTTCAGCCTTCCTCTGCTCAACTGTCCAACCCTCACACTGTCAGGAGAGGCAAAAGTTCCAGAGACCCAGCTGTCCCCAGGGCTTGTTGTTTGTTGATTTGGGGGAGTCTGCCTAGGTATGTGTGCACTTCAAAGGGCCCTTGAGGGTTCAGTCTTTCCTGAGGTTCTGTCAGGTTGTCCTAGGAGGACAACTGCTTTACCCTGACTTTTATTTATTTCTGCCTCTACATTCACTTTGAGGCAGTATTTTGTCTTGTTCATGGGAGAAATTTGGAAAGCCCAGTATTTCCTGTCTTATTTCATCATCTTCCCAGGATCTTCTCCAGCATAGCAGTTTAAGGTTTGAATAACATCTTCCCCATATTATTTCATTTGAGACTCCCATCCCTGTGAGGTAGGAACTTGTAATAGTATTATCATCTTAATTTTACTGGTGAGAAACTGAGGCTCAAAGCATTTAAGTGATTTGCTTATGGTCACATTTTCAGATGCAGATTTGAACCCGTATCTTCAAGTCCACCATGTTGATAAGGGACCTTTGATCTCTAATAATTTCAGCCAGACTAGGGGAGCATTTTGATAATGACAAAATACATAACTCTGTTTTTGTATGTTTACCTGCACCATCCCATTAACCTCATTTCTCTTCTACCTCCTGCATAAAGAAAGACTAAATCAAGTTTACTGCCAAGGCTAGCAAATAGGCTTGATGTGCCTGGTGTGATTTTTGGTTTATCAATGCTAGGCATTTCTTTAGTAGATCAAAAAGCCTTTCCCTCATACAGCTGGAAATGAAGAACCGAAAACCTCCCATGAATTCTTGATTGGAATTAAGTAAGTTTGAGTTCTTAGTCAACGAGTATAAATGGCTGATTATCAGAGCCTTCTATTTTAGGTTGGAAGAAGAGAGCAGAAAAACACCATTGAAGGCTAGTTTGGGGGGAGGAGAAGGACAGTTAGTTTAGGAGAAATACCTTTTTGATTTTTGATTTTTGTAAACCTTATATTTGAAAACAAAGTATAAAATACGCAACTTTTTTCATAAGTTTCAGACCTCTTATAATATAACATGGTCTTTTTTATTCCTTTCAGGTTTAAACAAACATATACCTTTAAAATTTGTTTGGAGTTGAAATTTACCTAAATATTAAAATTCATGGAAATCATTGCAAAATAAAAGGGGTATATATTCTGATCAGTCTTAACCAAAATCTGTAAAAACCCCTTAGTTTCAATCCAGCCTTTTGTATCCCTAGTAGATGGATAGTAAACTTAGTGCTATCTGGAATCTTAGAATATTGTTGAATATCATTGACTTCTTTTCTTGAGTAGTAACTTCACTGGAGTATGGAGAGACAGAACTCTGTATGGCATATCATTCTCTCTCTATATAAATCATATACAAGAGTGATTAGCTCATTTGTACTCCTTAGGGTCAGGGTAGAAATTGCAAAAAAGCAGTGTAGTGAATAACTTCTTAACAATTAGCTGACCTAAAGTAAGAAGACTAGGCTGCCTCAGAAATATTATGTTCCCCTTTCTTTGAAGGTCAGATAGAGCCTGGATGACTAGTTGTTGGGTGATATTCTAGAGTGGACTTCCAGTTGGATGGATAGATGGAACCTGTAGCCCCAAGGTTCTGAGATGTTATAATGAAATAATACTCTACATAAATGGTAAATCTGGGTTAATGCATGATTTTTCCATTAGAAACTGAACTCAAACTGTATTATTTAGATGACTTATTTGCTATGATACACAGTATCATGTTCATATTGTCCATAATGTACCGTGACGTTATATATACACACACACACTTTTGTTGCTTGCGTTTAAATCCATTTCTGTGTTAACTTACTAAAGCAAAATTTATTTTTAAAAAAATCCACTGTGTGTATCCTTCCAAACACAAGTATTTTTTTCTTCATGTTTACTTGCAAAAAATCATGGCAAATGATACGCTCACTTTATTATACTTTAAAATAACTTCATTTTAATTTTTTCCAGCTCCATCTGTGCATTCCTTATTTCATTCCCTAGTTGGGTACAGTAGAAACAGCACTCCCAGCTCTCCCTCTAATTCTTCATGTGTGTGGGACAAATCATTTGACTCCTTTGGGCTTCTTTGTTGCCTTCTTCAAAGTTAGGGACTTGGATTAGGGGACCTTTAAGTCTCTTCCCAGTTATAAACAAATACTTATCTATGAATTGGTTAGCTTCTCCTTTATCAACACAGGAGAACCATCTAGTGGAATAGGTTGGAAACTGTAGGCTATGCAGTGCAAAGTTTGTTTTCCAGGTTCTAGTGCCATAGGGAAAAGTAAGAATTCTGGTAAAGTTAAGCTTCACTAATTTTGAGAAATCTAATTTTAAATGGCAATTTTATTATTTTCGTGTATCTATAACATCTTAAGGTTAACATTGTTACTAGATATTATTAGTCAACCTATTGTAATGAATATATTTAGCAAAGGGCATGTATGTTTGTGTATGATATTTGTAGAAGTCCTTAAAATGAGTAATATTTCTTTGTAATTTTGCTTTTATCATTTGCTTTAGCAGCACTTTTCCCTATAGTTCAACCCAGCCCTCAGTTGTTATAAATTAGTAGGGACCAAATATGTAAGGTTTTAGTAAAAAAATAATAAGCAGGGTCTTTATCCTTTGGAAATTAATAAATTCAATTAAGATAGTAAAGAAAAGAATTATAAAGATGTTACAGTTATGTATCTTATGTGAATTAAGCATAGGTATTTATATCTTTAAGCATAAATTAGAACTCTGATAAAGCTTCTGGTATTACAGTAAATAACTCCATAATGGCTTGGTTTAAATATTCAGAGGCCAGGATTTTTAAACTGAAATGCCATCCTTTACTTAAACTGTTGTACTTAAATATTGTAACCTCTGTGTTACCCCAGATCATTTCCTTTTCTGAGACGGATTAATAGAGGATCATAGTATCTGGAATACCAGGACACAGTAGGGTCAGTTGTAAGATTCATTTCTAATTCCCAAACATTCTGGTTTTTGTAGGTTTAAGCATAACTATATTAATCATTTTTTTGTCTGAAGAAACAGTGATCATAAATAGGATTTGTTTTTATTTTGTGTTTAACATTTCAGATAATATGATTATATTGAAGAAATAAGAGCTTTATCTTTTATCTTTTTTTTTTTTAAACTATAGGACAATGTTATTAATGGATGATTGTCCAAACCATGATATGGTACTTTAAAACTTTACAAGTGAAACTAAAGAGGTTTTTTTTTTTTAAGAGTTCTAACTTTCACCTTTATTCAATTTAATACAAAGCAGCAAATATTTAATATACATCACCCTTCCCCCAACCCTCAGCTAAGAACCTTGCCTCATATTTTGTAGAAAAGAGGGAGACCATTCTCCAGGAAATCCCTATTTCACCCATTTCTCATCTCATGACTCCTCATGCCCCCTCTTCCCTTCCTACAGAACTGCTTTTTCTTGCCACTTTTATGCGAGATAATTTACCCCATTCTATCTCTCCCTTTCTCCCCCTCTCAATATATTCCTCTCTCATCCCTTAATTTGATTTTATTTTTTTAGATACCATCCCTTCATATTCAACTCACCCTGTGCCTTCTGTCTGTCTGTCTGTCTGTCTGTCTCTCTCTCTCTGTGTATATATGTGTGTGTGTGTGTGTGTGTGTGTATACACATGCACACACATATATATGTATGTGTATTCCCTTCAGCTACCCTAATACTGAGGTCTCATGAATTATATACATCATCTTTCCATGCAGGAATGTAAACAAAACAGTTCCACTTTAGTAAGTCACTTTATGATTTCTCTTTCTTGCTTACCTTTTCATGCTTCTCTTGATTCTTGTGTTTGAAAGTCAGATTTTCTATTCAGCTCTGGTCTTTTCACTGAGAAAGCTTGAAAGTCCTCTATTTTATTGCAAGTCCATATTTTTCCTTGGAGCATGATACTCAGTTTTGATGAGTAGGAGATTCTTGGTTTTATTCCTAGCTCCTTTGACCTCCGGAATATCATATTCCAAACCCTTTGATCCCTTAATGTAGAAGATGCTAGATCTTGTGTTATCCTGATTGTGTTTCCACAATACTCAAATTGTTTCTTTCTGGCTGCTTGCAGTATTTGCTCCTTTATCTGGGAACTCTGGAATTTGGCAACAATGCTCCTAGGAGTTTTCTTTTTGGGATCTTTTTGAGGAGGTGATCGGTGGATTCTTTCAATTTCTGTTTTACCCTCTAGCTCTAGAGTATTAGAGCAGTTATCCTTGATAATTTGTTGAAATATCTATGCTCTTTTTTTGATCATGGCTTTCAGGTAGTCCAATAATTTTTAAATTATCTCTCCTGGATCTCCTGGTTTTTCCAATGAGATATTTCACATTGTCTTCCATTTTTTCATTCCTTTGGTTCTGTTTTATAATGTCTTGATTTCTCACAAAGTCACTAGCTTCTACTTGCTCCAATCTAATTTTCAAGGTAGTATTTTCTTCAGTGGTCTTTTGGACCTCCTTTTCCATTTGGCTAATTCTGCCTTTCAAGGCATTCTTCTCCTCATTGGCTTTTTGGAGCTCTTTTGCCATTTGAGTTAGTCTGTTTTTTAAGGTGTTGTTTTCCTCAGTGTATTTTTCAGTATTTTTTTGGGTCTCCTTTAGCAAGTCATTGACTTGTTTTTAATGGTTTTCTTGCATCCTTCTCATTTCTCTTCCCAATTTTCCCTCTACTTCTCTAACTTGCTTTTCCAAATCCTTTTTGAGCTCTTCCATGGCCTGAGACCAGTTCATGTTTTTCTTGGAGGCTTTTGTTGTAGGCTCTATGACTTTGTTGTCTTCTTCTGGCTGTATGTTTTGGTCTTCTTTGTTACCAAAGAAAGATTCCAAAGTCTGAGTCTGAATATGAGTCTGTTTTCGCTGCCTGTTCATGTTCCCAGCCAACTACTTGACCCTTGAGTTTTTCGTCAGGGTATGACTGCTTGTAGAGGAGGGAGTACTTTGTCCCGAGCTTGAGGGGTTGCACTGTTGTTTTCAGAGGTATTTCTACACAGCAAGCTCTGCCACACCAGTGGCTCCTTTTCCCCCAAGAACCCTCAACCCAGACCATGACTCAGATCTGAGCAGGCTCTGCACTCCCACTGGTATCCACCACTTAATTTCTCCCACCAGGTGGGCCTGAGGCCAGAAGCAGCAGCAGCTGTAGTTCTGTAAGCAGCCTCAGAGATGCACCACTTCCACTGCCCCCGGGTGGTGGCCGAACTGCAAACTCCTTTCTCTCTCTCTCTCTCTCTCTCCCGGCAGTTTTTTCCCACTAACCTTCTCTGTTGTGTTTGGTGTTTGTGGGTTGAGAAGTCTTGTAACTGCCACAGCTCACTGATTCAGGGTGCTAGGGCCTGTTCTGCCCGGCTCCTGGTCTGGTTGGTTCAGGCGCTGCCCACGCTGGGCTCTGCTCTGCTCCCAGCTCTGTGCGCGATAGAGCTTACCTAGTGACCATCCAGGCTGTCCTGGGCTGGAGCCCTGCTTCCCCTCTGCTATTTCGTGGGTTCTGCAGTTCTAGAATTTGTTCAGAGCCATTTTTTATAGGTGTTTGGAGGGTCCTGGGGGAGAGCTTTAGGCCAGTCCCTGCTTTCCAGCCACTATCTTGGCTCAGAGCTTTATCTTTTTAAAAAATTTTCAGAATTCACCTAGAGCATTTTGAAACAGGTCATAATCTAAATTTTGTATTACTTAATATTCATACAATAAGTTCTAGTTGGAAAAAAAATAATTGGATGTGATTGTAAATTGGTGAAATTGCAAGTCTTGTTTATAAAATTGAACCTAAGTCCAGTTTGTTTTGTTTCTTTTTTTCACAGAATTAAAGAATCTTCTGGATGGCAGCAGGTGTTTACAAGTCCCTATTTGGATTGGACTATTGAACGAGTGGCTTTGAATGCAAAAGTGGTTGGAGGTCCACATGGAGACAAAGACAAGATGGTGGCTGTTGCCTCAGATAGTAGTATTATTCTGTGGAGCATTCAAGATGGAGGCAGTGGTAGTGAAATAGGTGGGAAAAACATGTTTGCATTTTAGTAATGAAGATTCTGTGGGAATATCGGGATAGTCACTCAGTTTTCATAAAACCTATGTAAAGGAATTAATAGTTATATAACTAGTTCCCTTAAATAAAAAGGTTAAACCGATATTGCTGCTGTGACAAATAATAATGAGAGATGTCATTCACAGTCTGGAAAATTTTGTCATGATTGCACTATAGTTACTAATTTTTAAGGGAAACTCAGTAATTTTGATAGTTTAAATTTTTTATACAGCGAAAACTAAATAAAAGGAAGCAAGTCTTGCATTTGCAAATGTGATTATTCACTAAATAAAGCATGTTTAGATATAAGACATGAAGGAGATTTTATGACTTGCTTTGTTTGCAAAGACTGACATGGTAGCTCTGCTGTGGGATAGTCCAGTGGTAATTTGTTCATACCCTGTAAAAGAAACCATTTGTTGTTACAAACACTCTTCAGAACCTGACAACACCATCTAGAGAAAATTGCAAAGGTTGGCATATCCATGATAGAGCTATCCCAGAGGCTGAACTCCCTTCAATATTACTTATATAAGACACTGCTGTTGGATTGCTGCTATAAGCAGTATTTTACTGAGAGGGCCCCTTAAGACAGGAACCTGTCATTACTTATACCGTTGTCTTCCCTGTGGATGGCCATCAAGATCGTTGAGCCTAAGAAGGAGTGACACTTTAAATTCCTTGAGACCGTTCAGACTGTCTTCCTTGATTTCCCAGAACCTCATCCTTCTCTGGAGTAATCAATTCTAGTTGTTTCTTGGTTTTTATTATTGCCTCTTTTCATATGACCCATGTTGCTGAATATGGTCAATTTCACACGCCCTGAAAAATTGTTTGGCATCATAATTAAAGCACTAGTTTGTTAAAAACAAAACAAAACCAAAAAAACCCAAAACAAAACAAAACAGGTAACTGATTACAAGTTTAGAATGGTTATCTGTTGGCTTTATTATAGAAATTTTATTTCCTAATGAATGTTGGGCTATCTGATTTCACAGGGTTTTGTTTATCTTTATTTGTTGTTTTATAAAGTGTGAAACATTGCTTTTTTATTGGTGTTCTGGTTTTTTTTGTGTGTTTGGTACAAATTGTTTTCCTGCTAAAATGCCTATTTTCAGTATTGGTAAGAATTTTCAGGATATAATATATATTTGGGGGTGTCTAAGTGGCTCAGTGGATATAGCCAGGCCTGGAGTTAGGAAGACTTGAGTTCAAATTCAGCTTCAGGCACTTGTTTCCCTGGGTGAGTCACTTAAACTCTATTTGCTTCAGTTTCCTCATCTATGAAATGGGCATGATAATAGCACCCACCCTGCCCCTCCCACCGCAGGGTTGTTGAGAAGATCAGTGAACATAATGATTGTAAAGCACTTAGCAAAATGCCTGGCCCCAGAATAATGCTGCATGAATGTTAGCTGTCATCATTATTATAATTATTATGATTAACCGTGTCTCGTATATAAATCTACTCATAGAAACAGACACCTAGATACGAAGACTTATACGCATTTTCTCACACGAAAACATTTGTAGAGAGTTCATTGTGTACTCCGAACTGTGTAGGAAATAAAAAATAAGAAGACATGATCTTGGTCGTCAAATGTGTACCCTTCGTTTTTAAACTAGGCTAGGGCATGAGATATTTGAAGAGATTCCTCGCGTAAGTGACCGTTCAGATATCTAAACACTAACATCTCTAAGTATCTAAACTTAGAATTACAGAATATTAAATGTGGATACCTAGTCAGGTTCCTTCATTTTTGTAAGTGAGAAAACTTGAGTATTAGAGAACAAAAAATCTTGGCTATGGTCACATATCTAGTTTGTGGCAGAGCCTGGGATAGAACTTGAGAGTCGGATATGTGGACTTGATTTCCCTGTGTTGAGTTCAAAATAAGCATCCATTTAAAAATCATTTTTATTGGTTTAAAAAATAAAGGTAGAATAACTTTGAGTCTGAGATACTCATTATAATAATTGTTAGAAGTAAAATCTTGTAAAAGTGAAGTAAATGTATTTCTTTTTAATATTAAAACATTCACCTACCAGCATTTGATTGGCAGTTGTTCTCATGAGTTTTTTTCCCTTTTTTTTTTAAAAGGAGTATTCAGTCTTGGAGTTCCTGTAGATGCTCTCTTCTTCATTGGTAACCAGTTGGTGGCCACAAGTCATACAGGGAAAGTGGGAGTGTGGAATGCTGTAACTCAACACTGGCAGGTAAGTTTAAATTAATGTAGAGTATATTACAAAGGTGAAAGTGAGAACATGACAAAGATTTATAAACAATGCCTACACCTTAGAGGCAGCATGATGCAATGCAAAGTAAAGTACTAGATTAAGAGTCAGAGAACCCAGGTTCAAGTCTTGGTTTCAATACTTGGTTTCAACACTTGTGATCTTGGGTAGGTTGTTTAGGTACCTCTGAGCCTCAGTTTCCTCATCTATAAAATGAGGAACTTGGACTACATGGCCTCTAAGATACCTTTCAGCTCTAAATCTATAACTTAGATTTCTGACATGTTTAGTCCTTGTAGAAAACCAGGTCTGGTTAGTGTTAAGTATTAGGGCAAATGAGTAGTTTCTATTTTGATAGCAACTAGAAACATCTTAACTCTTTCTAAACATGAAAAAATTTGTTATGGTAAGTTATAAGATGAAAAAGAAAAATAGATTCTAAAAGGACTTTTTTTTTAGTATCTTATTTACTAGCATTTTTAAAAATTGCAATCAATTTCTCCTACCACCTGAGATCCTGACAACTCCACACCAGCTTCCTGAGGAGGGATGATAATTATACTTTAGCAATACACTCATGTATAAACTGATAGTTTTTTTTTTGGGGGGTGGGGTTTAGGACACACATGACTTGGGAAAACATCTGACAACAAGAATATATCTATTCCTACATTTCAGACAAGATCTTGGGAAAGAGTTGGGCATTCATGCAGGAAACAATTTTGTAACCCAGCCAGATTAATGTCTTTGTGGCACAATGCAGAGATAGTGTATAATGAAATTTAAGAGTCTGCTTTGCAAATCTCAAGAGGCAGAGCTGACCTAAGGCTGCCTCTTCTGACTGTCACAACACTGGTTGAGTAGGTTCTGATTTGGCCCCTCAGCAATAATCCTATTCATGGATAACATGGAGACAGTAGAAAAAGACAGCCATTGCACTACTGTTCTTTAGATGGGTAACAAAGATTGACCTGATGTATTTGCATCAAATAAAACACTAAGCAAAGAGACACTTTAGGTATACTTTTTCAAAAGCAAGAAGTTCTTTATTAAGTTTTATTTGATAAAGTAGTATCTATAAAACTTAAATGTTGATGAAAGACTTGAAATCTTATGAATAAACTTTTGGGAATAGATTATTTTCTTTCTTGTTTCCCCAGCTTTTTTCATATGCTATCAAGGAAGGTCTCACAAAAGCAGATGAAAATAGAACTATTTAGTTTCGCCAACTGGGTTATTCTAATTAAACTGCTTAAAATAGATGAGCCATTTACTAAACTTCATGGCTAAATAACCCCTTTTATGAAATTTCTATCATAATAACACATGTTTCCTGATTGATTTAAGCCTTAAATTTGGCATTTAGTGGTAATAACACACAAAATTATTATCATACAAGTTCACACAGATGAAAACAGAAACCTAATTTAGTAGGTTAAATCCTAGTGGTTTGTTAGATATCTGATTTTTTTTTTCTAAACAGTTTCCAGAGTTAGCATGTCTACAGTATAGGGTCATCTTATTTATCATAAGGTATTTTAAAGATATTACCAGAGTCGTGCAGTTTACAGTACTTAGCAATTGAATAATAATAGCTGACATTAACAGAGTACCTAAAGGTTTCCAAAGTGCTTTGCATTCATTATCTTGCATGGATTTAATCTTAACCATTTGAATTATTTCATTGGTATTGTTATCCCCATTTTACAGATGAGAAAATTATAACTTTGAGATGGGATTTAACCATGTCTGTCTGATTCCAAGTCTAGTGCTCTTTCACTGTAACACACAACAAATATTTTTTAAGTCCTTTCCAGGTACAAATGATGGGATAAACCTAATTTCCTTAGTTTTATAGTTAGTTATATAGATAGTCAAGCTAACATAGGCAATGATGTCACCATATGGGGTAAACTGAATCTGGAATTTTCATTGTTCACAATTGAATTGATTGACCCTCCAGACTTTATAGCTTTAGAAATGTAACATTTAACCATAAATCTTTAAGTAGGTAGCCAGCCCATGTTATTAACTTACTTTGAAGGAGGCTTCATAAAATACATAGGTAACATTAAAAGTGTATCTGGTAAGCAGTTAAGCAGAGTAAACTCAGAGAAGAGAAAAAAACCCAACAAAATCTTTCCCACAAATTTCGATATAGATTAAAAACAGTTGCAGACACGTGATGAATGATTGGAATTTTTTTCAGTGAAGCTTGATTCATTCATAAAAAGCTAAATGTGGCTCTGAAAACCAGTGGAACAATCAAGAAGTACTTGTTTCAAGTAATGGGTGATAATTTTCAGCCATTTCTCTTTGCTAACATAATAAATTAATATTTAATCAATATTTTCCCTCTAATATAAATTATAGAGGTAGGAGCTTTAAAAGTTCTTGGAAAATATTAGGTAAGTGAGTTAAGTCGGATTTTAAGTTAACAAATCTGTGCTCCTATAACAAAGATACTTGTGCAGGTTTGATACCCTGCTTTATTAGTTTTTTTTGGCATGTTATTAGCCTTTCCAAAGTATATTTTGAAGCTTCTTTTCTTTAGCTGAGTCTTAGCTTAGTCTTTATCATGACCATACCTTCTTGAACAACTTATCTTTGGCTTCTACATTCACCATAGCGTTGGGTCTTAAAGGAAGTAATTTTCTTAATTGGGATATGATTGAATGGGCATTGTCATAAAATTAAGAAATTCAAAAGCAAAAAAGGTAAATTACAGTTGTACCTAACATCTCATAATCTTGCTGCATTAGGTTCAAGACGTTGTTCCTATTACTAGCTATGACACTGCTGGATCATTCCTGCTGTTGGGTTGTAACAATGGATCCATATATTATATAGGTAAGTGTGTAATCATACCTAAAAAAAGATAGTTCTAGGTAGCATTTTATTGAATGAAAATAGTCAAATTTTGTTAATACTCTTTCCTTTTTGTTTATGTCATTTTAAATGTTTTCCTTTTTGTAGATATGCAGAAATTTCCTTTGAGAATGAAAGACAATGACCTTCTTGTAACTGAACTTTATCATGATCCTTCAAATGATGCAATTACTGCTCTGAGTGTCTACCTCACACCTAAAACAAGTTAGTACATGGTAGAATATTTGTAATTTCTTGAAGTTCATGTTGGATCATTAAAGACTGTATTTTATTCACTGGTATAGATTGTTTTGTTGGGAACCACAGTTAAGAGAATTTGTAGAGTATTAAGAATTTTAAATTACAGTGACGTTTATGCAAAAGTAAAGCATAACATTATTCTACATATGACCTGGGAAATCAGAAATATTGGTTATGGATCCAAAAAAGCTGCATTAGGGAGTAAGTGAAAATATAAACTTTAACATTATTAAATTGGAGTTATGGAAAGGGGCAGATTATTTGGAAATTTATATTCTCTAATATTTATTAACTTTTCTCATTAAGATTGAATTATTGGAAAAGTGTTTCAGTTTATTAAGGACCCTATAGAGTGAGGTAGAAAAAAAATCAGTTAAAGCATTTGATATTTATCTGTTATCAAAGAAAAATTAGTAAACGGATGTTAATGTGCTCCCAGGGATCTTCACAGTAGGTTTAAATCTGTTATTAATAAGGTAATATATTTTATTAAATTCATTAGAAAAATTATAATTTTGAAATATCAAAAGAGCTAATATCTCAAAGGGTTTGCTCACAAAATGTCTATAGACAAAAATTAGATATAGATCAGTCATTGACCTAGAATGAGAGTTAATTCTATAGTAATCCTTTTAATATGTAGCTACAATCTGATAAAAGGTTTGGGCAGGGTAGGTAAAAGAATGAATTAAAGATGTGAAAAAAAAAATGTTAGTTTTGCCTTGTGGGAGCAAGCAAGGGATATTAAATACCAGGAAGACAGAGAGAGAGCCATCTTCACTTAGTAAGAAAAGGGTCATAAAAGTTGAGGGATCTTAGATGTCATCTACTTCAACTCCTTCATTTTATAGATATGAAAACTGAATCCCAGAGAGCAAATCACTATTTTGCAGTGAGGATTTCAGACATGAGTGATTTGAGAAAAGAAGGGATAAAGAAGTTTTAACATCGCAGAATTCAGAAATCATACCATGTTGTACATTTCGTAATTGCGCCATACTGAAAATGAAGCACATGTAACAAAATATGTTATGTTATGAAATTTATTTTTTTTTTCAATGAGCAAAAATCTGTTTTCTCTCCTTTCCATGATACTATTTCTTTAGGGATTTAGTCATTTGCCCTGTGTTTATTGTTCTTGCCTAGCTCCAAAGTTCAAAATTGGTTTTAAGGCAGTGTTAGTATACCCCCACCTTTACCCCCCACACCCCTACCCAAGGTATCTAGACTGAACTAGGACCTGACCTTTGCCAAATCTTGAAACTTGTATTAGGATAAACTAGGAATGTGGCCAAATCAGTTAGTTTCTTCTGTTATTGTAGTGGTAGACTTTGACACTATCTTTATTGATATGATTCAACTGGCTTTCTTTAGGTGTCAGTGGTAATTGGATTGAGATTGCCTATGGTACAAGTTCTGGAGCTGTAAGAGTAATTGTACAACATCCAGAAACAGTTGGCTCAGGCCCTCAGCTTTTCCAGACATTCACGGTTCACCGAAGTCCTGTTACAAAGATCATGCTCTCAGAGAAGCACCTTGTATCAGGTACAGTGACTTTTTAAATATTTAACATGTTTCTCTACTTTGTTTAAAGATTATTCTGTATGTGACTTCCATGTTTTGAGGAGGAGACTGTCTATATATAGAAAAAGTTTTTGTGTGTATAAAAGGAAAGGATGCTTAAAGGAACAGTAGCAGCAGGTTTGTTAATCATTTCTAGATTCTTTGGAAATTTAGTCTGACTCTGATGCTATTATAGTACATCTAAATTTAGTATCCATGTTATCCTTTAATTGTTGTCTGTTCTCTTCAACCCTAATTTTTGTTGTTGTTATTGTTAATACAGAATAGAAATGCTCATGACTTTTATAAGTTTATTGAAGTTATTAAGCATTTTAGTCAGTTTCTTTGCTGATTTCCTAGGGTTTTCTAAGTATGCCATCACAATTTATTGTCTATTTATGTCTGTATCTTTTGATCTTTTTTAACTTTATTGATGTCTGTGTCTTGTCTCAGTATTCCAGTTATTTATAGAAACATGCCAAATAATTGTGGACCTTCCCTTAATTTTAAGTATTGATGCAATTATATTTTATGTTTAATATCCTTTTTTTGCCTTTTCCCCAATAGTCTGTGCTGATAATAATCATGTACGGACATGGACAGTAACACGATTCCGAGGAATGATTTCCACCCAACCAGGTTCTACTCCTTTAGCATCATTCAAGATATTGTCTTTGGAAGAGACAGAGAGTCATGGTAGTTACTCTTCTGGAAATGATATAGGTGAGTGAAAGCTTTTTAAAGTTTATGTTAGGCACATGAGAAAAATATAAAATAGAGTGTGTTGACTTGGGGGAAAAACGTGTAGCATCAATGAATATCAGAATTGGAAGAGGCTTCAGAAGCCACCCAAGTGAGCCCCCTTTTGAAAAGCACTCTTCTCTACAGTATCCCAACAAGTAATCATTCTTCCATTGAAGGCCTCTACTGAGGGGGAAACCACTACTTTCTGAAGCAGACCTTTTCCACTTTTAAATAGCTCTAAATGTTATGAAACAATTCCTTAAATTTAGCCAAAATCTGTTTCTTTGTGACTTCCAAATTTTGCCCTTAATTCTACCTTCTGGGGCCAAACAGAGCAGATCTAATACTGCTTTCAAATGATAGTCCTGCAATCAGATAGTTGAACATCCTTTATTAAGCCCCTCCCATGTATCAGGCATTGTGCTGAGCATTGGAGATACAGAGGACAGCAGATACACGGTTCCTGTTCTCAAGGAGCTCACAGTCTAATGGGGGAAACATACAAACAGGATGTACACAGGGGAATTTTGAGATAGTCTCAGAGGGAAGGCACTAAACTCAAAGAGGACTGGGAAAGGATTCTTGTATTAGGTGGGACTTTAGCTGAGACTTAAAGGAGGCCAGGAAAACTAAAAGGTGAAGATGAGGGAGAGATTCAGTCATGGGAGATAGTGAAAATGTTCAGAATCTGGAGGTGAAGCTTCATGTGCAAGGAACATTCAGTGTCACTGGGTCACAGAGTGTAGGAGAGTGAAGGTTAGGGAAAGTCAGGAAGGGGTCAGATCAAAACTACTTACTCTAGAGATCTGCCACCCTCACCTTCCCCAGTAGCTGACATTACAGGCATATACCATCCTACATATTTTTTTTTCCCGAAAAATGATGTCATGTTTGCTGGCTTTTAGTTTTCAGACTTCTTTTTCGAGTATTGTCACATTTCCTGTTATCCAGTTCTGTAGTACCTCTTCCATTTTCTATCATGTTTAAGGTATCACTGTGAGAGCTCAACAATCAGATTTGCCATATACCTTCGACTTGATGATTTGAATGCATCAGGAGGTAGCTAGAGATTCTTCTATTATCTCTTCACTTACCTAGAGCATTACCTCCTCCTTAGCCATTTTTGTTGTATCTTTTCTACGCTAAAGATATTCTCCTTATCAGAATGAAAAAGGGTTTAAATAGTTCTTCCCTCTTTATTTTGTCTGTTGTCTTCCCATTCATCTTCTCATCCGTTTCATGCAGTAGTCTTACCCCTTTTTTGATTCTCCTCTTTGCCAGTGTAAACAAAACAAAACTAAGAACTCCATTTTGTGTTTCATTACTCCTAACAGCATTCTTAACTGTACTGTATCACACTTTATATTTGTCCTCTGTTACCCATCTTTGTCTTTTAAACATCTCTGTTTGATGATTTTTCCTATAGGCCCATATCTCTCTTTAGCAACTTTCCTTGTCTCTCCTCACTGAATTTTCTCTTTCTGCTTTCAGAATTTGCTTTTTGAGGACTTTATGTCCCTCCTTGACTAACTCTCTTCTAAAATTTTCACCACTGTGGCCCTTGTTTGTACATAATAGTTTGCTTGTTATATCCCCCATTCAATTGTGAGCTCCTCGAGGGCAGGAACTGTTTTTTGCCTGTTTTTGTGTTCTTAGTGCCTGGCACATATCTAGCACTTAATAAATGTTTATTGACTAACTGACTGACTCTAGAAGGGCCACAGCTGCAGAATGTTAGAGTGCCATATCTGTCCATCCAAATTAACAGAATCTCTATTCCTCTCCTAGCTCTTTTCTTGACTTTTTTTGGACTTCAGAATATCTCTACTGCTGTCTTATCCATGAACTTCTCTTATAGCACTTAGGATCTCCTCTCTGATTTCATCCGTGGAATATCCCTGTGTAAGGCCCACCCACATTCTTCCCTTGGAATGTTCCTCCTGAAGCCTCCATTTTGTGAAGGGGCCACATCTGGCCTGCCTTCATTCCATTCCCAGCCTTTTTATGACACTTCAAAATCATGCCTCTAATCCAGGTACCTTCTTCCTCCACCCCCATTTTCAGTTCCTTTGAGTTATTGTCTTCCCCCCATAACAATGTAAGCTTCTTGAGGGCAGAGCCTATCTTCTTTTGCTTGCATTTGAATCTCTAGTACTTAGCATAGTGCCCAGCTTATAGTAAGAGCTTAAAAAATGTCAGTCACTAAACATTTAATAAGAGCCTTCTGTGTGCCAGGGACTATGGTAAGTGCTAGGGATATAAAAAGAAGCTAAAGATAAAATCCCTCTGTCCTTTCCTTCCTTTTTTCCTTCCTTCCTGCCTCCCTCCTTTCTTCCTTCCCATCTTTCTTTTCCTTTCTTCTTCCTGTCTTCCTTCTCTCCTTCCCCCATGTAACTCATGAGTTTTAGAAAGCAAATTTTAAATTAGTAACGTAGTCTAGTTTTAAATAATGCTCCTACCTCAGATTGTGACCTTCATTTCAAACAATGAAGTTGTGATCAAGCTAAGCATTTTAAAATTTGGCACAACTTGCTTTTCCATTGCTAATTTAATTAATCTATTGAAAAAAAACCAATAATCCAGAAGGCAGGCTCATCTATTTTCATGTACTAAAATTCTTTATGAAGCCATTGGTAGTATGAGCCATTTGAAGACAGCGTAGCGTGTCTCTGTTGTTACTCTGATATCCGATTCTAGCAGGAGGTGTATAAAGTTCCTGTGATTTGTCTCTCTGTACTCACACATTTCACAGTAACAGTTACGTTGTTTTCCCCAAGGACCCATTTATGAGAACCTGCTCTGTGTATGCAGCAGTGCCTCACCATACTTAGAAGAGTTCTGTAGGACCTATTGGATAACTAATGTACCTTTGTGATCGTTTTTTATATGTGTAGAAATTACGGCAATGATAGAAGATAAGAAAGAATACATTAGAATTGATTTGCATGAGAGTTTTGGATTTATGTCTTTCAAAATATACTTCTGAGGTTAAGGTTTCAAAATGATTATCTTTTAAAATATTAACCCTACAATTACTTTAAATAATTCATTCCAATTAAAAAGATGTATTAATTGCCTACTGTGTGTAAGGCCCTGCATGAAACTATTCTGAAAGTTATAATCCTAGGAGTTTTTTTCACGTGGGAAGAAACACTTACTTAAAAAAATAAACATACCTAACAGTGTCAATTTGTAACGATTACTCTTGAATTCCCCCTTTTTAAAGCTGCTTTACAATCTATGCTAGCAGAATGCTTAGAAATAACCATTTGACTCTTTCATAGATAAGAGTAGGTCTCAAGTCAGTATAAAGTGCTTCTTTTCTGAAAGCTTAAATTGTTTAGCCCACAAGATCCTGTTTCTGTTTACTTGAAATTTTCTTGATTTGGGGGAGTGGGAAGCAGGTGAGCAAAGGATGTATGTATTTTTGTATGTATGCATTATCTCTCAGAGTAAGCTCAATGCATTACACAAAGAAGTGAAGATTAAAATGTCATTTTTAGCTTTATATCAGAAAATTATAATCCAATCTTTATTAGTAATGAATTAGATACGATTCTTAGGTTAAGGTTTTAGATTATTTATTACCATGTTGTCTTTTTTTAAATGTGAAATTTACTGTGATATATCCCTTAATGTTCAGTACACAGTTCTAGCAATTGAATAATAGAGCATGATCTCAGTTAAATATCAGAATGCTAAGGGAATGAAGTGTTTTTATTAATCAGATTTTCTGCTTAGTTCGAGTTTAGCCTTAAAACCCTTTTTGTTTCAACTCATTTTTAATTCCCCCCACCCTTTAACAATCACAGCATAGCAAATAGGATTGAATCTTTCTTTTATAACTGAAAATGTATTCCAAAGCCTCCCAGTCATAATTCTTTGCAGCAATGATTCATACACAGTATTGTAGATGTAGAAGGCACAGGAAATTAGGCTAGCTGTCAGGACTACCTTTTTTTTTTTTTAAAGTAATCCCAGGACTTTCCATAAAGATTTAGTTTAGTAAACTGCTGATGTAGGCTTGTTTTCTTAAGATTTAGGTCCTCAAAAATTATAATACAATAGAAAAAATTTGGTTTTAGAGTGGATTCTGGTTAATTATGGTTGTATTATAGCTTTATGATTATTTGATTGTCTTGGAATTTTTTACAGTTGGCATGCTTCTTAGGGAGTTTTTTCAGAGTGTCCAGACATATTATCTGTTATGGAAAAAAGAAAAGAAAGAGTTGTGTAAAGGAAAGACCTCTGTCCCGAGAATTGGAAGCCATCTGTTAAAGGTCCAGTCTTCCCACTGACATATAGTATCTTCTGTAAAGTCATAATCTTGGCCTATCCGGGGCGTTTTCTTGCATCTGTGATGCAGTAGCAACATTACAAAAGGTAATTCTTCGTCTTTAATAGACATTGATTGAAAGTCATTGTGTTTCTGACACAATAACATATGTTGCTGGGTAAACTATGGTATATAAATTCCGAGAAGCTTAGGTTGTTTGTTGGGAAAAGGGAAAAGGAGGAGAAATAATTTTTACAAGGTAATATATACACTTTCACTATTAGAAGTATCTGTAATGAAATAATAAATGTATTAGATAGAGGAGCACCCTGAAAACCAGGAACAACTAGGTTCACATCCTACCTCTGACCCATCCCAAGCTGTGTGACTGTGGGCAATTCACTTAACTTCTTGGGGTTCTAAGCAACTCTTTAAGAGTAAAAATACCAGAGAAGGTGCCAGTGCGCATTAGCAGAGATTTCCCAATATCAATAAAAAACTCCATAAGAATCATGCCAACTTTTTAAAATTCCAAGTTTGTCAAATGATTATAAAGCTACATTACAACTATGATTAACCAGAACCTAGCCAATAAAATCACAGGTAGTGTTACTATATATTTGAAATACTTGACCAGCAGATTTTATGATTTTGGGGAAAAATGCCTTTTTTCCCCGATGCTAAAGATTATTGCAAATTAAGAGAAATCTCAACTTGTTCTAACTTACTTCTTTGGACATATTTCCATTTTCTTTTTAAATTTTATAGGACCTTTTGGAGAGAGAGATGATCAGCAAGTGTTTATCCAAAAAGTCGTTCCTATCACAAACAAACTCTTTGTAAGACTGTCATCTACTGGAAAAAGGTAACTTTCTGAAGTAAGAAATCAGATATCCAGGAACAGTCTTTATCTTTTGAGACATCCAATACAATTTTAAAAAAAGTTATTAACATATTTTTTATGTAATCTTCACTTCTCAGTATATCTCTTTCTCCCCCAATCTGGAGAGCCATCCTTATAAAAAAAAATAGAAAAGAGGAAATAAAAGGTAATTTAGCAAAATTAACCAACACCTAAGGTGAGCCTCATAGTATATGCAGCATCCCATATAGTTTTCTAACTATGCAAAGAAATAATGAAGCTGTATTCTCAACTTTCTTCATGGCCAAGAATGGTTGTTGTAATTATATAACATTCAGCTCCATTTTTTTTTGGTTCTCTCTTTTTACATTTTTGTAATCATTAGGTGTATTATTTTCCTAATTCTGCTTATTTCACTTTATCTTATTTTATGTAAGTTCCCATCCTTTGATGTATTCATAATATTCATCGTTTCGCTTAGTATAGTAATGTTCTGTTATATTCAGTGTTTTGGCCATTCCACAGTCGACAGGAACCCACTTTTTCCCATTTCTTTGTTATTACAAAATATGTTGCTATACATATGTTATAAGAGAAGAACTCTTCCACATATTTCTTACCTCTGGATGTTCATGTCTATCAAGGATATATTTGGGTCAAGGAGTAATGAGTGACTATTACTTTTTTCATATAATTCCAAATAGCTTCCAGAATGTTTGGACCAGCTCACAGTTCTATGGAGAATATATTTATGGTCTCCTCTACAGCCATTCCAGAATTTACTGTTCCCATTTTTTGTTGGCTTTGCCAGTTTGCTAAGTATGAGGTAAAAATCTCAGTTGTTTTAATTTGCGTTTCTCTTATTTTTAGTGATTGGAAACAGTCTTTTCATATGGTCAGTAATAGCTTTAAATTATTCTTTTGAGAACTCTTTGTTAATTTTCTTAGTGATATTCCATTAAAATTTTAC
Source organism: Trichosurus vulpecula (assembly GCF_011100635.1). Taxonomy (NCBI): domain Eukaryota; kingdom Metazoa; phylum Chordata; class Mammalia; order Diprotodontia; family Phalangeridae; genus Trichosurus; species Trichosurus vulpecula. Next base: position 119,317,293 of record NC_050576.1, read on the forward strand.
ATATTTTGGCTGATTATTTTATCTCTTGAATAGCTGACACTTAACAGAGATCGATGATGACAGAAGCTTTACATTTTCATGTAAGCAAAATATATTTTATATTTTGTGAAAGCCTCTCTATTCCTTATTTTGTCACAGACATGGTGGTGAAATATACTGCATTTGGTTTGTCCTCTAATTTTTGTTTTATCTTGTGACCTTAAAAAAATCCGCACACTCATTTGAGCTTGTTGTGGCATGGCTTGTAAGATGTTTACCTAAACATAATTTCTGCCAAACTGTTTTGCAGTTTCCCCAGCAGTTCTTGTCCACTAGGAAGTTCTTCTTCAGATAATTTGTGTTCTTGTGTATATCAGACACCTATCTGATTTTTGCCTATTGGGTTGATTCAGTAGTTTTTGATGGTTAAATAAAGTAAAATAATTTGATATCTTATCCCCTTGTTTCCTACTTTTTTGCATTATTCCCCTTGACAGTAGAATTTTTGTTCCTCCTATAATCAATGTAATTTTGTCTAGCTTTATAAAAGTATTTCCTTGTCAATTTGACTGGTCTAACACTATCCGTAAATTAATTTGGATAGTATTATAGTTTTTATTACATTGGTGATGCCCAGCCATGAGCATTGAACATTACTCCCACTCCATACACTCTGTGATCCAGCCAGATTGGCTCTCTTGCTTGTTTCTAGCATGACAAACACTATTTCTCCCATCTCCATGCTTTGCCCTGGCACTCTCATGCCAGGAATGCATATCTTCCTCACCCTTACCTCTTGAAATGCCAAAATTCAACCTCCCCCATTATCACTTGTCTGTGCTTGTATAAATCATACTGGTATAGTGATTCCCAGATATTTTGTGCATTTTATAGTTCTTTTGAATAGGATTTCTATTTCTCATACTCTCTTTTGTATTTTTATATTGAGTTGGTACTATATATCTGGCATTCTATTGGGGCTGGACGTAAAAAGACAACAGCAAAATATTCTCTGCCCTCAAGAAGTTTACATTCTAATAGGAAGAAAGTAAACACATACAAATAGATAATACTGCAGTGACCATTTGGCCTCTAACCCTGCCCCTTTCCAGCTTGCACTTAGAAGTAGGTTTCCTCTCATTGGGGGATAATCATCCCAGATTCTAGGCATTCTATGGTCCTTGCTTTTAAAACTATTTCTCATGAAAGGTAAACATGTCAGTGATATGTTACCTTTCATTAGATAGCCAGAGGAAACTGTTAACTTTTATTTACTAGAGTAGTATAGTAAGATTTATATTAAAGAATTTCCCAAACAACCTAAGGTACACATTCCTACCAACCTATACACCATCAATAGAATACATACAAGAGGGACAACACACTTCTAGTGTTACAGGATCTTTGATGTCTTCTCATATTTTCACTCTGCTCCTCTCTAGTTGTGGTGTCTCTCTACTAGGCATATGGTTCTGTTGCTTAGCTATTGTTTCTGTTGTAGCTTTTGGCCCAGCGAAAGTCATCTGCTCGATTTTTGTTCATTTGTTATTTTTTAGAAAGAAATCAAATTTTTACCTTAAAATCAGCAGGAACAACTGCTCTAGCATTCCCTGGGTTCCATTCCCTCATTTTTAAACTCCCACTGAAACGGTCTACAACTAGGGCAAATGCATTGTCAATCCTCAGCCATGGTCCTTAACTCTCCCTTTTGTGAGTAGACAACTCATAATCTCATATCCTTCACACAAGATAACTTGGGAGTGAGGGGAGAGGAGGAAGGTACTCAGAGAGAGGTGAACTAGGAAAGGACTTCAAAATGAGATAGTGATTGGAGTTGTATCTTGAAGGAAACCAGGGATTTCAAGATGTTGGGGTGAGGAAGTTATACATTCCAGGCAGGAGAGAGCACTGGACAAATCAGAGATAATGTGTGGCATGTTGGAAACAGGAAAGGGGACCAATATGGCTGGATCACAGAGTGCATGGAGGGGGTGAATGTGCAGTAAAGCAGGAACAGTAGGATAGGACAAGGTTGTGCCATAAAGAGAAATGAATGGCACAACGGAAAAATCCCTGAACTTAGTCATAGGACCTGAGTTAAAATCCTGCCTCTATTTACTGCTTCTGATCTGCATTCTGTTTGACCAGGAAAGGTCCCTGGTCCCTTTCTCTTTCCTTATTCAGTTATGGAGTTAAAGCTTTCCACAGTCTTATAAGGGCGATTTGTGCCTGAAAAGTTCCCCTCTAGGGTGATCAAAAATGTAATTAAAATTAATGTTGATAGGATACATTTTCATTCCAGAATCTCAAAATCAGTATCCATTTAACCCATCATCAGTACTCAATTTAATTTAGCCATTAATGTAAAACAAAACAAAACCCTAGAAGACAAAAGAGATAAAATAAAACAGTGCAGATGATATCACTTCCATTGAACAAGTTTGACCTGTTTAAAGATGAGACATAGGAGGTAAAGGAGACTGAGAGGAGAGTCACTTTAATACTACATTTTAGGGAGGTGTGATGCACAAGTTTATCAGTATTATATATTGGCAAACCACTAATATTTTGAGGGAACATAATGCATTTTGTACTAGCCATTCAGCTGGGAAGATGACCACATGTTGGCACATTTTGCAGTGGTCAGCTACCTGACATGTGCAAAATGCAAATTCATTCTCATACATTCAAAGAAATTCCTTCTTGAGTTCTTACAATCAGAATATCTCTTTCTTGGAATATGGCTATTAAATATTTTTTCATCTTTTTCCCTTAACTTTTTGAATTTTAGTAATTTTCTTTTACAACACCCTGTTGCAAAAAAGTCTTTTAATTTGTCCTCACTATTTCTCTTCCTTTTCAGACTTTTCTGATTTTTATTTTCTGGCCTGTGGGCAATACCTTTATTTTTTCTTTCTTAATTCTCTCTGTCACTCACAGGGTTGATGCTTTTACCTGATTTTAGTACTCTTGCCTTTGTAGTGCTTGCCTTGTTCTTTTTCTACTATATCTCAATCTTAGGAATAACTCTTTGTGAGGGATGCAAAATCAAACAGAAGCAGTCCCATGTGGTCCCAGATTGCAAAGGCTTGGCCTCCCCTGCCCCTTCCATGATTATTCTTCCCACGGTAATGCCTTGTTATTGCTCACTCTGTCATCCTCTCTGCCCTTGCCTCTTCCATTCTGGGTGCCTGCTGCTTCCCAGGAACTCATGCAATGTAGTTTGATATTCTGAAACACCTGATTCTGTTTTAATGAAACAGTTATTATGTTCTGGTTATACTCCAAATAACAACTGGAGAATAATAAGAATAAAATTTATTCTAATAATTTGAAATTTTCTGTTGGTATATAATGATATGCAGCAGATTTATGTAAATATGAAAATCTCCTTTATTTCCTCTAATATGCCAAAAAAAAATTTCTTTCCTCTGTCAACTCTCATTCATTTAGCTTTTAAACAAGTAGCTACAAATGAGACTGCTATTACTATTATTATATTTAGAAAATAATAATTTTGATATTAAAACTATTTGTACTTACTACAGTTTTCAATAGAAATTCACTGATTTCCTCATTTTTAATTTGTAGTCTAGTTACTTAATCTTGAATTGAATAAAACTCCATTAGATAATCAATCTTCCTTATATCAAAAGTTCTTAAAGGGCAATCATAAGCTACTGTTAAAGGAATTAGTCAGGAGTATGCAGTTTCCAAGAACACAAATTCACCCTTTTGACAGCCTGTTTTTTTTTAAACAAAATATCACTAGAAACTTGTAGTTGGAGGAAAAATTATTATCCCAATAAATATAAATCATTGTGATTTAATATTTTGTGCTTTTTCAGTGAAGCTGCCAAATGTTCATTAAAATTGGTGTCAAATTAGAACATGTTCTAACAGAGCAGTACTTCAAATCCCTGTTCAACTCTAATCTGTTTCTCTTCCCTATTCCCTTTCTGTAAATACAAATGACAGTGCTATGTTATAATCAACCAGTCCTTCTGTATGGTAACACAATTAAGTTACAGAATTTACATTTGTGTTACTTTGGGGATGTCTGTGTTCATGAAATTAAAAAGTGTGGGGGGTGGTGCATATGTAATCCTTTGGAGAAATTAGTGAAAAGAGAAAATGAGCTATCATGAAACAAGTTTGATATTAGATCAGAATAGTCAAGAGTGAGTTTGCAAGGGTTTTATAAAAAATGAAAACATACAGATAGACATGAAATGACTTTGGTACAATAGAATAAAAGGGCAGCCAGGTGGTGTGGTGAGCAGATAGAGTGTTAAACCTGGAGTCAGGAAGATTCATCTTCCTGAGTTTAAATCTGGCCTCAGACATTTACTAGCAGTATGACCCTGGTCAAATCACTTAATCTTATTTGCCTCAGTTTCCTCATCTGTGAAGTGAGCTGTAGGAGAAAATGATAAATCACTATAGTATCTTTGCCAAGAAAACCCCAAATGGAGTCACAAAGAGTCAGAAAATGATTGTACAACAACAGCAGCAGAATAAACCTAGGTCATGGAATTACAAATGGTCAAAAGTAAAATCTATTGGTTACACTACACTTTTCATATGCTGTATAGCCATTTTAAAAGCTACAAAGCAATATAACCTAACCCTAACCATGACCTATTTGAATACAAGCTCCTTGAGGAAAAAAAAAATACTTTTTTTCCCCCTGTGTCCTCTCCTCAAATATATGAAGACTGCTATTGTGTCTCTCCCATCTTAATCTTTGTCAGAGTAAACATCACCAGTTACTTAAATTTTTAAAAAGTGCTTTGCTTTATAATGTTGTTCTTATTCAGATTATGCAAACGTCATTTCATTTTCAGTTCATATAAGTCGTCTCTAGTTTCTCTGAATTGTCATCTTTGCCAGTCTGATATGTATAAGACAGAATCTCAGAGTTTTAATTTGCAGTTCACCAAATTATCAGTGATTTGAAGCATGTTTCCATAGTGCTTTTGATTGCTTGTGTTTCTTCCATTGAGAACTGTATATTTATATCCTTTGATCATTTCTCTAGCAAAGAATGACTCTTATTTTTACATATTTGAATCTGTTCCCTATACAGCAGAGCCTTTTTATCGGAGAAGCTTTCTACAAATACCCCCCCCCTCATTTAACTGTAAATTATTTTCCTTCTAAATTTAATTGCATTGATATGTAATAAAGTTGTCTATTTTATCTTCTATGATCTTTTCTATCCATTGTCCCAGTGTGAACTCTTCCTCTATCCATAGCTATGATAGGCATTTTCTTCCTTACTCCTCTTGTTTATGATATGACTTTTTATGTCTAGGTCATGGAACTTACTTATGAAATCTCACGCTAACCCTAATTACTACCTGTGCTTTCTAGTTTTACCAACAATTTTTGGAGAACAGTAAGTCTTAGTAGTATCTATTTTGTTTTTGTTGGACATTATGCTACAATATTCATTTGTTGCTATGTACCTAATCTGTTCCATTGCTTGTGATTGCCATTTTTTAAACTAGTTTGATGCTTGCTGCCTTATGGTATTTTTTGATATCTTATACTTCTAGGCCCCTTCCCACCTTTTTTTCATTGTTTCCTTTGAGAATTTTGATTTTAGAGATTTTTCTTTGAGAGTTTTGATTTTTTTTTTCCTCTCCACATGAATTTTATTTTTTGTAGCTCTCCATAACAGTCCGTTAGTAGTTTGATTGACATGACATTGAATAAGTTAATCAGTTTAGTGATGTCATTTTTTTATATTGGGATGCCCCAACTATGGGAAATTAATTGTGAAATAACCTGTTTATAGTATTTTTATCTTATTATTTTTGCACCTATATTTATTAGCAAAAACTGTCTATAGTTTTAGTGTAATTTTTACCTGATTTAAAAATCACTACATTTGCCTCTCAAAATGTATTGGGCAATGTCCCATCTTTATGTTTATAGATAATCTTTGTAGTGAGTTTTTTTGTTTTTAGAAAATTTAAAAGAATTATTCTGTGATTGCATTTGGGCCAGGTGTGTTGCTCTTTCTTTCTGCAGCATAATTCTTTGATGATTTATTTATTCTTTTATTATTTTTATGATTAAATGATGAGTTTTTCAAATATAGGAACTGCATCTCATGTTACTTTTGGCTCTCCCCACCCCCACCCCCGCCATAGTCACAAGCAAAATGGTGGGGCACATTATAAATACTTGATGTTTGGTTGGTTGAGTCTATACTTGTTCATGTTCCTCACCTTTGTGAAGTTTTTGTTGTTGGGAAGGAGTTTGATAACATAGCATGGCTAACTTAATGTGAAATTTTTCAGTTTAGGAATACTAGAGAACCAAGTTGTGCCATATTTTTGAAAAAAAAGGTATTTGGGATAAGGAGGTTGGAGGTAGTTGCTAATCACAGCTTTTTCACTAATTCAATGTGTGAACTTAGGCAAGTGATAATGACCTCTTTTTTTCACACTCAGGGCTGTATTTTAAAGATTGGAAATGAGTAGGGATACATCTAAAGTCTTACACTTGGTTTCAGAAAGTCATTAGTGACTACAAAATGAAGGAGATGTGTGTATCTGAAAAAAGATTGGAGAGTATCAGTGATGAAAGGAAGGAAACAAGCATTTACTAAGAACTTACTAAGTTCCTTCAAGTTTCTGCCCTGAAGGATCTCATATTCTAATGGAGGAAGACAACACACAAAAAAGAACTGAAATGTGGGTGGGAAATGGTTTTGAAGTTTGGAAGCCAGAAACAAATTTGGGAGGGGGAATTCTGAAGGCTGGCCTTATAGCAGGATGTTCCAAGATGAGACAACATGGTTTTGAACCCCAAGAGCGAAGACTAGGGTCTGTAGTAAATTACAACAAGTCAACAGTGGAATAGGATAAGCAAGTTCATGTTGCTCTTGGGCTGTCTTAAAGAGTCTTCGGGATACTGATCCTCATACAAGACACTTCATCTCCTGACTCTTTATTTTCGTTGGCTGTCACCCAGACCTGAACATCTCTCCCTCAGATCTTCAGGTTCCAACTAAAACCTTGCCCTTTAAAAAAAATCTTTTCTGATTCTCCTTAGAACTAGTCCCTTCCCTCTGTTGATTGTTGTTCATTGTTTTTAGTCATGTCTGACTCTTCATGACCCCATTATGGGTTTTCTTGGCAAAGGGATTAGCTCATTTTACAGATGAGGAACTGAGGCAAACAGGGTTAAGTGATTTGCGCAGGGTTACACAGCTAGTAAGTATCTGTAGCCAGATTTGAACTCAGGAAGATGAGTCATCTTCATCAAATTTGACTCCAGACCTAGCATTCTATCCATTGTGCCACCTCATTGCCCATCTATTGATTATCTTCAATTTATCCTAAATATGTTGTTTGCATGTTGTCTCCCTCATTAGATTATGGGCTTCTTGAGAGCAAGGGCTGTCTTTTGCCTTTCTTTGTATCCCAAGTACTTAGTACAGTGCCAAGTGCTTTATAAATTACTGTTATTAATCAGTCATTAAATCAGGAACTGCCCTGGAGATAATAAGACAAAAGTGAAACAATCCCTGCTCTGAAGGCTCTTACAGTCTAATGGGGGAGACAGTATGGTATTGTAAAACAGACATCTCAAATACAAGATAACCTCAGAGAGAAGGCAGTACCACCTGGGAGGGACCTGTTAATACCTTGTTCAGAAAGTGGCACCTGAATGGAATCTTGAAGGAAGCCAGGAATTCCAGTGATTCTAGGAAATGAAGAAGAAGAATATTCCAGGCATGGATGATACCCCAATGAAATGTGTTGACCTGTGTAGGGAGTAATATGTAATAAAGCAGGAAAGATAGGATGGGAAGAGCTTTAAATGAAAAAAAGAAAGTGTATAGTGGTTTGCAGAGTCAATAGGGAACCATTAGAGTTTACTGAGTTAGTGTTAGACCTGTGCTTTAGGAAAAATCATTTTGGTAGCTGTGTAGAAAGCGGATTGGTTTAGGGAGAGGTTCAGTTGAGATGAGAGGTGAGGAATGCTTCAGTTAAGATACTGGCTTTGTGAGTAGGAAAAAGGTAAAATTTGGCAACTCATAACAGTCTTACCATATTACTCCCTCTATTCAGTAAGCTCCAGTGACTCCCTTTCAAACGCAGAATCCATCTTTGGTAAAATTCAGACCCTAGGCCTTCATAACCTACCCTGCTACCTTTCTAGTCTTCTTATACCTTTTTCTCCCTGCCACATATTCTTTGCTCTATTGACGTTGGCCTCCTTGCTGTTCCACAAACAAGACCCTCCATCTCTCAGCTCCGAGAATTTATTCTAGCTTGTCCCCTGTGCCTGGAATGCTCTCCCACTTCTACTTTGTCTTCTGATTTCTGTTAAGTCCCAACTAAAATTCTACCCTCTACAGGAAGCCTTTCCTGGCCCCTCTTAATTTTAGTGATAGTTTTTACAGTTCTTGTATTCCCTTCAAAATTACTGTTTTCCTTTTGAAAGCATCAGTCTCAGGGATATTGCAGTGGGAATTTCTGCTTCATAATGTGTTTTGGAGTAAAAAGTTTTCTATAAATACGACACCTTATCTAAATTACAGTTTTATCTATAATTTTCTTGCAGAATATGTGAGATCCAAGCTGTTGATTGTACCACCATTTCATCATTTACCGTGAGAGAATGTGAAGGATCCAGTAGGATGGGCTCAAGGCCACGACGTTACTTATTCACTGGACATGCAAATGGCAGCATTCAAATGTGGGATTTAACCACTGCCATGGATATAGTTAATAAAAGTGAAGATAAGGGTAGGTTGCCATATAGAAACTGTTCATTCATGTGAGGTACTGAGGAAAGGATTACTAATGAATTTTTGTTTTCCTAAGATGTAGGGGGTCCAACTGAAGAGGAACTACTTAAATTACTGGATCAGTGTGATCTGAGCACATCTCGATGTGCTACTCCTAATATCAGCCCAGCAACTTCTGTAGTTCAGCATAGCCATCTGCGTGAGTCAAATTCTAGGTAGGTCATATGTATGAAACATGCAGATTAAATGCTTTTTAGATAAAAGGATCTAAATGTTGAATATTCATACCTTTTCTAGGAAATAGTATAAGTGTATTTTTAAAGGTATTAAGATTTTGTGATTTTCTTAATTTAATATGCATGTTTTAGAGATGACTAGATTTTCCCCATCTGGCTTCTCTTGTAAATTGTTGCCCTGTTTGATATCATATTTTTAAGAACTCATTCTCCTAAAACATTCTCCTAAAAAAAATAAAAATCTGTCAATATTTAGGAGTGTTGGGGGTGGGAATAAAGGATTCACCTTATTTTTGAGTTGTCCTAGTGCAATATTTATTAAAGGAAAATAAAATCTAGTTGGCATTTTCTTTTGTAGTAGAGCTGTATTTATCATTTATAAAGTGATACAGTTTTCATTAAATCTTTTAAAATACATATTGAGAAAATCCAGAAATTTGGAAGTATTTATTAGATAAATATAGAGTACTGCACAAAGCACTGGGGGAAATTCAGACTGTGGATAAGACGCAGTATTCATCCTTAAGGACCTTCCCATCTGATAGAGGCTTGCTATGCAGTGCTATGATGACTTCAAAGAATTTTTTTCCCCAGATATTTCACATCTTTGAAATAGATTGCCTTGACAATGAATGACACTGTGCATGTTTACTTGGTGATAAATATATGTGCCTAAATTCACAGACATAATCTTGAAATATACAGGAGTTTTTTTGTTTTAAATCTGTTTCAGCCTTCAACTTCAGCACCATGAAACCATCCATGAAGCAGCTACTTATGGGTCAGTGAGGCCTTACAGGGAAAGTCCTTTGTTAGCCAGGGCAAGGAGGACTGAGAGCTTTCACAGTTACAAAGACTTCCAGACTTTTAATTTGAACAGAAATTCAGTGGAAAAAGTCCCTGAAAATAGTCTCTGCCCAGTACAGGGAGAAATGAAGTGGTCAGCGGGGGAGTGCAATATCTCTGAAAAAAAGTCTCCTGGAAAAGAAGCAAAAACTTCAAGAGAATTAGATGGTGGAATTGAAGCTCAGAAAATAGGTGAAGGTTGGGCAGAAATCAAGAAAAGAGGATCAGAGGATGAAATTGAAACCAAAGTAGAGATGAAGAAGAAAGGTGGATTTGAAGGGGGAGGGTTCCTTGGAAGAAAGAAAGTTCCTCATCTGGCATCATCCCCAAGTACTTCAGATGGAGGGACTGATTCACCTGGTACCGCATCACCATCACCGACAAAGACCACCCCATCTCCACGGCATAAGAAAAGTGATTCTTCTGGTCAGGATTACAGCTTATGAGAAAACACTAGCCAGTATGGACAATTATGTCATTGAATATTGATGAAAGTTAATTTAACTGGATTTCAATGCTGTTAATTTTTACACTAAAACTTTACAACTTACAATGGGTTTCATTTCAGTATCTTTTTAAGAGAAGGGATTAACTGGAGCAAGGTGGTTGTTAACCATGTTTTTCATATTGCTTAGTAACTCTTTGGATTTAACAACACAATAAACAGGGACATTTTAAAAGCTAGAGTCCAATTTTATGTATGTCATTGTGTGGAAACAAAATTCAATATTTAAGAGAACAGTGGCATGCTAATATAGCACGAGTGTTCCCATAAGGAGTGGAAGTTGGCAGACCTTGATCTTATAGTCATTTTACCACTAATTTGTATTGAAATTTTGGGCATGTCACAGTTTTTTGGTGACCCTTGTTTCCTAATCTGTCCAATGTTTGAAAAGTACTTTGAGATCCTTACTTGAAAGGTGCTATGTATGTGAAAAATATTACAGTAATATTCTAATTATTAAACACTTGTGATGTCAAATAATACAGCCCAGCATGTGGAACTTCTTTTAAAAGGGTATTTGTGTCTTCGTGGTGGAAGTCATTGTTTGAGTTTTCTCTTTGGACCTTTATTTGTACTGCAAAGAATGAACACTCGAAGCCCATCTAGAGGCAGGCTCTTTAGAGCTGTGTTTATGATTTACAGTGATTTGGAGCTGCTTTCAGTCATTGTTTCTCTTCAGGTTCGATGAAACCTGAAAACTAACTCAAGGGAAGTTTCTTGTGCCCGTGTGGGAAAGCTCTACTTATTTTTTCTGTCTTGTTTATAAACTCACTGTGGTTATTTTCTCCCCAAATCTAATAAAGCTGAGAGACTTTCACCCTGGTTATTTTATTAGTTTATGACACTGTGATTTTGAATATTGAGTTAATGCTTTTGATTGCTGAAAAAATGTTATTTTTCATATATTTGTCCTCATATTAAAAAGTACAAACAAGGGTAATTTATACTGATTTCTTCATTTTCCTTAACATGATTTCAGGTATTTACAGATACAGTAACTGTAAATTTAAAAGGTATTAAGCATTTGTTTCAAGATGCTATGCTTATTAAAATTCCAGTATAGTTGATGTGTGAAGTACAAATAAATTCTTTGAAGGTTGCCATGTTGTCAGTGTTTTCCCGTGAGGTTTTGAATATCAAGTTAAATAAAAGTGATCAGTATAGCCACCTCCTAGTTATTTACGAGCTAATTTTTCTGGTCCATTGTCTTTACTACTTTTCTTCTTCCTAAAACTTTCTTTGAGCACATCTTTCATACTCAGGAAAAAGAAATGAGGTAAACATAAATTTATTTTCATACTACAAATTCAGTGATAATGCTGAAATTATTAATGGGTGTGCCAAGCATTGATCTAACTGCCTAAGATAGAAAATCAAAGACAGCTCTTGCCCTAAGGAGTTTGTTCTATTGGGGGGAGGAGGGAATAAGATGTGGTTGCCCAAAAAGGATCACTTTGGTCCTGATGCTATGGGGAATGGGATCCTAGAGAAGTAGATTGACACATCTCTTGCAGGAATAGTGTTATAATTGCATTGATGATGGTTCTTGAACTAGGGGAAGGAGTATGCTCATAAATAGCTGCATGACCGGGACTTAGCCTGAAAGGAATTCAGTAATCCATCAATGCTTGCTCCCCACGGTTAAGAGAAAGAGAGCATAGGCATTTGGTATTAACGAAGAAGAAAAAGAAGATCCAAGCTGTGCCTGGGGAGGTGGGGACATCATCAGAAAGCCCAAAGTTGAAATGTAGTAAACTTCCATCAAAAGGCACTTGGCTTTTTCATGGATTAATTGGGTTATGTTACTTGTAAAAAATATTTATCCTATGTAGTGATTTATATTGTATTTTTTTTATTATGACCTAACAAGCCTGTAAGCCAGTATTATCCTACCATTAGCATTATGATGGGTTTCTATTGTCTTTTTAAGGAAAGTAGGAAACCAATAAAAATTGTGCCTGTGGAAAACTTATGAGTCACTTGACCAATGACATAGAGAACTAGAGATTTTGACCAATCCTTAAAATCTTTACAAAATAAAAACTTTTACCAGAAATAAAACAATTTCATCTGTCTCCATAGTCTAGATCAGGGCTGTCCAAAAATGCAGCCTGCAGTGCAATAGAAATTTACATAAATGCTTTAGTAAAAGAAGCAGAGCTACTTCAGAGCTCAAACTGAAATGGCAAATCAAAATGTATTGTCCGTTGTTTGAATAAAAACCGAAGGTTGGACAGCCCTGGTCTAGGTAACCAATAACCCAAAGAAAGAAAAAGTTCATGAGCTACTACTTAACTCAGGTTCAATCACTATCTGCTCCCCCACCACACTCCAGGCAGCAAGGATGCACAAGCAGACTCAACCCACTGGCTTGCAACAGACTGCAGCTCCACACCTTGACACCCTCCCTCTTCCTAGTGCCACAGAGATCCAAACTGCAGAAATTTAGTTCGACTGCAATACCTGACCCCCACAACAGTATTCTGTGCAGCAGTCTACTAAGCCTAAGGAAAAGGGACCAGCATCCAACTAAAGGCAGTTCTATTCCACCAGAAATCATGTGGAGCAGAGAACTATGCTGTTATACTGTAAATTGCCTAGTAGGGAAAGAGGTTTAGGCGCTTTGGGATCCAGCCCCTAGGGAAACCATCATCAGAGGGCAGAGAGAAAGTAAGCAGTACGGGAGAAAAAACATTTATTTTAAATTACTAAGGATTAAAAAAAAACAAAAAAAAGTAAATTACTAAGGATTTCAAAAGGAAGAAAATTAAAAGATCTTGAACATAAGCAGATAATCCAACAGTAAATACATTAACAGAAGGCCATATGTCTCCCAGATGTAGTATACAAGTTAAGTAAACTTTGTAGATGTATTAAACACATCTATGAATAAATAACTGCAAAACAAAGAAAAATGTTTAACACTTGAGGCAAAGAAAGGCTCTGCAGATTTTAAGAAGAGCATGGAACCACAACATGCTCCTGAATGGTGTTAAAGGGAAAAATATGAGTAGAATTTATAGTCTACCAGCAGAAATAATTGGCAGAAAAGAAAACCTTGAATCCACAGTGGCAAGTCTCACCCCCCAAAAAGAATGGACTGTTTTGGAATGCAAATACACTAAAATGAAAGACAATTTGGAAGACATGAAGTATAAAGAAATCATGCTCCTCATCTAATCAAAATGTTGATCCTGAAGATGAGAGTGTATAGAAAACAATTTAAGGATTTTAAGTCTCACAGAAAAACCTAAGTCAAAAAATCTGAACATCATACTGCAAGAAATAGAACAACAGAACTTAAGAACTAATCAAAAGTTGCACACTCTTAAGACACATACTGGTTAAATTTTACAATTCCTTTGAGGAATAACAGATTATGAGAGGTCAGGATGAGGACCTTCAAATACAAAGGAAAAGAAATTCAAATAACACAAGACTATTCCTTGCCCTCCAGAAACACACAGAAGGGGATGCAGTAATGTGTTCCGAAGAGCAATGGAATTCAATATGCAGCCAAGGTGAAAATCTGTGCTTAACCCTAAATGACATAAGGTAGATGTTCAGTAATAAAGATACACTAAAACACTCTTAGAAAACCTTGCCTGAAGAGATTATTTGCTTTCCAAACACGCCAGAGAGCAGAAATAGAAGAAAGGTAAACTAATACATCAACCAAGCACAACAACAACAAAATAACAACAGAGAATATTCAAAGACTTTTACGTATAGACATGGAGAAAAGGGTGAAAGCAGAATTCCAACGGAAGTGAAGCCGGAGAAAACAATCCTGAAACATCATGGACTAAACTTCACAACAAACTGCCTACAGGTGAATCGATTTTGTGTGTGTGTGTGTGTGTGTGTGTGTGTGGTACTAAATTACAAACTGGGAGGTTGCTTAAAAAGAAAGAAGTGAGGAAGAAAATAGAGCTGAATGTGATGTACTCTAAGTCATGCGTTAGCAACAAAGGGAAAATAATTACTGTGGTCTTCCAAAAGAGACCCTACAGAGGAATGCACAAGGAAGCAAAAGGATGGACTTAAAAAGGGGCGGTGGAACCTTGTTTCAGTGGTAGGAGAGGATCATGGATGAATGCTCCTCTGGGTGAAGAGAGATGGTTCTGAAAGGGACATGGGGACCTTACAATAGGTATTATCTGCGGGGATTTGTTACTTTAGATACCACTGATCCTGCCTGAGAAGGATGTTTTCCCTTCCTGGTGAGCAACTGACCACAGGAGAGGGGGAGAATCAACCCAGGAAAGAGAGAGACAACTGGAAGAAAAGTGACCAAAGGGAGGGCAAAGGTCAATAATGAACTGTATAATCAAGAACATCAGAACATGGGACAGAATCCTCTCAAATACTGAATTTTTTTTTTTTTCCTAAGGAGAAAAAAATGGCTGGGGTCAGCCCTGCAAGGCAAGAGCGGTAATAGAAACTGGAAGGGAGAATCCAAGATAAGTACCTCAAAATTTTAATTCATGGAGGAATGCAAAGAATATAAGACTAAGGCATAAATATAAGGGCCATGCATTAAAGAATCAAAGTCTAAAATCAACAGAAAAGGAAGATAAATGATGAGAGTGAAAGAAATCCTTTTTAGAAAAAGGTTCAGAGGATGAAATTTTAAAATAACAAAACAATGAAGAGAAAAGGAAAGATAATTCTACTTTACTAAGTGAGAAGGGAAGAATTTAATAAGGCAAAAGCAAGCAAGAAAAAAAGGAAGTAATAAAAACTCCAAAGGCAAAGGAATAACAAGGGAAAAATTCTAGAATGAGGGAAAGAGAGCTGATGGGAAAAGGAATACCTTAAAAATAAACTAAAATAACAAGAGTATGCATTCAGTCAACAAAACATTTTTAATCCTACTAGGCACTGTGTTAGGTGCTGGGGAGGCAGTATGTAAACAGGTACAAACAAGCTATTCACAGGATAAAAAGGAAATAATTCAGGCACTAGAATTAAGAAGCCTTCTAGTAAAAGATAAGATTTTAGTTGGGACTTGAAGGAAGCTAGGGAAGTTATTAGGCAGGGCACAGGTAGAGTGTCACTGGCATTGGGAACATCGGGAGAAAACACCTGAAGCTGAGACATGGAGTGTCTTGTTTATGGAATAGGAGGCCAGTGTTTCTAGATCAAAGAGTATTGTAATGCATTAATGTATTAGAAGATTGGAGAAGAGGAGGATATAAAAAGGGTTTTGAATGCCAAACAGTATTTTGTATCTAATTCTGAAGACTACTAGGGAACTACTGGAAATTGAATGTGGGGTGAGTGCGACATAAATGGGAGATGGGTTGGAGTGGGGAGAGACTCAAAGCAGGCAGACACACCAGCAGTTTATTGCAGTAGTCTAGGCGTGAGGTTTTTGAGGGCCTGGAGTAGAATGGGTGCTGTGTCAGAGGAGAGAAGTGAGCATGTTTGAGAGATGTTGCAAAGGTAAGATCAGCAGGTCTTGGCACCAGATTGGATATGGGAGGTGAGAGAGTGAGGAGTCAAGGACAACTCCTAGGTTGTGAATCTGAGGATCTGGGTAGGTGTGGAAATTTAGGGGGGAAGATAATGAGTTCTATTTTGGACATGTTTTGTTTAAGATGACTACTGGATATCAAGATTTCTGAAAGGTAGTTGAAGATGTGAGATTGGAGAGATTGGGGCAGGATAGGGAGATTGAGAATTGATGTCATTGAGATGGCTGATAAGATCACCAAGTAAAGTACTGTACAGGGAAAAGAGAAAAGAGAAAAGGGCATGCCTATGGTTAGAGGGCATCTGGATGGGGAGAGAAGAAGGAGAATCAGCAGAGAGTGGTTTCCTGAAACCCTAAAAAGAAGGAAGTATCTGGGTACAGAAAGTGATCAGTAGTGTGAAGGCTGCAGAGAGATCACAGAGAATGAGGATTGAGAAAAGACTACTGGATTTGGCAAGAGATCATTAGAAATATACACACAATGAGCAGTTTCAGCAAAATTAGGTCAGAATCTGGATTGTTAGGAGTTAAGGAGAGAGTAAGAGGAGAGAAAGTGGAGGTACTTACTGTAGATGGTCTTTTTGAGGAGTTTAGTTACAAAGGACAGAATAAACTACAGGATGATAGTGGGGTTGGTAGGATCAAGTGAGGATTTTTTTTTCAGGATGGAGGAGACATGAGCTTGTTTGTAAGCAATAGGGAATGAGTCAATAGAGATTGAAAATACCTGTTACAGTGGGGATAATGGGGCAATCTGCTGAAAGAGATGGGTGGAATGGGATTGCTTAAATAAGTATAGGAATTAGTCTAGATAAGGAGAAAGGCTTCATTATGTGAGACAGGCGAATGAGAAGACTGCCAGAAGGCACCTAAATACCTTGAGTACCTTGTTTACGATGGAAAAGAAAATATCATAACTTGAAAAAAACAGTAGTAGGGAAAAATGAAAGAAGATATATTCTTAACTTTCATGCATTTAAATATGAATAGATTAAGTCAGTAAAATGAGAAAATGACAGATTTGGTAAGAAAATGAAATTTAAATCTATTTTAAAAACAGGCATATACAGAATAAAAATGAGGGGCTGGAAAAAATTAACTGAATTAAATGAATACAGAAAAACAGGAGTCACAATTATGCTATCGGGCAAAGCAAAAATATTAAAAACTAAGAAAAGAGAAACAAGGACGCTGCTGAAAAGAACACTAGACAACAAAATAATAACAGTATCAAACTTAAATGTTGTAATTGTTTTTGTATTCAATTTGTAAACGTGTGATCTAAAAGAGTAGTTAGTAACACAATAGCAGCAGAAGATTCCTGCTGAGTTTTGGATAAACCTAATAGATAAACAAAAATGAAAATATAGACCTGAACAAGTTAGGAGAGAAACTAGATTTTAAAAGACTTGGACTGTCCTCTAAATGAAACCGCAAAAGAATTTATATATTTCACCACATGGAACTTTTACAGAAATTAGACCTTGTATTAGGGTACAAAAACATAAAAAGCCAAAAATAGTAAATATATTGTTTACAATCCATAATACAATAAAATTAGAAATTACAAATAACACATCCAAATGGAGGCTTAATGAAATCTTAAATAATGAGTAGGTTAAAGATATATAGGAACAATATTCTGTGAAAGGAAATGAAAATGATGAAATAACATACCAGCATTTCTGGGATGTAGCTAATGTAGTCCTCCAGGAAAACAAATCATATTCCCTACAAACATACAGTAATAAAATAGAAAAAGGATTAATGAACTGAACGTGCATTAAAGCAAAAAATAGCCAAGAGATGAAACTAAAATCAGAACAAAAGATGAGTTAAAAAGTTAGTTAAAAGTTAAAGAAATAAAGTGAAAACAAAAAAATACAAATGACAGATAAAGCTAAAAGTTGGTGCTTTGAAGAGATTGATAAAATTGACAAACCCTTTGTTAATCTGATTAGAAAGGTGGAAAAACATCAATAAAATAGCAAATGAGGAAAGTGAAATTACAGCAAATCAGAAGGAAAAAAAAAAAAGAATACTCAGAATCTGTTAGGCACAATTACGTAGTAATAAATCTGAGAACAGAAAAGAAGTAGAGGAATACTTTAAAAATGTATATGAAATATCCAAACTATCAGAAGAACACAAATAACCCAATCTCAGAAAAAGAAATAGAACCTAGCTCTAAAGGAACTTTCAAAAGGCAAGGGGGAGGGAACCTTCCTGGTTCTAATGTATTCATAGGAGAACTGTATCAAACTTTTAAAAATCAATGCCCATACTGCACAAATTCTCATAAATTAAGAAACTTCTATTTTTGTCCCTTTATGAAACAAATATAGCCATAATTCACAAGCCAGGAAAGATTGAAACAGACATTAATATCAACAAAAATTTTAAAAGTCCTGCCAGACAACAGCATTTTATCCAAGAAATCATTATGAGCAATTTTGATTTATATCAGGGATGCAGTGATGGTTCACCATTAGGAAAGTAACCAATCTAATCACATAAAAACCAAAGCATCCAAAAACCGCATGATTATCCTAATAGATGCAGAAAAATAAGCCTTTGCCAAAATACAATGTACATTTATGCTAGAAACCCTACAAAGTATAGGGATAGAGGGACCCTCTCATATTAAAAGCATGTATCTAAAACCAAAAAAAAGCATCATGCAATGAGGATATACTAAAAGCCTCTCCAATAAATACAGATATAAACAAAGATGTCCTCTCTCCACATTATTATTTGACATAATTCTAGATATGCTTGCAACAGTAATAAGTGAGAAAGAAATTAAAAGTTTAAGGATAGGTAAAGAGTATATAAAACTTGCTATTTGTTGACAAGACAATGGTATGCTGGAAAAATCCTGGAGAATGAGCAAAGATACCAATTGAGGCAATAACTTAAGTAACATTGCAGGCTACAAAATGAGCCCTCAAAAAATTAACTGCATTTTTACCTAATAATAATAACAAAGTTGAAGAAGTAATTATATAAAGGGAAATCTCATTCAAAATAACTACAAAATTCATAAAATATCTGCGGATCCATCTATAAAAGCACACAAAAGATTTTTATGGATTCAATTTCAAAATGCTCCTTGATGAAATAAAGAACAACTTAAATAGCTGGAGAAGTGTTTAGTGTTCATGACTGGGCCATGTCAATATGATGAAAATGATAATATTGCCAAATATGATTTATAATTTCTCTGTTATCCCATTCAGATTGCCAGAGGGTTATTTTATAGAACTTGATAAAATAATAAAATTCATTTGGAAAAACAAAAGATCTAGAATGACAGGAGAAATGATGAAAAAAAGTAAGGATGAAAAGAGAACAGCCAAAACTTCAACTCTGTTATAAAGCAGCAGACATCAAAACCTTTCATGTTCATCAAAAATTAGCAAGATAGATCAGTGGAACAAAGGCACAAAGGAGGATCAGAAACAATGGAGCTCAATAAACTAGTGTTCATTAAGCAGGAAAAAAAAAATCAAATTACCTAGGAAAAGACTCCCTGTTTGATGAAAAAAAAAAAAAAACTGGGAAAACAAGTGCAACCTGGCAGAAATTAGGCTCAGACCAACTCTATATCATGTTCCACAATACATACATGGATGTCTGACCTTAATATTAAAGCTTTTACTATCAAAAAAAATCAGAAGAGAAACATATAAACCTCTCCCAGCAACGGGTAGGAGATGTTAACCAAACCAAATGAAACCATCAAGGCAATTGTAAAAGGTTAAATAGTTAACTTTAATTAAATGAAAGTGAAAAAGATTTTGCACAGACAGAATGCACTTAGGATAAGAAAAGAAGTCAAATGGAAAAAAAAAATCTTTGTTATCAAATTTTCCTGATATATTTAAACAATCAGCAAATACATATTGGACTAACAGTCATTCTCCTATGGATAGTCTTCAAAGGATATGAGAAAACAGTTCTCGTAAATATTGAGACCGCATGAACTAATGATTGATTTGTGTCATCTAATGTGTTTGGATGTAACACAACTGCAATTCTTTCCAAGTATTGTATAGTTCAGTCGTTTCATTGACTCAGCCTTCTAAATTTCTACAATACTTAAGGGGCACCTAGGTAGCACAGTGAATGGAACACTGGCCCTGGAGTCAGGAGGACCCGAGTTCAAATCTGGCCTCAGACACTTGACACACTTATTAGCTGTGTGACCTTGGGCAAGTCACTTAACCCCAATTGCCTTGCCTTCCCCCCTCAAAAAAAAAAGCAATAAATAATGTAGTAACTAGTTTTATGTGTGCCTTGCACATTGCATATGTTTTCTGACTTTTTCCAATGTATTGATGAGTGATTTTTTTTCCTTTTTGTATAAAAATATTATTTGTCTTATGGGGCTCCCTGTGAAGAAAGGGGGAAAGGATATTGGGGGAAATTGATGATGTAAAACAAGAGGCATCAATAAAAATTTATTTTTAAAAATATAAAGTGGATAGAGAAATACAAGGGAGGAGTTTGAAAGAATAGCATGGCACAGGATATAGAATATCGTACTCAAGAGTCCATAAAACCTGTAGGCACAACCTGTCTCTGACACAAGCTGTATTACTTTGTATAAGTTGCCTAACCTCTTTGAGTTGCAGTTACTTCATCTGTAAAATGAAGGTGTTGGACTAAGCTGGCCTCTAAGGTTGCTTCCAGATCTAAATCGGTGGTGAGAGCACAACCATGTTGTTAATATAGAAAATAGAAAGAACAGAGCAATACTTCTGGTGATAGGCCTGCCCTTTTCATCACTTTTGCACTTATTTCAGTTTGTGTGAAAGGATAAAAATCACAAATTTTAGACCTTGAATATCACATAGTGTCCAGTCATTGTGTGATTGAGTTTTCAGTAGATAAAGAGGGTGGTGTTTTACTTTGAAGGGACAGTAGCTAATTAGATGGTATAAAGGAAAGAATTCTGCAAATCAATTAAAAGTAATTTCCTCGGTAGATAAGAGAAGTACATTTGAGTTCTATCCTCATTCTGTTAGGCTAACATCTGTTTTGAACAGAAACATTTCTTTTTTTTTTTTTCCTGATTTTGAAGATAATGGGGCTATGATTTAAAATTGAGCAAAAAAGTTTTAAGTGTTAACAAACAATATACCTCTTTTCTCTATTTCTGTATGATGTCGATTCATTACTATGTAAGAAAACAAAACAAAATAAACCAATATACTTAGTTATTATGCCATCCTATATATAAACTGTGGCCAGGACAACCTTCTTTTTGTACAATTGGTAGATAGCACCCTTTGTTATGCCATACTGCATTATAACATGTTTTTTTTTAATGGGCTGCCCTCCATATTTTTAAAGGAATCATTTGTAAATGCAGCTAACAGATTATTTCCATATTGTTGACAACATTGCACAATTGAAATCTAGGGTTTTTTGGTCAAATTACTATTAGGATATCTTGATTTCCATGACACCATCTTTGTACCGAAAATAAATGTTTAGCCAGGAATTATAGGACATACCTGTGGTCCTTGCCACTAGGAATCCTGAGGCTGATGATTGCTTGAATTGGGGAATTCTGAGTTGCAGTAGTTCTGAAGATGATTGGTGTCCTCAGTTAAGTCCAACACCTATATGGCAAGTCCTCAGGAGTAGAGAGCCTCCAAGTTACCAAGGAAGGGCAAACCAGATTAGGTAGGAAACAGAGCAGGTCAAAACCTCCATGCTGATCAGCAGTGAGGTTAGGTCTGAACTCCCAGACCAGATAAGATGAGGAATGCCTATTTTCAAAAAGAAAAGAAACTTCTAATAACTCATATGCTATATAGGGGCAATGTGGTATGCAGGATGCCCACCTTGAAATCAAGATGACCTGAAATCATGTCACATAGTTCCTTTTGCATTAATGTAACCAATATAGTAATAATGAAGTTATATTCAAAGAAGGTAAAATTGCCCATTGATAACCACGCATATCAATACATTTTATTTGATAAATTGATTTTTATTTAAGTTTGTGAAAAAATACAAGTTATTTCATCACACATCTTATCCTAAAAATGATAGAACTCAGTATTTCTAAGATACTTTGAGATTAGAAGAGGGGGAAAGGAACAAGCATTTATTAAGTGCCTACTATGTTCTAGGCCCTATGTTAAGTGCTTTATAAATATCTCATTTGATCCTCACAACAACCCTGGGAGATGCTATTATTCCCATTTTACAGTTGGGGAAACTGAGGTAGACAAGTAACTTACCCAGGGTCACACTAGTATCTGAAGACAAATTTGAACTTGAATCTTCCTGACTCCAGGTCTAGCACTCTATCCACTGTGCCACCTAGCTGCATAGAATGTAAAAGATAGTGTGAACTGCCCCCATCATCTGGGCTTACAACCTTGGTGTCATTCATGGCTCCTCACGCTTGCCCCATGCAGCCAATCAGGTGCCAAATCTTGTTATGTCTACCATCATCACATTTCTCATATAGTCTCCTCTCTACTTAGACAAGTACTATGCTGGTTCAGGCTTTTATCACCTCTCACCTAGCCTATTTGCAGTAAATTCTTCTCAGCCTGTTTTTTCCCCACTCCAGTCCATCCTCTATATAGTTGTCCAAGTGATTTTCCTAAAGCATAGGTCTGACTGTGTCAATCCCACCTCCCTCCTGGACTCCTTCCAACAAACTTTTCATAGATTCCCTGTTACATCCAGGATTAAATGTGGAGTTCTTGGCATGAGCTCCACCACCTGGCCCCTTGTATTAGGAGGGCAGAGTTTATAATCTCAAAGAGGATCATAAACATGTCTGAAAGGTTCGGAACCGCCGGATATAAGAAACTCTCAAAGTAGAAGGCAGAAGAATCAAAACATATATTTAGGCTCCACAGTAACCAACCCATGAACCAGCAACCCCGTTTTGATATATTGATCAAAAGCTTCCAGGCCCAATAAGTACGCCTTGAAAGAGTAACCAGGAGGCTACAGAGAAGCATGATTGCATAAAGCAAAATCATGCTTCCCCCTCTATGGTAAAAAGATTACCCACTGGCCTGAAGTCCTTGTTCAGCTTCCTCCCGTAGGTCAGCTCTGCCACTGGCAGCTCCTGCTTCGGCTGCGGCTGCGGCTGCGGCTATAGCAGCCTCTGGCTCCAACGGGAGCTGCTTTTAACCATCTGGCTTTTGCGGGGGTGTAAGGTACGCCGGGGAAAGCACAGGTTCTTTCAATCTGCTTAAGCAAGGTGAAGGGGTTGACCAGGAAAGCACAGGTTCTTTCCATCAGCTTAAGCAAGGGAAGCAAGGTGAAGGGGCCGACAAGCTTACTCCAGTCCAACATACAAACAGCATTCAGTTCAGGGGAAAAAGCCAAACTAGTCAAGGCCACTTGTTGACTAAGTGCTAAGGAGCCCATTTTTGGTTGCCAACACGCCCCTCCCTAACTTTCTAGTCTTTTTACACTTCACATACTCTCATTTCTCACAGACAACACTCCACCTCATGCCTCCGTGCTTTTGCACTTGTTGCTCCCCGTGCTTAGAACGCTTGCCCTTCTTCCCTCCCACTCTTAGACTCTGTGGCTTTCTTCAAGACCCAGCGCAAATACCACCTTCTGCAGGAGGTCTTCGGCAGTCTTCCAAACTAGAGCAGAGGTTCTTAACCTGGGGTCTATAAGCTTTCTTTAGAAACATTTTAGCATCTGTGTTGTAATATTTAAAGCCAATATTTTAACTCCATTTTCCTTCAGCAGTTCTGCTTGGCTCCAACTCCATGGAACATCATGCCCCCTCCCCCAGCTGATTACCTGAAATCTAATCTCCATGCAGACTGACTCAAGTTTTGACAACACCTCAAGTCACCCCCCTTCTGATTGAAGGACTAGAGGAGTGGAGCATTAAACTCCCAAAACCTTCTCTTACTGAGTTCTCACAACTTTTCAGGTAACTCCATTTTCCATCAGCACCTCTCTTTGGCTTTGATTCCACAGAACACTGTGCCTTCATAACCAGGCGCTGCCTGGTGGCCTTCCCCTCACTCCCTTTGCAGGTTCCTTTTATGTATTGTTTTCTCCCATTAGATTGTAAGCTCCTCGAGAGCAGAGACTTTTTCTTTTTAAAATTTGCATCCCCAGCACAGTGCCTGGCACATAGGTACTTAATAAATGTTTATTGAACTGAGTCACATATAACTGATTTCTTTTGTAATTGTATTTAGTTTTATGTATTTAAAAAAATGTTCTGAGAAGTGGCCCATAGGCTCCACCAGACTGCCAAAGGGATCACTGACATAATAAAAGGATAAGAAAAACCTTCTCCTCTGACCAGAGTTGTGTTAGTAAATGTTTAACAGCTAGATCTCCAAGAGGCACCACATCTTCTCCATCACTTTCTCACAACTAGACAATCAACAAAATAATAAATGAAACCTTGGTTTGTAGCACTTGCCTATCTACAAGGTGCAGATGTTCGCAGTAAAAATGTACCAATGTTGGTATGACCGCCTCTAAGGCTACTTTCTATTTTGAATGTATCTTTGTCTATTATTGTTGTTCGGTTCTTTTCAGTCATGTCCAACTCTGTGACGCCATTTGGAGTTTTCTTGGCAAAGATACTGGAGCAGTGTGCCATTTCCTTCTCCAGTATCCTGTATGTACTTATGAATTGTCTCTCTGATTAGAATATGAGTTTCTCAGAGCAGGGACAGTTTTTGCCTCTCTTTATGTCCTCGGAGCTTAGCATAGCGCCTCACATATAAGCGCTTAATAAATGTTTAATGATTGACTGGAAAGTAGTCAACTGCATATGTCACAGAGTGATGATGGTGATGATGACAGTCTGTCCAGCCTGTGCACAACTGGAGCAGAGTTATGTGTTGACTTGTTTCTGAGTTGCCTTACGCTTCTAGAACAGGAAAAGAACCTCCATAGGAGAGGGTGCTCCACACAATTTTATAAGTGTGTGGTCAGTGGTTGCACAGACCAGTTTTAAGGTAGTGATTTTTTTTGAACCAAGCAGAAGTCTGTTTTGAAAGGTGCATTGGGAAGCAAAGTCTCTTCTTTATCCTTAGCTAAGGGAATGGATTCCCCACAGTGCGAGAATTGAGTGAAACGTAGGTATTATTACCACACTAATTGCAATCGTATTTGTCGCCCCTATTTTGAACTAATTTCAAATCAAGTCATGGGCAGGGAAATAACCCAGCTCTTTCTGAGCTCTCACCACTATTCCAAGCTCCCTGTCTTAACATCCTGGGCTATAACCAGGCTTTACAGGGAACCAGGCCTGATGCAAACAAAAGTTTCAGGCTATATTTTGACACGTCTCTCGTTGAGAGTGCTTAATGCCTATCAGGGTTGAAGAGTCAATTAGTATGTCGGGAGTCGATCCAAGAAGCTGCTTTGGCCTACCAAAGAACACAAGTAAAATATCACAGAACAAGCATTTACCTATTATGAAGCTGCCTCCATTTTTCTGGGGGAGTGTGAGAGGTAAGAAGTGCCCTGCCTAAGAACTTTCCAACCCTGCCTTTGCTCAGTGGCCTGGAATTGTGGCTTACTTTATGGGAAGTATCCAGCTCTGAATATACATTCATTTAGTCCTGCAATACAACTCTGAGAGTTACATAGATGTGTCTAAGACATCTTCCAGGAGCCTTTGACCATTAAGACTTGGACAGAAGGTTTTCTTTTCTTTCCCCCACCCTGATCATGACAATGTAAACAAAAGTAGTCACTAAAATTAAAACTAGTTATCCTATTTTTCTAGAACAAAAACTTTGTCACCAAGATAAAGAGCAGGTGATAGAAACCTTTAAGGACTGTGGGAAATAGTAGCAGTCTATCTTACATGTCATTTGCAGTTTAGGATGAGGGGTAAGACTTCCTCTCTGAAAGGCATGAAAGGGTAGATTGTGATGGTTTTCTAAGTGTTGCTCATTGAAGCATATGGAGGATCTTGTAGTTTTATGTACATACTATAATTTAAGCAATTATATTCATTTCAAAGCTAGAAGAGGGTTTGCACATATTTTTCTCCTATTTAATTCTGCCTACAATGATCAAGCTGATGAAATATTACAAACAGATCTGCAGTTGCCATTTGAAATCTGCTAAATTGTAGATGTTAGCATACTCCAACATTCAGTACGTTGTCAGATTTTTATGATAACTTCCCTAATTGCAGTCTCAACAATGTATGTTGATGTACTATGAAATAGAAACATTGGTTACAGTTCAAGTAGAGGTGGTTCTGTTGAAACACTTCATTTTCTCTTTGAAGTGCATAAATTGGCTATTTCATTTTCAGATTTTAAAAGGATTCTTAAAAGCAGAGATAGAGGCAGATGCATTATAAATTATATGATGCCCTGTCAAAAAGCAATATGAGCCACATCTTTCCAAAAAAGGTTTTGCCCAAAACAGCAGAGCCCATATTTAGGTTGAGTGAAGCATGACTCCAATTTATGTGAGATTTTTCTAATATTGAAAGTGGTGTATTCATACTGAGAAAATTGGTAGCTTTTAGAAATCTTGACTAGCTCTTGGGGTTCCTGGGGCCCACATTTGGTCCTAAGGAGTGAGACAGGAGTGAGGTACCTCTGAGAAAAGCAGTGATAATGTCATCTCAAGGAAAATTGTGCTGCCTTTACTTACCCTGGGTAACTTTGGGTCATATTATTTGGCTTCGGTTTTATTGGGAACGTCTTCATGCTGTCTTTTGACAGATTCAAACTAAGCCACAGAAATAAATTCTTATTCTACTGCAGTGCCTCTGTGCTTCTATGACAAATCCAGATCAGTAAAAATATACATTACTCTGTCACTGACAAAACACACAGACCTGAAATGGATATGCATAGAAGGCATTGGCCTTCATTTTACTAACACAAGAGAGGGATTTATTTCTAGGCTGAGCCTAGCCAGGATACCATCAACCAAATAATCCTCATCTCTTCCCAAAATACAAAAAACCCACAAACAAACCCAAATGTTGATAATGGAAATAAAGGACACACAGGAGTCATTCATTGCCGAGCAACTCTAGGGTGTGGCACACTATGATTCAGTTCTCTATCTTGAACATTTTCTCCATCTGTTACAAATGAGTGTCTGTGAATGTGGTGTGTTCTTTAGTCACAGAGCTGAAACCTTTGATAGCATTCATCAGATCTTCATCATCCACATACTGAAAAAAAAGCACAGAAGTTATGGGATAGTATATTATTCATTCTATGAAACTCATTAAAATCAATCAAGAATTTTTTACAACTAGTAAGGGCAGGAATGATCAGGGGTTAAAAAGGAGTGTCATAGAGGATTTAAGATTTGGACTAGAACTTGAAAAATGGGTGAGGTATGAATAGGTAGAGGGGAAGGTACTTCAGGAAAGAGAAATTGTCCATAGTAATGCTTAAAAGTGATAGAGGGTCTGTCTAAAGTGTTTGGGGGCGGGGAGAAATAACAAGCAAATTTTCAATAAAATGTTTATAGAGATTCTCTGACACTTGGGGAACCCAAAAAATTAAAGAGAGCTTAGGCTACACGAAGAAAAACATAGAAGCTAAGTGTGGTGGTTCATACCTGCAGCCCCAGCTAGTGGGAAGACTAAAACTGGCCTGTCTCTTAGACTTGGGAATTCTGAGCTGTGGCGCATTGTACCAATTGAGTGTCTGTGCCAAGTTCAACATCAGTAAGGTAAGCCCCCAGGAACAGAGGGTCAGAATGTTGCCTAAGGCAGGGTGGAACATACAGTTCAAAGCTCTTTTGTCAACCAGTAGTGGAATCAGACCCTTGAGCAGACCCCATACTTTCTAGCCTGTGTGAGATTAGAAGTCTCAGTCTTTAAAAAATTAAATTTTAAAAAATATACACTGTCCAGACTAAGAACATTGCTCATCCTGCTGTACTTTGCCCTGGTTAGACCACTTCTGAAGTGGTATACCTGGATATCACATTGTAGGTGGGACATTAAAGGAATCAGGCTTGCCTAGAGGACAGCTATTCAGATGATGAAAGGACCATGCCATATGACATTCAGTTGAGGAAGTGGAAAAGATTTGTGAGTAGTATTACTGTCTTCAAGTATTTCAAGGTCTGTCCCATGGAGGAATGGGACAGCTAGGGGATACAGTGGCTAGAGTACTGGGCTTGGAGTCAGGAAGTCTCGTCTTTGTGGCCTCAGACACTTCCTAGCTGTGTGACCCTAGGTAATTCACTTAACCCTGTTTGCCTCAGTTTCCTCATCTGTAAAATGAGCTGGAGAAGGAAATAGAAAACCACTCCAGAATCTTTGCCAAGAAGACCCCAAATGGGGTCATGAAGAGTTGGATGTGACTGAAAAATGACTGAACAACATATAGCGGACTACTTGTTCAGCTTAGTCCCATATGGCAATCAGCCCATCGGTAAACATTAATTAAGCACCTACTATGTGCCAGGCACTGTGCTAAACACTGAGCAAAGACATATACCACATTTTCCTCACTTGGGGAGGACAAGGATATTGCCCAGGTACTCTAAGTCTTAATGAAGTTCTTATGAACAGCTATAAATAAGGAAAAGTTCTACCAAAGTATCTCTCAGCAGCAGCATTGAAAGATATGATAGATATTTCTCCATGTCTTATGCTTACCAATTAACCTAACTACTGAAACAAAGATAAACAAGCTATTCAAAATACTTTTTCCTTCACTTAGTAAATTCTCAGTTGTCTTCTCCCTTTTCCCTTCCGAGCAAATTGGAAAAACAAGACTGCTCAAATAGAAAAACTGATTCATTATTCTAACTTGCTGTTAATTGATAGTGATATTGCCTTAAGGTTGATGACATAGACAAAAGGGAGTCCTTTCAAAGTGCTATACCTTATATGTATGTGTTTTTTACTATATGAATGATTTTAGTTAGGAAAATGTGAAATAGAAGAAGAAAATTATGTACCCATGTTATGTGCAGTTTCTCTTAAGAATGCTTCACTACTCCTCCTTAATCTTGCTTTCCTAATGCTAATGCTGTTTAGAGAAGTTATAAGCTCACACCCAGATTGGTCATCCTTGAGAATTCTCCCTGCATAAGAATGTCTCATCAAAGACCCAGGTCTAAGGTCTCTGAAAAGAAAGAATTATTTTAAAGATACATTTGGGCTTAACCTTAGCCTCTGACCTCCCCAATCCCTTCCTGGTATAGGTTGAGAGGGAGGGAATGCTCTTAAGAACCATAAAGGAAACTAGATTTCTCTTTCACATAAGGAGAAACCAGAAACCCTCACCTGTGGCTTACAACTTTCTTCACAGACCTGTATTCCAGCTATTGGCAATTAAGCCCTGGTGTTGCCTTGAAATCAAGAGTCAGCTGACTACAATTTCATTCCAGCAAATTTTGTGCATGATCTTTACTCTTTTGGCAGAGATACTAGGTTATTAGTAAAACACATGGAGAGAGTATTGTCTGCTAACTGGTGTGAAAGGCCAATAGACCATCTGAATTTTCCCATTTCAAGAGATATTGTTCCCCCATCCCCTTTTACTGGAGATTTTCAAGTACAGACTGAATGACCAATTACGGGAGATGATGTAGAAGGCCTTCCTGTTCTAGGACAGGTTGCACCAGGTAGCTAACAGTCCAACACAGGGGCGAGAGTGCTGGACTTGGCTCTAGGCAAGCCACTTAAACCTTTCCTAACTTCAGTTTCCTCATCTGTAAAATGGGGATTGATAATAATTAATAATAATAATACCTACTTGCAGGATTATTGTGAGAATCAAATGAGATAAGATATAAAGTATTTTTCACACCTTAAAGTGTCATTTATTAATACTATTAAATTACTTTTGATGTCTCCATATTCTGTGATTCTTAATGTTCTTAAATTACATAGAGGCTGTTCTCTTATGGGAGCATAGATTTAGAACTAAAAGTGTTCCTAGCAGTAATTGATTCCACTGCTTCCCTCATTTTATGGATCAGAAAAGTGAGACCCAGACAGGTTAAGTGATTTGTCCAGGATCTCACAGATAATGTGTGTTTGAAGTAGGATTTGAACCCAAATCTTCCCAACTGAGGCCAAAGCTTGTTGCAGTACACTTTCACAAGCTGCCTTTCACAAAAAGCAAAACAAAACAAAAACCCAAAAAACATGGTGGCGAGTGAATACTATTGGTATTAATTACAAATATCATGAAAAGTTTTTATTAAATACCTTACTATATGTAGTTTTGTGATGGTGTTGTGCTAATCATAATTAAAGATCTTCCCCACCCATTTAATAGGCCTCAGGTGGAGCTAGTTAAGGGAATCTTGATTAGGGGAGGCTTGTTTGTAGGCAGGCCCACACCCTTTGCTGATTAGGTGCTAAGCTCCAGGCCCACATCTTTTTGCTAAGTAGATACTAAGCCCCAGGGCCCTAAACAGGGTATGTATACCCTGAGGGTAGCCATTAAGCTCAGACTAGAGAGCTTTGCGGAGGAGAATAAGAAGATGAAGAAGAGAGAACTAGGAGAGATAGAGAGAACTAGAAGGGCTCTGAGAACTGCAAGGGCTTTCAGAACTGAGGAAGGAGAGGATGAAGGCAAACAGACAGTTGGGATTCCTGAATGAGTGTTTACAGGAAGGTCCTAGCAGAAGGGAAGGTTACAGGATGGCTTGGCACCTTGCTGTGATACTGTGTTTTAATTTCCTTGCTGTTAAAATGAAGGGGGCTTACTGGTTTTGGGCTACAATTGTTGCTATTTCAAATAGGATTTATTGGCTTTGGGATTTGATCCTCTGGTGTCTGAATAAACGTTTTACTTCTGCTTTCTATATAGAAAGTCTCTTATATTTTGCAATTCCGAATTATACAGGTATATTCATGGTCACCATTGATATTGTGAATCTTGCCTTAGTGATACAGATGGACATTGTGGAAAGCAACAGTAAGAATGTCTGCCCACTAGTATTTTATATTCCATGAGAGGCAGCCTGGTATAGAGGATAGAATGCTATTTGTGCAATTATGATGACCTGGTTTTGAATTATGCCTCTAATAAAGCACTAGCTGTGTGGTCATGGTTATGTCTCTTAACATCTCTGAGATTCAGTTTCCTCATATGTAAAATGGGGATAATGATAGCTGTAGTACTCTCATCATAGCTGTTATAACAATATATATCCCCAAAATTCTAGTGTGGTTTTGTGCTATCAAAGCTTGATACTTTTTTTTTTGTTTTGAGCTCTGATAGTTCAAAACTGTACTATGACTTTTGGGACACAGCATAGGTAAAGTATCAACAATTTTTAAAGTACTTTAAGTCAGCTATTGGATAGGAGGAATATGATGATAGAGGGATTGTGTCAGGTCAGGGTGTTTCTTAGCAAGATAATCTGACAGCAGCCAAAGATATAATCTTGGCAGCATAACAAAGATTTTGGGAGAAAGAAGAAGTTTTTGGTGAAGGAAACAGGATTCAAAGCACATCTACCCCCAGAGGCTAAGGAGCCATGACAGTAACTTGTGGATATATCATTGATTTAGCAGTATGTTTAGGCCCATAGGATCTTTCTTAAATAGAAATCTCTCCTAATCACATTATTTCCTACACTTAGCAGCAAATGCCCAAGTGAGTGATTTTGTGATTAATCAGTGTCCACGTTGCTGTTTTTTACTTGTTTCAGTCTTGTCTAACTCTTCATGACCCCATTTGGGGGTTTCTTGGTAAAGATACTGGAATGGTTTGTCATTGCCTTTTTCAGCTCATTTTATAGGTTAGGAAAATAGGCAAATAGGGTTAAGTGACTTGCCTAGGGTCATGAAGATAGTAAGTATCTGAGGCTAGATTTGAATTTAAGAAAATTAGTCTTCCTGACTCCAGGCTGGCACTCTCCCTTCTGCACCACCTACCTGCCCAGTATCCACATTAGGAAAGGGAAAAAAAAAAAGAACTCATACTCCATACTTATATATACAAATGAGATTTGTTGGTGGATATTCTTGACAATATATTGAAGCATTGCTTGGCTGTAGATCGGAGATCTGAAAATCTTCAATCCATGCCAGACTCCCTCACAGGGAAGAGACAGCACCAGAGAGAGCTTTCCAATTTTATCTTTTTATATAAAAAGCTCCTATCTCTGATGTGTGTCAGCAAAGATTTTTCCAGTTTTCATCATTTGCCAGTGGTTCTATGGTAGTCATTGGTGGGGAAGCAAAGCATTCTATGTTAATTCTATTCCCAGATCTATGTTGTGGGATCATTAAGCGATGTAATTGGTTGGCAAAGGAATGGAGGTTGACTTATAAAGCTGTTCTCATAGAGACTGGGCTGCTCTCATGACTTTGGCTAGAGTATGAGAAATTTTTCTAGAATTCAGGGGCCTACTTTTTGTACTGGTGGTCATTAGCTCATAAAGGAACTCATTGAAAAAAAAAAAGCATCATTAAATGTGCTCCTAGCCTGAATTTCTGACTTAAGTCTTAAATGCCCTGAGTCAGTCTCCAAATGCTAAAACATGCTATAGATGCAGAAAACAGGTCAATATTCACATTGGGCAATTTATCTAGTACTCTGAATGTTGAGGTATATTAGATGGGCCACCAGGCTGTTACTAATATATTTATGCATGCACATATTTTCTATTAAGCGATACCAATTTACATTCACAAAAGAAGAACAACACTTGCATAAAGCCTAAATTGTAAACCATATGTACATAAAATAGAGATTTAAGATTTGCGAAGCACTTAACAAATATCTCGTTTTATGTTCAACAACTATGAGAGATAGATTACTATTATGATTCCAATTTTACAGATGAGGAAACTGAGGCAGACAGCAGTTACATGACTTGCCCAGGGTCACACAGCTGGGAGGTATCCAAGGCTGGATGTGAACTTGGTCTTTCTAATTCCAGGTCCAACACTATCCACTGGACCTACCTAGCTGCCTTATGGGAAGGGTCATAGCATCCATGGACCAGGCATTTTGGAATGAATTTTGGCAGTCCTCCTTTTGCTGTCTCTGTGATGAATACTTAACATTGCTCAGTTCATGTGAGCCCACAATGATAGTGACACCTGCTGGAAGTTAATTCTGTGTACCCATTGGAACGAAATTATTAAAACATGGCCCACGGTGGGGAATAACACCATTATCTGTTGTGACTTTCTAAAGATCTCTTGGAGATACACCATTTTTAACCCTTTAAGAGCTTTCTGACCAAGAAATATACAGTAGTAAATATACAGTAGTAATATACAGTAGTATGTACAGTAGTAAAGGTCACTGGTAAGCAAAGGGAAATGGTCCATTTCACATTTAACCCTAACCCTAACTCTGGCTCAGCTCGGTTAGGATTAAGGTTTAGGGTTAGGGTTAAATGCTTGATTGGTAAAGCAGAGCTATACTGCACAGTGATAAAGGAATCCTTTAGATGATGTGCAGCCATCCTTTTAGATGAAATATTAAGGCATTGTTGGTCCTTACTGCACAAAATTACATCAACCTTTTTTTTTTTTAAGAGGCATACTCAGTGCAACAAGGAATGTGAATGAATGAACAAACTTAGATTACAACTTTTTAGCAATCACTTTCCTGGGCTGCTTGGTGACCTTGCTCACCCAGAAAGACCAACTTACCAGTCCACTGTCATGGCCCATGATGGTCTCCCATAGTGCGTCATCAGTTAAGCCCTTCTTGTCCTGGATGTCCATGAGCTGACTGACACTGCGATGCAGAGAACCCTGGGAGTAGGTGCGACTAATCTGGCCTTGGCTTGGGATGCGGAGTACAGACATGCTTCTGTTGCTCCGGATACTCAGGGGAGTCCCTGTCGGGGGGATCTTTGTATCAGCCAATCCCTGGCAAGAAAGTTTCTATTAGTGATACCCTTAAAAAGAAAGCAGCCTCCAAGTATGCCAAGGATCATTTGTTGTTACATCTTGGAACCCTCCTAAAAAGCTTAGAAACTGTCTGTAATTCTACTTGCTGTCACTTTGCTTCCTACAGAGGTTAGATAACAAGCTAATGGCCACATTAGAAGCCTGATAAAAGTGTCATTAAGACCCCAGAACACTCATTAAGGGAAGCTCCAGCTATTGTTCCCCACAGAGACAAAGGCTTGCTGCATTGCAGGTTTAACAAGGTGATCTCTTCATGCATGCCACCATCGCCAGTTCCCTCTCTGCTTAGAACACTCTTTTCCTTGGGCTGCTAAAGTCCTCGGTGACGCCAAGGTTAACAGTATTCTCCCACGTGTGGCTACTGGGTGAGTTCAGCCCTTCCTTCTATTGGTATGAGGGAAAAAAAAATGTCTTTCAAGTTCTAGGACCTATGTGTAAAAGGTGTTTCTTGTTTCATTTCCCTCTACTCTTCTATGACATAAGGCTCTGAAATAATGACAGATCAGGTTTTACTTCTAAATAGGTAAGGGCTCTCTAGAATTAGGACCCAGAATGGGTCTTGGAAATCCAACTGTACACTATTTTATGGGGTAAAATTCTTGGTTTGGATCCCTCCATAGCTTGGCACTACCCTACCTTTCCAGTCTTCTTTCATATTACTCTATCAATCACTGCTCTTCCCTCAAACTATATTTCTCACTGTCTTCCTCCTCACCTAAGCTCCCTACATAAGCACATGCCCAGTGCCTTTGAATCTCTGTCTCTGTTTACAGAAAAATTTTTAGTCAGGAAGAACTGAGTTCAAATCCAACCTTGGATACTAACTAGCTGTGTGACCCTGGGCAAGTCATTTAACCTCTGCCTCAGTTTCCACAAATGTAAAATGGGATAATAATAGTACCCATATCACAGGGTTGTTGTGAGGACCCAATGAACACCTAGCATGCTACCTGATGCTTAATAAATGTGTATTTCCTTCCTTTCTACAGCTTCCATCCTGTTATTTCTATCTTTTCAATTTCTACACATCCTTTAAAAGTCCTAGTCAAATGCCATTTCCTTCTAGGAAGCCTTTCCTTATTACGTGGGTCTACAGTCACACCTCCTCCCCCACTTCCCACTAGCCCTCACAGAGGCTTTGTTTCATAACTTCTTAACACACTTATTATATCATAGTGCCAATTATAGTGATCTGTGCTGATGTATTATCTTCCTACTTGACAGCAGTGTCCTTTAAGGTAGTATCCCTGTTTTTTCTAATCAGAATCTTCCCTCAGTGCCTAGCTCAGGGCACACAGTAGGTATTTAATACCTTAGCTGTGTGTGGTGGCAAATCCCTTAGGTTAGCTATCAGAGAGTTTTAGCTAATCTTCACTGGCAATTAACACACCATGCAAAAGAGTCATGCATCCACACCATGGCAATTGTGAGAGCACAGCACACCGATACCTCAAAGTGCATGGTGTAGCTTTTGAGGGTGACATTGCTTGACACATCAGATATATCAGCAACCGAGTCAAACTGAGATTTAAAAATGTGGGGGACAATCAGTGTTAATAATCTTTTTAAAAAGTGGCATGATTATATGCCCCCCCACCCAACCCAACCCACCTCCCAGACTTCAATATTTTCCTGAAATGAATCTAAAAATACTCATGCAGGTCAACTGGAAGGTTTTTGTGATGAAAAACACGTGGCTTCTGGAGACTAATTGGTTGGTCTCGAAGGTGAGTTTCACTTGTATTATTTGTTCAGGATTTCAGAGAATGATCGTTCTAAATTCCGACCAGTAATTGTGCTCTGTGTAAAACCTGTACTTACAATTAGCTGTACCGTATGCTGTGTGACCTTGAAGCAGATAATAAAACATGAATGGCTCCCTCACTCTGGCACCTGTGAGCCTCTCTGCTCAAAAAGTGCTTAAGCAGGGAGGAGGCAGGTGCTCCAAAGACAGCTAACCTGATCAGGCACTGGGTCACCTGGGGAAGGGAACCATGGGACTTCATAAAGGGGCTAGGACAAAATAGTGACATCTGGGAATTTGAGCTAAGCCATTATTTTGCAGGGGTGGGGGGGAGTTTGGGAAGGAGCTTTTTTCTTATTAAAAAAATGCATCATTTGGAGGAAACAGCTTAGGAGAGAAGACAAGGCTTTAGACACGGAGAGTTATAGATGTTACAGGTATGAGGACTGATTTCCCTCAAAACCAAAGAAAAATCAAATTAGTCAATTGGATTGATGGACAGAGTGCTCATTTGCATCTCAGATCTTAGCCTTTGCTTCAGGAAGGACCACAATAACACTGAGACGAACAGAGACACTTAAAAGTTGGTTTCTAATGGGCTGTCTTAGTCTGTGGGTTCACATAGCCTTTGACAAGCCCTTCCAAGTCAGAAGCTGACTATCTCTCAGAGGAGCTTTCATTTTATGAAAGCCATTTTGTTTTGTCTAAAGTGATTTTTAAAAAGAGTAGGGTGGTAGAAGACAGATTTTGTCAATTGTTGTGGTTATGTTGTACCCAAAATTGGGTGCCTGCTACACTCCTTTGACTATGCTATTCCCCTTCTCAAGAGGCTCAATGGATCCGTATTACCTCTAGAGTCATATACAAACTTTTTTTTTTTTTTAATTTAAAGCTTCAGCTTATCTTTCCAGGTTGGTAGCACTTTACTTCTCTTCACGTGCTCTCCATTCTAGGCAAGTGGCCTACGTATTCTCCATATACAACATTCTCTCTCCCACCTCTGCGCCTATACATAGGCTGTTCCCCTGTGCCCAGAAATCTCTCTCTATTCATCGCCACCTTGTAGAATCCCCAGTTCTTGTCACAAGGCTGGGATCCCTAGCTTGCTAAGGGGAGCTGAGGCTCAGATGCCACCCCGCATATGATGCCTTTTTAGATTCCCTCAGTTCTTAGTACTCTCCCCAACACACAAATATTTTTAATTCACTTTTCTGTGTATGTATTGTTTTACTCTAGAAGAACAGAAGCTCTTCGAAGTCAGATACTTGCACTCTATGCTCAGCACTATGCCTTGTATATGGTACTTAACAAAATGATCGTTGGATTGACTTGAATCTCCCGGTAAAGTCTATCTCCCAATCAGCACTACTAGTACTAGACATCGGGGCTACTTACCAGCTATGGCTCCTGGAACATGACCTGGTCCCTGTCACTGTTTCTTACCCATCACTTATCCCCCCTTAGCTTAAGCCAGGGCTGTCCAAAGTGCAGCCCGCAGTGCGATTTTATGCGGCCTACTATGGAAATTGACATAAATGCTTTAACTAAAGCATTTGTGTTGATTTCTATGCTTGTGGTGGACACAGGCGGGCCGCATGGGGGCGCATGGCCCGTGTTTTGGACAGCCCTGGTAAGCCATTCAATATGTTGTCAATTAGGTGGAAAACGAAACTTTGGGATTAATTTCCCATCGAGTCATCCTGGTCATATCCTTGCTTGGTCCCAAAGATGCCTCTCTTTTTATCTTTTAATTAATCTCATAACCCTAATTTTGTGAAATCCAGAGGTATCCCCAGGAGCTTTTGCCCTATCATGGCCAGGATAGGTCTCTATGTCACTTCTTAGCTACCATGTTGAAACCAGGATATCTACACACAGTCTATCCCCTTCACATCTCTTCCTCTAAAACCAGGGACTCTGAACCTGGGATGCCAGGCTCTTAGGTGTGAGCTCTCACTTTGTCTTGCCCCACAACCATTTTCAAGTATACACTCCCCTCTTCTTTTTCAAGTTCCTTTTATGTATTTTCTTTCCCTAATATGAATATTTTTTGATGGTAGGGACTGTTGTGCTTATTTGTATTATGTCTCTGGCACATTGTATGTATGTATATGTGTATGCATGATCTGTTACCAGTCCCATTTCTGGGAGACTATCTCCATACCTGATAGACATTCAGTTATATTTTCTAAAGACTGTATTTTCAAAATGTATGAAACCAAAAATACAGATTACTTCTACCAATAGAGGACAGAGGGCATATTGTAACATGAGCATTTATGTATTTATGCAGTAGGTATGTGGGCATACTTCCCAGATTCTGAGCTCCTGTTTCACTTTGGCATCTATCCCCTTTAGTTCTAGAGAGCTTTTCAGGAAAGTGATCCTGTCAGAGGTATTGCTTTAAATGGCTAAAGCCATCAGTTGTGTGTTTAGCTTATACATTAGCACAGAAGCAAAAGAAAATGAAAAAAGAAAAGTTGCGTATGTGGATTATATCTAGATCCTTGGTAAGGCCTTCTATATCACTTCTTAGGAAAAGGAAGGTCTTTCATTGACAAAAATGAAAGACAAGGGGTACATTGATATCTAAGATGCTAAAAAAATCCAATGTTTGGTAGATCCTCTATGGAGGGTTAATGGGAAAATATGGATAAGTACAAAAAATGAGAAAGCATAGAGGGTGATCAGCTTTAGTAGAAAGCCAAGTCAGCAAAATTAAGAAAGTAGATATGTCCTTTCTAACATAAAACATACAGAGACCTTTGGATCTGATTTACAAAGCAAAAAAAAAACACTCACACTCTCCAAATTTCCTTGAGGGGAAAGCAAAACAACGACATGGGATAGTCCAGTTATTTAAAAATGACAAACCCAAAAGGAACACATCAAAACACTGAACATGGAGTTCATTCCAGGATGGCTCCCTACCCCCTCACCTACACCATTCAATTTGGATATTGGAAACAATCAAGGACAGGAGAGAAAGGACCCATGTCACCACCAGCTATTATGTGAAGCTATATGTTTTTGAATATATGTCCTTCCATGGAAGATTCCCAGACTCTGATACTTTGAAGAATTCATGATTTCATTAGTGTGGATTCCACTGATAACTCCTCCGTACCTCTTGCTACACAGTCCTTATCCATGTTTTCCCACATATCCTTCATAAAGTTTCTACCTTAGTTGGGTATTATTGAAACAAGGTTTAGTTGCTATTGATAATCAAGCTTGATCAAGTGGTTAGATCTCTCAAGATAAATGTGTTCTCGAATAGCATACCATGAGAGGGACCATGGCCATGCAATGCAAAATTATTCCTCCCTTCCTTATTTCTATGCACTGGACAAGTGGCCTCCAGAAAAAAAAGAGAAATCAAGTTGCCATTTTCCTCCCTCAGACACCTACCTCTCTTCTTCTGTCTTCCTGAATCTCTGCCTAGCCACCAATCACCACAGGCACCATTTGAATCTCACACTACCCTTTCCTACTCCATTCCTCTCAACCCCCTAGAAAACACTGGAATTAAGGCAATGATGCCACACATTGTTTTGGCAGTTGGTTTCACTGAAGAAATCTGTATGACTGAGTCTTAGCCTAATCTTCCCATTGCTTACAGCATATGTGAGGAAAGTAAGAAATGGGAGAGCACTCAATGTACTGTTACTTATTCCTTTCTGGGTCTCCAGGGCTTGAACCTGAGCCTTTTAACCTAGGATCCATTCTCTGATTTGTCCCATAGATTCTTTTGTCTGCTGTTGTAACTCAGGAATGACAATACCTGAAGCAGTCTCATATGCCAGTGAATACACAGCTTGCTTCATATGCCCAGCTATGCCCAACTCTGGGACAACACTGAACACTACAAACACCTAGTTCCATTTCCCCCATATTTGGCTCCCATCTCAAGGGTCAAGACATTTTAAACTATGGTCAATTAATTGTTTGGGGGCTCAGAACAAATCCATAAACATTTTGAAAGCTTCTGGTTCTCACGTTGCCTCTACTCTTCCTCCATCCTTAGCCACACCAGTCACATCCTTGGCAGAGTTCTGTCTCTTAGACCCCTAATGAATATATTTGTGGACACAATTCTCTAAGAAACCTCAGGACCCAGGCCAGATGTATGATAGAAAAATATACAAGACCATATCTCAATGGCACATACCATGTGGGTTTCACCTGGGGGGTAGACACTCAGTGGAGACATCCTCTTCTGAAGTGGCACTAATGGAGGTCTCTCTCTGATATATGGCTCTTTGTGTATTTTTCTTTGTAGGATCAGAGACAGAAAGATAGCCAGGAGGATCAACCCCAGAGTTGCCATTAATATTATAAACCACAGCTCATTGTAGAACTCAGCATGCTTGCTCCCTGCTCCCATCTTCTCTCCGGGAGTTGTTAGTACTGGGCCTACAAAACCCAGAGAAGGAAAAGGGAAAACATTATTTCAAAAGGCAATTTAGTGATCTATCGTCCTGTTATTCTATAGTAAATTAGAAAGAAGTTGAGAGCCGTTTGTCACATTGTGCTTATTTGCACTTATGCTCAAGGTGGTATAATGGTTCAATATGTTAGTGGGCTGTAATAAAAAGCTTACTGCACTCTAGAGACCATGCTTACAGTCCTGGCATTGCTGTCTGGGCTGGAAATCACCACAGCATTGGCATATCCCAGGGAAAGGGAGGGAGGAGGGATGGAATTAAATAGGGGGTTATCAAAGTAACCTTGAGGATGGGCAATTTCAGAGCTTTGCAAATGGAGAGACTGCCTTTCCTGCACTAAGTGCTTCTGGTTAAGAATCCTGCTGCAAAGACAGGGTAGAAGATGTGAGCACTGGAAATTCAGGTGTACCCCACTTTATTCAACAAACTTAGCCTAGGAAAGTGGTAGTAAACTGATTTTTGATAAAGCAAATATTATTTCTCCCTCCCCCTTCACCCTTTACTCAAGGGTAGGCTGGTGCCAGTTCCTTCCGGCTCAAGAGAGCCTACTGTTAAATTTTCAAGATTAGCATTTACATCTTGAAATCAACAAATCCCATAAATCAGAGCTTGAGTTATTGTATTGTTAAGACTCAATAAAATAATGGATAAAATATCGATAGTACAGGTTAAATTTAAAAGCATGCTGTGCATTTTTGGAAAGTTGGTTGTTAAATATTTATGCGCATACCACTGCCCACTATCTCCCGTTATAAGAGTGGCAGTACAGTAGCATAATGATAGGTTAACATTTATATAGTGCTTTAAAGTTTTCTAAATTATTATATTCACATATACGTATACATACATATATACACATATACATACATGTGGGTGTATATACATAAAATCTTATTTCGTCCTCTGAGAGGTCGGTACTATTATGATCTACATTTTACAGATGAGGAAACCAAGTCTGAGAAAGATTAAATTAACTTGCCAAGCATCAATCACACAACTAGTAAGTGTTTGAGGGAGGATTTAAATCCAGAATTTCCTGACTCCAAAATCATGAGTCTATCCACTTTGCTGTCTAGCTGCTCTGCATCATGACCATTGTGGCAGTTTAAATGGTTCAGTAGATAGAGCACTGGGCCTAGAGTCAGGAAGACCTGAGTTCAAATGTGCCTCAGACACTTATTAACTGTGTGAGTCTGGGTAGGACACATAATCTTTGTCTCCGTTTCCTTAGGTATAAATTGGGGATCATAACAGCACCTCCCTCCCAGGGTTGTTGTGAGGATCAAATGAAGTAATATTTGTAAAGCTCTTAGCACAGTGCCTGGTATATAGTAGGTGCTTAATACATGTTCGTTCCCTTCCTTGGATAAGCAATCAGGAATAACTGGGTCTAAATCTAGTCTTAGATACGTACTAGCCAAACACTGGGCCAATCACAACCTCTGTGAGTCTCTTTCCTCACTTGTTAATTGGGGATAAATGATACTCTTCAAGGAGCACAGGATTTTAGAGTTGGGATGCTCTCCAGAAATCCTCTAGTTGGACTTAGCCCTGAAAAGGACTTCCCACTTGAACATTCCTAACAAGGACTCATTCGCCTTCTGGTTTAAGCTCTCCAGTGAGTGAGAGGTCGTTGCCTCTGCCTTTTGGGCCCATTCTACTTCGGGACAGCTCTGATATAAGGGTTTTCTTGGCATTTTCCATTATTCCTAGTCTTGCCTTCATGTAGAACAAGTCTTATCTTGCTTCGACATGAAAATCATTCAAACACTTGAATACAGCTAGGATTATGGGGCAGTGAGGTGGTACAGTAGATAGAGCATCAGGCCTAGGGTCAGGAAGACTCATCTTTCTGAGTTCAAATCTGGCCTCAGATATGTACTAGCTGTTTGACCCTGGGCAAGTCACTTAACCCTGTTTGTCTCAATTTCCTTATCTGGAGCTGGAGATGGAAATGGCAAACCACTCCAGTATCTTTTCCAAGAAAACCCGAAAAGGGGTCATGAAGAGCTGGACATGACTAAATGACTAAAAAACAGTTGTGGCCCCTGTGTCTTCTCTCCTTCATCCCCAGTTCCTTCCAATGATCCTCCTACAGCATGCACTTAAGGCCCTTCATAATTTGAGTTTTTTTTTGGTGTCTAAAACCAAACACAAAATTTCAGACTCAGTCTGATGAGGGTAGAGTAGAAAGGAGCTCTCACCGCCTTATTCCTAAAAGCTGTGTCTCTCTTAATGCAATCCATATGGAGAAATCCTTAGGTGAACTACACAACTAGCCTCACCTTAGCCCCATTTCTCCTAACGCTTGTGCCTTCCATCTGGGGTGGCCCCTGGTTTACAGTTTGCTTTATCTTCTTTGTCCATTTTTGTCTCCATATTGTCTCCTTGATTTGGTTTTGAGGGCAGGGACTGTTTTAGCCTTTCTTTGTATCTATCCCTAGTGCTAAGCACATAGTAAGCTAATAAATGCTTAATTGACTCCATGGCTTATGTCTTCAGATTTCCAGTTTCATTCCCTTCAGTGCCACATTCAATAACTAAGATGAGCTGAATGGGAATGGGCTAGATATCAAGGATTGTCAACTGCTGGATGGCAGCACAGTCGCTGCAGAGCAGGCTAAAGCGGAGGAAGTGCTTGGAGTGATTTTAAAATCCTTGTTGAAGTATCTCCTCAAGCAACAGAACCACAGCCTTTCAATGCAGGAAAAGAGCTTTGGAGATCTTCCCCGAAATGGATGAGAAAACTGTAGTCATCAGGTGAGCTTCATCTACAGCCTTAAGAAACTGAGCTATTCTTTCAAGTGAAAGCCCCTGGTCCACCATAGCCCTCAGAAACTGAAGGGCAGAACAGCACCTTGGTTTGGTGTAGACACTAATCAACAGGCA
This sequence comes from Trichosurus vulpecula, assembly GCF_011100635.1. Taxonomy (NCBI): domain Eukaryota; kingdom Metazoa; phylum Chordata; class Mammalia; order Diprotodontia; family Phalangeridae; genus Trichosurus; species Trichosurus vulpecula. The sequence goes on from NC_050576.1 coordinate 119,360,058, forward strand.
GACTTCACATGTGCTGAAGGTAGGAGGTTCTGGTGATGCTCCATTGGTCTTTCTAGCTCTCATCTTAGTCCTAGAATAAACACTGGCATGGGATACTGTTATATTTCAAGCAGTCATGTGACCCTGTATAGGGTTTTGTTGGCAAAAATAGTGGAGTGGTTTACCATTTCCTTCACTCTTTGTGACCCTGTATGGGATTTTCTTGGCAAAGATACTAGAATGGTTTGTCATCTCCTTCTCCGGTGAATTAAGGCAAACAAAAGTTAAGTGCCTTACCCAGGCTCACATAGCTAGTAAGTGTCTGAGGCCACATTTGAACTCAGTTCTTCCTGACTCCAGGCCTAGCCCTCTATCCACTGTCTCAGCATGGGATACTAGGATCACAGATTCAGAATTAGATGAAACTTGGAGGTCAGCTAGTTTATTTGACATTTTATTTGACAATCAGGCCCCCTCCTACCTTGTACTTTGCTCCTCCTTTTTGTACTTTATGATCTAGCAAAACTTGCCTTCCTTCTTGTCAGCTCTCTCGTACTGGAGTCAGTCTCTTGATTCCATGATCCTGGAATGCTCTCTTTCTTCACCTATCTCTTGGCTTCCCTGACTTCTCAAATGCCACTTTCTGCAGGAGGCCAAGTCCTCCTAGTCCTCCTCACTATTAATACCTTCTTGCTAAGATTAGCTTCTATGCACATGATATATACATATACACATCTTGTAGGTACGTAGTTGTGGTTTTTCACGTTGTTTCTGCTAGGACTTTGTACAGTGCCTCAGACGGAGTAGGTGCTTTTTATTTAATGACTATTTCCATTAAAATGCGAGTTCCCTGATAAAAAGAGACAATGTTTTTTTTTCCCCCTTCTCCTTGCATCCCTAGTGCTTAGCATAGGGCTTGACATATAAGAACTTAATAAATGCTTGTTCAATGGACTGATGAAAGCCCAGAGGCCCAGAAAAGAGAAATGACTTGCCCAAGGTCACGCAGTGGGAAATAGCAGAGCCAGGATGCAAAATCAGGCCTCACTATAAATCCAGAGCTCCTTCTACTACCCCACGATGCCCATAGAAGGATTTTCAAAAATGTAGCACAGTAAGCTTTTTACCTTTAGGATGGGACATGTCTATAACTTGGAGAAGGAGAAATGCCTTAAAAGTTTAAAAAAAAAATCTGAGGATTGAAGTGATGGTGGCTAAAGGAAGAAAAAAAGCCCTCTAGCTCTTTGAGACTGTGTCTTATATTAATATATTAAACAACATGTGTTTATTCAACTCCTACTACCTGCCAGCCACTGTTGGAGGCCCTGGGGATCCAAGAACAAATAATGAACCAATCTCTACTCACAAGGAACTTAAATTTTAGTATAGGAGACAATAAGCACTTATATAAATATTTGTGCTTATATAAGCATATACATATATGTAAATGAATTTAGGTATATAAAGATAATCAAATAAAAATCATTATTAATAGCTAACATTTATACAAGTATTTCAGTTTTGCAAAATACTTTATATTTATCTCACATGATAATATGAGATGATAAATGTAACCCTCTGAGCTATTACCCCCATTTTACAGATGAGAAAACTGGATCTGGTAGAGGTCACACAGTAAGGAAGTGATTGAGACAGCATCTGAATTCAGTTGAATTCTAGATTGAAAGGCCGCTAGCAGTATGAACCTCTAGGGTTGGGCTCCATGGAGCCATATATGTCTACCAGGCATTGTCATGTGTTTTCTCAAATCAATAGATCCTAGTAGTACAAATGTTATCATGTGAAAGGCTCTGAATTTTATTTTTTCACAGGAGCCCTCATTCTTGAAGAGGTTAGGATCCTCTCCCTTCTAGCCTCTGGCATAGTTATGGGCACATTGTGGACACCAATAAATACTGACAGATAGATGTGAACAAACTCTCTGCATATGGCCTCCTTTGTGGTGCTGGGCAGTGACATTAGTGACCATTGCCTGATGGCTGTGCTGGCTGAGGAAGGCTCATGGGAGTGGCAGAGTCATGTGCCTCAGGGAATCTCCAAAGGGGAAAATATTCTCAGAAAAGTCAGAAGGAAATGAAGCCTTAAATTACTTTCTTGCCTAAGGGCCTCCTCCTGGCAAGGGGGCAGAGTCTGGGTAGGACAGTCTAAAAGCTATTGCACAAATCTGAAATCTGAAAAAATGAGAAGGGCAGCGTATCTCACAATTCCTCCTTCTCCTTGCCTGCCCCATTGCCATTCTGAGAAACCTCCACCTGGAGCCTTTCTCTCCGGATTGGTGACTCCCTCCCCAGGTCCACCATTTTAGGGAGGACCTTAGCCATGCTTTGCCTCACTCATGAGACTCTAACCAGGGGTGGGGAACCTGCAGCCTTGAGGCCACATGTGACCTTCTAGGTCCTTGGGTGTGGCCTTTTGACTGAGTCCAAGTTTTACAGAACAAATCCTTTTATTAAGGGGATTTGTTCTGTGAAGTTTGGACTCAAGTCAAAGGGCTGCACTTGAAGACCTAGAGGACCTCGAGGCTGCAGGTTCCCCACCTTTGGTCTAAGATATACTCCTCCTCCAATTCTGCCACACTGCCTCCAATGTGGACACTTCTTCCTCTTTGATGTTTTCTAGCTTCCCTCTATACGCTGCCTTCCTTTATTAGAATAGAAGCTCCTTGAGGTACTCTCTCACTTTTAGCCAATCAGCAAGTATTTATTAAGTGTTTACTGTGTGCTATGTGTAGAGGATACTAATACAAGCTAAAAGACAGTCCCTGCTCTCAAGAAAGTCATCTACTATGGAGGTAAAAGGAAACTGAAAAGAAGGCAGGGAGCGGGGCAGTGCCCATTCACTGGGATGGTTGTAAAGTTCAAAGAATCAGACGCAAAGCCAGGACAGTAATGAAGAATCAGAGGAACAAATCTGCGTTCATATTCCCAGTGCTTACTACAGAGCTTAGCAAACAGTAAGTGATTAATAAATGCTTACTCTAGATGTCTGTCTATATCCTAGGATTGGACCCAGCCCATAGCTTGTGGCTCAGCACCCCATTTCCTCCACAAAATTCCCAATTGTAACGTCCTGGGCCTAGAGCACCTTTGGCCACATTTGCAGCTTTGTGTTGGAGCTTTGACTTTGAATTCAAGCACTAGAGAACAGTTGCAATCATGATATTGCCTATTGCCTTTGGTCCTTTTCTGGGTCTTACCACTGCTCCACAGTTCTCTCTTTAAATATAAAAGTCTTATCCCCACTAAAGTTTAAGCTCCTTCTGGGCATAGACTAGGTCTTATATTTCTTTGTGTCTTTCAACAGTGCCTCGCACACAGTAGGACTCAATAGATATCTTCCAATTGAGAGAATTTGGGAACAATGAGCAGACACTATATGAAAGAGTATAAGTCCACATTTACCAAGTCCTGTTGAGGTATCATACTGGATCAAAGGCGTCTTAACACTTCCTTCATCAGTAGTGCAAGTCACCTGAAACAAAAAAGCTGAAGAAAAGGGAGAACAAGAGAAAGCATCAGGACTCTTTGGTGACATTGCATTTACTCTGGAAAGAGCAATTTTACAAGGAAGTATGAAAAAGCTTGGACACTGGGCATGACTTTGGGCATGACTCTAAAGCCCTTCCTTGTGTTTGAGAAGATTCTACTGTTTCCCAGGACAAGATTTTACAGAAATTAAGTCATACCTATGGTCATCTTATTTTTTTCTCTAAGTAATCAGTTAAATGAGGCTACAGGTACAGCAAGGTCAGGAGACAAGCAGTGACTACAGCAGAGATCACATTTTTTATTTCATTGGTACAGTTACCTTCTGGGGAAGGGAGATTGGCAACCTCTCTGCAACTTAGAGTCTTAAGACTTAGCTGTCAAAGGCAGGGCTCAAACCCAGATCTTTTCTTTTCTGAAGTCAGATCTCTATCACCTACACTATGATGTTCTCTTCTGTTCTCTATAGAGTTATAAAAATAGAGCTGCTTAAAATTTGCACGTGCAGATTTCATTACATAACAGAGAATATTAAAACAGACTACAATGGTGGATAGATCATAGGAATTGCAGTCAAGAGGACTTGAGTTCAAATCCTCCTTCTGATACTTACTAGCCATTTGACCCTAGACAAGTCACTTAACTTCTATTGGCCTCAGTTTCCTCATCTTTAATATGTGAAATAATATCCCCTAGGTCACAAGATGGTGAGGATCAAAGGGGATGTGATACGTAAAATGCTTTGGAAAAATTTAAGTGCTGTATGAATGCTAGTGATTATCATTGTCACCATCATCATCATCATCGTCATTTTTAGAACTTGAAATTTCCTTAGAAATCATCAGTTCATCAACGTGAGATCTATCTTTAAATATATGAAGGGTTCTCATGTGGAGGAGGGATTAGGCTTATTTTACTTGGCCCCACAGGGCCAAAGCAGAAGGAAAGGAGCAAACAAGCATTTATTAAGCACCTACAATATACAAAGCACTGTGCTAAGCACTTTACAAATACTATCTCATTTTATCCTCACAACTCTGGGCTGTAGACACTATTATTATTCCTATTTTCTATTTGAGGAAACTGAGGCAAACAGACTGAGGGAAACAAAATGACTTGCCCAGGATCACAGGCCAGGTGGACTGAGAAGCTCATAAAGCCTAAGAAGGAAGCTCTATAAAAACTGAGAAAGAGGAAGTGAAAACTAACTTCTATCCGCTGTCCTGGGTATGTAGAGGCTGGTATCCAAGCCACTGTAGAGCCGCTGGCCTCCATCTGTCAACACGTACTCCTTCAGTTTGCCATTCAGCAGGAAAGTGCCGCTCCAGTTGATGTACACCACAGATAAATTACTGGCCACGGAAAATGGTGCTCTGTACTGAGGGGCTGCCAGGAGAAAGTGACATTTTGAAATACCAGACCCCCCCCCACTGCAAGGTTCTTGGAAGCAGGCAAGTGACTGACACTGTCAAGAAGAGTGCCCTCAGGTAGATCAGGGTAAAGAATGGGCTTCAGGGTGAAGAGAAGCCCAGAGGGAACATGGAGAAAGTGCTTTCTAAGCAACTTTGCACCTGCTCCCAAAATCGATGCAGAGTGGTGTTTTATGAAATAAAACCATTAACATACAATGGTTCTGCTCAGCAACATAACCCTGGGAGCTCATATGTTGTTGCATTTTCCTTCTTTTAACAGGTAAAGTATCCTTAACACTATTAACTACAGTAGATAGCTATTTTTCATATCAGATCAATATTTATTGCAATGAAGCCCCAAGGACTAGATGAAGTTAATATATTTTTTTCCCTCCAAACCAAACTGCTTAGAACAGTGAATTATGTCCTTTTGGTACCCATTCATTTTTAAAGCTTTTTCTTGAACCATTAGTTTGTTTTCAAAGATAGTTAAAAAGCCTTGCAAACAGCAATTCCAGTATCATAACTCATTGCCCTGACTAATCAATCAATAGCATAGTACATTAGTATATAATCAAGCTCAGGTCTCCTAAATAGTACATCAGAGATAGGGGAGACTCTGTGAATTTTACACACATATGGGCTTGCCTTTGTGTAGCATCATATGAAAACAGAAAAGTGTCTAGAAACTTTGGTCTGGCTTTTAATTAGTGTCTCCAAACAATTCAAGGGGGAGTGCTGTAGATATCAAGGAACCTGGAGAGATTCCAACTGGTCATCTTGTTCCAAAGGGAGAACCAGTCTATTGGGAATCCCAAAGAACCATCTTTAGATGGAACTGGTTTTTAGGGAATGAAATACAATTTTTTTCTTTTTTTCCCTTTCCTTCCCTTCCTTTCTTCTTTCCTTCCTCTTTATCCATTCATTTTCTCAAAAATTGGCTCATCTATTGCTTTCATTGAAAAATGCAATGGAATAAAGGATCTACTGTGCAACTGTTACTAGTAACCTGTGAATAAAGAATGACCTGTTTCTCTGCTTCCGATAATAGATCATGTTTATATAGCATTTTGTGCTTAAAAAGTACAGGGTGCCCCTAAAGTCTGGACACACAGGCAAAAATGCACATTTTCAAGAAATGAAATGAATGAAATTTTCAACAACATTTTATTTAATTGGAATATTAACAAATAACATTTTCAATATGATTTTCATCATTTGTGATGCAAAGGTTGATGCACTTTGCAAGATTCATGTGAACTTGATGCAATAACTCCACATTGCTGTCAATTTTAGCACATTCACTCTTTGTGCGTTCAATCAAGCATGTTGCATTTGTGATTTTCATTGAGTACAGCTTCTCCTTTAGCATACCCCAGAAAAAGAAGTCAAGGGGGCTAAGGTCTGGTAATATTCCAAATATTTCAAAATATGCATTTTCCTATGTGTTCTGACTTTAGGGACACCCTGTATTTTAAAAACCATATCCCATTTGATCCTTGCAGTAATCCTGTGACCTTCTCTACCATGCCCCAGAAACCTTTTCATCCTGGAAACTCACTCTAGCCCTGCAATTTGTACATTGGAAGTACCCTCATCTCTTTGCAGCTTCTCCCTCTGATTTGGATAGCTCCTCCCAGAACCTCCATTTGAGGAGGCCGCCTAAGAGGGGCATTTCTCATTTCTTTTCAGACTACACTGTGGACTTTCTCATGAAACCTTGCCTTACTTCCCCAGAAACAATTGTTGTCTCCCCCCCAAAAAATTGTGTTGTATTTTTCCTATGAATGCGTTACACATACTGATAGAATATAAGCTTCTTGGTGGCAGTGACCATTTAATTTTTATCTTTAAATCCCTGTATACAGCACAGTGCCTGGCATATTGTTGTTCAGTCATCCAGTAGCATCTGATCCTTCATGACCCTGTGGACCATAGCACGCCAATGGGGTTTTCTTGGCAAAGATATTGAAGTGGTTTACCATTCCTTCTGCAGTGGATTAAGGCAAACAGAGGTTAAGTGATTTGCCAGGGGGTCACACAGCTAGTAACTGTCTGAGGCCATATTTGAACTCCAGTATATAGGCCTGGTGCTCTATCCATTGTGCCATCCAGCTGTCTTGTCCGGTATACAGTACACACTTAATGTTTGTTGTTGTTGATTTGGGATTATTCATAGTAAAGTTAGGATCTTTCAAGCTATCATTGCTGGGGTGAGTCACAGAAGAAGCTGATTATGTTGATGTATACCTCATTTTGTGACTGTGTGTGTGTGTGTGTGTGTGTGTGTGTGTGTGAGAGAGAGAGAGAGAGAGAGAGAGAGAGGGAGAGAGAGAGAGAGAGAGAGAGAGAGAGAGAGAGAGAGAGAGAGAGAGAGAGAGAGAGAGAGAGAATGCTAACTCTTAAGTCAGTGTAAATTTACTCGGTTTGGTGTTATCTAGTCTACTTCCCTATACCCCTAATATGTGGGTTCTTAACCTAGGGTCCAAAGGGGTCCATAACATAATGAACTCAAGAACCCCCTGCTCTAATGTGATTAATTTAGAGTTGATTGAAATAAGGAATGGGATAAGAAATCCTTTATTATAGCATTTGTATATAATGTAATATAATATAATGTAATCAGTCAGGTGGTTAAGGAACATAAATAAATTTTTTAAAAAGAAATACAAACTCCCAATCACCATCTGGATTTTCAGAATGAGAGAATGTAATTAAAACAACTCTGAAATTGTTTTACACCCAACAAGCTAGCAAAGATGCTAAAAGATAAGAATACTCATTACCGCAAGTTCTATACAAAGACAGGTATACTTATTCGATGCCCACTAGAACTGTGAATTGGTCGAAATGTTCTGGAAATAATTTGGAATTATTCAAGAAACATTACAATGCTGTTCATATCCTTTGACCCAACAGGGTTACTGAGAGTTAGAAGCGACCCATGTCCATGGAAGTATTATTTATGACAACAAAAATGGATCAGCTACATGCCCAGTGGCTGGGGAATGGCTGAACAAATTATAAAATTTGAATATGGTGGAATATCAGTGCACTGTAAAGAATGACAGATATCAAGAATGAGGGAAATGTGGAGAAATGATATAAAGTGAAAAAAGCAGAACCACAGGCAAGATACTAAATCACTGCAACATACATGATTGTACATAAGATAGAGTTGATATCAAGAGGTGACAAAGCTGTGGTCAAACATATTAGTCACGTTAATAACCAAAGGACCAAAGGTAAAGGATGAACCCTGACTTCCCATTAATAAAAGATAGTTTAACTTTTCTTTGGGGGAAGGTACTTTGTAAAAGAATCCGTTTGGATATTGGGAAGTGTTCCTTGCAAAAGACATAATGTATCAATGACTTTTTTAAAAAGAAAAAAATATTATTAATCAAAATGATCATTTAGGTCTATGGATGCAATCGTTAGATCACTGAGGTACATTCTTGTCTCCTCACCTTACTTGCAGAGGAAGAGATCCAAAAGTGGAAACAGAATGGGGAGAAGGAAAAACTCAAATCTACGTACTCTGCTTCTCACTATATAGAAAGTAAAATATATTTGAGATTGCCATGTCAAAGAAAGAGAACGGGATTGACCATAAGGAGCTTTGGATCTCACTCCTATTCTCACTGCTTCCTAGTTGCATGACCTTAGGCAAGTTACTGAAGCATTTTGGACCTCGGTTTTCTCATTTTCAAACTAAGGAAGTTGAATTAATCTTCCTTTAATGTCATTCCCAGATCTAAAAGTCTGTGATTTTGTTATTTTATGAAAAATTCTTCTGTGATTTGAAGTTGACGATACCTGAAAGGGCCACGAAGAGTCGAGCGATAGTGATGTACAGGTCATAACCTCACAAATACAGAATTATGGAGAAATGGTATAAAGGATGATGCCGTCAGAGAAATGTCTGACAGGAAACACAAAGATATCATCATGTAATGACATCAAAAGACAATTGATGGAAAGACTGTGTTCCACCGGTATTCATGCAACATTGAAAGAGAACATGACAATAGTACTTATTGGGTAGATCCCTTATTGTGCATTTATGTGGGGATGTGGATGAGAGGATGGTCAGGCATAGATGGGCTGCAATCTGTGGAGGGAACACCCCAACTGAGAAGAACGCAGACTCTTTGGAATATTTAAATAGAGGATGAAACTGAATAAAAGGTCTGATGGGGAATGGCGAGGGAGGACTTAAAAAGTATAGAGATTAACCAGGGATGGTCACACCTGTTACAGCTCAGACTTCTGGCTAATTTCTATAGAAAGGACAACTAACAAATTAACTAAATGGGCACTTTAATAATTTGATTGTGATGCATGATCCACTTTAATTTGAAGGAAGATCCAATGTTTGGTTTTTCAATATCATAGGATGTCTCTAATTTTTCAAGAAATGTAGAATTCTCTCAGAATTCCTAAACAAAATTAAATTTAATCACTTCAATTTTTAAAAGTTACTTCCTTACACTATTTTTTGGGGGGTGGGAGGAAGTAGATAGGTAATAAAATCAAAGCACAGTGTGTTGCCACCAGCAAAATCTTAGGAATCAGTGTTTTTGGCATTATGGGTGTCAGTGCTGAAAGTGTTGACTGCACCTGGACCTCACTGTTAATTTAAGATGCTGTGTAACAGCAATGTTTCTGGAAAGTCAAACATAATATTAATTATTTATGCATGGGTAATGTGATGTTAATGATAGCTGAGTCTTATTTAAAACAAATGATTAGCCATGGTAATGATAATAATAATAACAATAACAGAGTTTACATAATGCTTTGTAGAAACCATAACTTACAGAAACTCTAAGACTTAAAGATCCCTGGCACTGCCATTTGACCTGCTTACATAACCTAAGACCCACTGGGCCCTGCTATCTGCCCCTCCTTCAACTCTTAGGACTTCTGGACTTTCCCATCCTCTCTGCAGCTAAACCTTCTCTTATGTGTTGTCACCCCCAATTAGATTGTGAGCTTTTTGAGAGTGAAAGCTATCTAGCCTTTTTAGTGAATGCTTAATAAATGCTATTCATTCATTCATTCATTCACTTCCTACTCACCTTCTTTTTCAGTGGTGAAGCTGATCCATTCTGAAGCAGTGCTGCCCACCAAGTTGTATGCCACCACCCTCAGCTTGTAGCTGGTATAGGGCTGTAGATCCCCAATGCTGGCACTCTGACTTTGTCCTGTGTACTTGATTTCTGTTGGCCCAGGAGTACAGGGCACTTCTGTAGGCAGGGGACATGGAATATAGAGCTCCAGCTCATAACTAGAATGAAGAACGAACATAACATTGAGAAATCTCTTGTGATGAACCCAACTTTAAATCCCCTAAAACATAACATTTTTATTTAAAAATATTTCATTCTTATTAAAGCACAAGTTCTTTGAGAAATCATTTCTGAGGAACTTGCCTATAAAACCGGTTTATCCTAAGCAATGAAAGCTGGAGGTTTTCAAGGGGATAAGAGAAAACACTGTCTTTCAAAAACCTCCAGTAGAGGGAAAGACCAACTGGGGATTTGAATTCAGATCCAGTGTTCTATCCATGTTGCCATGATGTCTCAAGGAAAAGACTACAGCTCTGGGAATTCCCAGACTGAATTCCATCCAAATATGAACCAGGAATGACCTTGCTTTGTTTCTAAGATCCAGTAAGATTGAATTGGTTCAAAGTGGTATGGACATAGAATTAAGTCCTCTCCTCATTTCCCCTTCCCTTCCCTTCCTTCTCTGTTCCTATTCCCTTCCTCTTCGTTCCCCTTTCCCATTATCTTTTGTTTTCCCCAGGAGAGGGTTGAACAGAAAATCCAAAATATTAAAAAACATTTTCAAAATACTAAATATTTCCCTTTTGATTGGAAAAGGATGATCACAGTGCACTCCTTGGTATCATGGATGTGTTTATTTCTAAATCTTTTTTAAGCTTTGTTATTTTGGGGGGGGGGGGGCACCAAGAGAAGAATAAGGAGGACTGAAAAGGAAATGAACTATCTCATACCAGTCAGCTGATACAAGATACTTTCAAGTGCACTGCTTTTTGAGAAAAATCATATGAACAGTGTTTGATAACAAGTTGACCTAAAATCTCAGAGGAACAGAGGCTGTGGAGGTGGCCTGAGAAATAATTTTCAGAGAAGTATGGTGGATTAGAAAGAAACATGTTAATTAAGATTTATGGATTATTTAAAGACTTAGATTAAATTGATAAAATTTTAGAATCAGTGAGAAAGGTAAATAACTATCTAAATGTCTTCTTTAAAGGAATGATATGTAGAGAATAATTTTTAAACATATCATTTAGTAATAATGTGGTCAGTCATTTTAATAAAGAATATGTTTTATAAATTAGATTTATATGAAATGATACAAAATGAAGTAAATAGAACTAGGAAAATGATGCACATAATGACTGCAACAATGTAAAGAACAACTACAGCAAATTAATTGAAAGTGAAAAATGTGAAATTATAATAACCTCACTTGGACCTAAAGAAGAGAAACGATGAGACATCTCTGCCTGCTCCTTTGTAGAAGTGGGCGGTTCCATGGGAGTGGAATACTGAATATAAATCAGACTTTTTGATATGATGATGAACTTTTGAGAATGTTTTTATCCCTCTTTTTTCCTTTATTATAAAGAATAACCCTTTGGGAAGCATGAAAAAGCAGGGAATATAAATGGGAAATATGGTTGATTTAAAAACAAAAGATATCAATAAACTTTAATTTAAAAAATATGAGTAGGAAATTATGATGATTTATATTTTAGTTCATTATACTTCTATCACTGAACACCAATCCCACCAAGTATTATAATAATCATAAGAGATAATAAATATATGGACTTCACAAATCTTCAAGCTCTATAAAAATGTAACCTAAATTTATCCCTCAATACTTCAATGGGTTTTTGATCTGATCAGTCTCTATTTTCTTGCCAGTGGTCATTCTGTGCAAATCTTATCCATATTTAGGTCTTGCCTCAACCACAAACAGAAGAAAGATGGAAAAGATCTGCAAATATTTTTGTAACAAACTATCTTTACTACCAAAAAAGTGAAATCACACACTTGAATTCTAAAATCACAAAGCTAAATGTGATTGGGGACAGGTAATAGAAATGACACAAAAAATAACAGAGATGATAAATACAGTTGTATTAGATTAATTGTACATTAAGGAGATTCATGCTAGAGGTGGCAAGATTATGAGTGCATTGAGGAATTGAATCACAATCACCATCAATCTGAAGACGGAGAAGATACCAGTCTGTGGTATACTGATAAAAGGTGGCCGAGAGAATATCAAAAATGAGTGTCCTATATTCTACTTTTCCGTATATAATGATATTTTTATGAGAATTATACACATATAAACATTGAAGACATAATCAATGAGAATAGGCAGACTTCTGTAAATGCTATTTCACAACAGACCACATCTTCCCCATTGCAAAATTAACTGAAAGATGTAGTTGAAAAAATTCCCATTGCACTGATTGTTGGTGAACTATAAAAAAGCAGCAGAAGCAGCAGAACACCACTTTAAAGTCTCTTTTCCAACAAAGGATCTCTCATGAATACATAAAAATTAAATAATGTTTCTTAGAAGACACTAGAAAAGAGATAACCTTGTTAGAAGATGCTCTGATCATTACTATGAAGCAGACAATACAATAGAGGAATGTATGATTATCAAAAGCATTTGCCACCATGATGGAAGAGATCCAGGGCAGAGTCCAAGTTGAAGATGTATTATTCCCTATAAATGGTGAGGTTCTACAGATTCTCCTGCTTATTGATAATTATGCTGTCATAGAGCACTAGACCTAGAGCAAAAAAAGACCTGAGTTCAAATGTGACCTCAGATACTAGATATGTGACCCTGAAAAAGCTACTTAAATTCTGCCTCAGTTTCCTCAACTGTTAAATGGGGATCATAATAACACCTATCTTTCAGTATTGTTGTGATAATTAAATGAAATAATATTTGCGAAACACTTAGTACAATGCCTGGCATGTAGTAGGCATGATATAAACACTTATTTCCTTTCTTCCTCCTCTGGAATGTTAAGATTCATAATTAACCAAAAGAATTGGGCCTAACTATTAATACAGAGAAAAACTAAGAGGATGAAAGATGCCTATTGTTGAGACTACGATATACAATTAGATGGATGACATATAGTTGGGGCCAGAATTAAATAGGAGGAAGAGAGGCCTAGACTGTCTAATGGAAATTGAAAAGATCCTGTACTTCTCTATGAAGCAAAGATTCATTTTTTAATATCAAAATTCTACTGCTGTTATTGTTTGGCTAAGTGTCAGGACAATATGTGAAGAATTAAAATGGAGTGCACTCAGAGGGAAATGGAGAAGCATATGATGAGTGTGAACATTTCCACACTAGGATGAAGAGCTGGAGTGAAAGATGTCATCAAATAAATGTATTTTCAAATAAGATGATAAGCATAATATATGACTAGAGCAATGGGTAACCAATGGAAGGCCTCTTGACAGTCTCTTGATGTTACAAGAATGTGTAAAAGGCCTTTATCATATTGAGTGGACACTCTGGGATGAACTTGTCAGAGGAAAAGCACAAGTTATTCTGGTTGAACAGGCATATGGTTGTAATATCCATTTCTGGAAGAGACTACCACATCAATGAAGTCACAGATCTATTTGAAAATTTGAGAATATAATTATCATCATTGTAGGTTTTTGTCTTTTTGTGTGGTGAAAAAAATCTCTTCAATATTGAATCTACTGAGAGACAATGGTAACTTTGACTGTAAAAGGAAGAAGAAGCATCACTGGCGAAGGATCCAGCAGGGAGATTTCACTTCTACAATAATTAACTTAAGAAAAAAGCCATCTTCTTTTCAGAGACAATCTTTACTTCCCTATAAATCTGTATGTAGGAGAGAGTATTGTTTCCTTCTGTTTTTTTTTCCTTCAAAAGGGTTTGTTGTTCAAGCCTGTGGTCTATTCATAGAGGGGAATATGGCTTAATGAATTGTAAAATAAGGGAATTGGGCCAGATAATTTCCAAGGTCTCTTCAAAGTTGAGATTTTATCATCCTATGAACTAATGAACCGGTGACTTTGATGAGTAATTAACCAGTCTCTGCTTGAAGGTCTCCAATGTGGGGAACTCACCAACTCCATAGGCAAACAATTCTTTTTCTAGATAAATCTAATTAATTGTTAGGGACTTTTTTTTCAAGATATGAAGGCTAAATTGGCCTTTTTGGAATTTCCACCCCTTGCTCTTAGTTCTGTCCTCTAGGACCAAACAGATCTTCTAATCCCTTTCACAGATGACAGCTCTTCAAAAATTTGAAGACAGCCATCATGTCTCCCTTGAGCCTCCTTTTCTGCAGGCTAAAAATCTGAAGCCTTGCTCTTTTATCTGAAGCCTTTCTTTATTTCTCTTGTTCACAATCTCTGTCTTCTGAAATTGCCTTGTAATATTTTTTAACTGTGTACATGGTAGGTGAGCACTAACTTTGGAATTTAGATATTTATTACACTGTTGGCCTTCAGTGCTAATTTATGGCACCATCAATGAAAATTCAATATTGGGGTGCCATTTTCCTATGTAGAAAAATGGACTGAAAATTCCTGCCACTTACCTACCTAATTTTAATGTTGTGAAGTTACAGTAGTTTTGGTGCCCATCTGTTCAAAGGCTGACATCAGATTTTTCTCTTCAGTAAGTGCAAAAAGTCAGAGGGTTTTCATTTACTTCATGACAATATGATACCAATTAACCAATGGTGGATACAAAGAAATATAAAGGTTAATTCTAGATTGCTTTGACCGAACTAAGCACTTCTGTCAAAGATCTAGTTTTCCTCTACTCTTCAGACTGGATCAGCATATATCTGATTTAACTTTCAAAAGTTCTTTAGTTTCCAACCTTTGACTATTGGAGAAATGATATCAGAGGTAAGTGACATATTCTCTGGGTGCATAAATTAGAATTTTTCATAGATATTAGTCACCTATACTACATCACTCATCTTCATCAGGATGCCTCAATAGATAATGCAAAATAAAATTGGGACATCTGTGTTCATGTATTTGAAATAAAGTATTTTGAAGACATTTAAATTCTTCCTAGTTATTGTGTTACATTGAAACATTACTGTTGGGGGGGTGCAGCCAAGATGGTGGCTGGAAAGCAAGGACTTGCTTAAGCTCTCCCTCAGGTCCTTCCAAACACCTATAAAAATGGCTCTGAACAAATTCTAGAGCTGCAGAACCCATGAGATAGGAGAGGGAAGCAGGGCTCCAGCCAAGGACAGCTTGGATGGTCGTTGGGAAGGGTCTACTGCATGGAGCTGGGAGCACAGCGGAGCACAGCCCAGTGTGGGCTGCGCCAGGACCAACCAGACCAGATGCATGGCAGAATAGACAGTAGGGCCCTGAATCATTGAGCTGTGGCAGTCACCAGACTTCTCAACCCACAAATGCCAAAGATAACAGAGAAGGTTAGTAGGAAAAACTTCTGGACAGAGTGAAAGGAGTTCATGGTGGGCCACCACCCTGGGGCGGCGGAGGTGGTGCAGCTCTGAGGCTGCTTACAGAGCTACAGCTGCAGTTGCTTCCAGCCCCAGTACCACCTGGTGGCAGGAATTAAGTGGTGGATCCGAGCAGGAGTGCAGAGCCTGCTTTGCCCTGCCTGGATCTGGGCCGCAATCCTGGTTGGTAGTTCTTGAGGGAGAAGGAGTACTGGTGTGGCAGAGCTTGCTGTGTAGAAGTAGCTCTGAAAACAGCAGCACAGACGCTCAAACTTGAGACAAAGTACTCTCTACTCTATAAGCAGTCATACCCTGACAAAAAGCTCAAGGGTCAAGTAGTTGGCTGGGAACATGAAAAGGCAGCAAAAATGGTCTCAGATTTAGACTTAGACTTTGGAATCTTTTTTTGGTGACAAAGAAGACCAAAACATACAGCCAGAAGAAGTCAACAAAATCAAAGAGCCTACATCAAAAGCCTCCAAGAAAAACATGAACTCAGGCCATGGAAGAGCTCAAAAAGGATTTGGAAAAGCAAGTTAGAGAAGTAGAGGAAAAATTGGGAAGAGAAATGAGAGTGATGCAAGAAAATTGTGAAAAACAAGTCAATGACTTGCTAAAGGAGACTCAAAAAAAATACTGAAGAAAATAACACCTTAAAAAATAGACTAACTCAAATGGCAAAAAAGCTCCAAAAAGCCAATGAGAAGAATGCCTTGAAAGGCAGAATTAGCCAAATGGAAAAGGAGGTCCCAAAGACCTCTGAAGAAAATACTACCCTAAAAATTAGATTGAAGCAAGTGGAAGCTAGCGACTTTATGAGAAATCAAGAAATTATAAAACAGAACCAAAGGAATGAAAAAATGTAAGAAAATGTGAAATATCTCATTGGAAAAAACACTGGCCTAGAAAACAGATCCAGGAGAGATAATTTAAAAGTTATTGGACTACCTGAAAGCCATGATCAAAAAAGAACCTAGATATCATCTTTCAACAAATTATCAAGGAGAACTTCTCTGATATTCTAGAGCCAGAGGGTAAAATAGAAATTGAAAGAGTCCTACAATCGCCTCCTGAAAAAAGATCCCCAAAAGAAAACTCCTAGGAATATTGTCACCAAATTCCAGAGCTCCCAGATCAAGGAGAAACTTCTGCAAGCAGCCAGAAAGAACAATTTGAGTATTGTGGAAACACAATCAGGATAATACAAGATCTAGCAGCTTCTACATCAAGGGATTGAAGGGCTTGGAATATGATATTCCAGAGGTCAATGGAGCTAGGATTAAAACCAAGAATCACCTACTCAGCAAAACTGAGTTTCATGCTCCAAGGTAAAATATAGACTTTCAATAAAATAGAGGACTTTCAAGCTTTCTCAGTGAAAAAAGCAGAGCTGAATAGAAAATTTGACTTTCAAACACAAGAATCAAGAAAATCATGAAATGGTAAACAAGAAAGAGAAATCATAAGGGACTTACTAAAGTTGAACTTTTTTTGCTTACATTCGTACATGGAAAGATGATGTATGTAATTCATGAGACCTCAGTGTTAGGGTAGCTGAAGGGAATATACATATACATACATACATATATATATATATACAGACAGAAGGCATAAGGTGAGTTGAATATGAAGGGGTAATATCGAAAAAAATAAAATCAAATTAAGGGATGAGAGAGGAATATATTGAGAGAGGGAGAAAGGGAGAGATAGAATGGGATAAATTATCTCACATAAAAGTGGTAAGAAAAAGCAGTTCTGTAGGAAGGGAAGAGGGGGAAGGTGAGGGGGAATGAGTGAATCTTGCTCTCATCGAAACTGACTTGAGGAAGAAATAACATATACACTCAATTGGATATCTTACCCCACAGGAAAGAAGGAGGAAGGGGATAAAAAGGGGGGGGGATGATAGAAGGGAGGGCAGATAGGGGGAGGAGCAAACACTTTCAAAAAGGGACAGGTTAAGGGAGAAAACTGAACAAAGGGGAACTGGATAGGAAGGAACAAAATATAGTTAGTCTTTCACAACATGAGTATTGTGGAAGGGTTTTACATAATGACACACATATGGCCTATGTTGAATTGCTTGCCTTGTCAGGGAGGGTGGGTGGGGAGAGAAGAGGGGAAAGAATTTGGAACTCAAAGTTTTAAAAGCAGATGTCCAGAAAAAAGTTGTTTTTGCATGTAACTGGGAAATGAGATATACACGCAAAGGGGCATAGAAATCTATCTTGCCCTACAAGAAAGTAAGGGAAAAGGGGATGGGGGGGAGTGGGGTGACAGAAGGGAGGGCTGACTGGGGAACGGGGCAATCAGAATATATGCCATCTTGGAGTGGGGGGGGGAAGGGGAGAAATGGGGAGAAAATTTGTAATTCAAAATCTTGTGGAAATCAATGCTGAAAACTAAAAATATTAAATAAATAATAAAATGAAATAAAAACCATTACTGTTTCTTATTATTTAAAAATGATGCCATTGGGTTTTCCATCAATTGGAATGTTTATATTTTAGAAATTCTAAAAAAAAAAAAAAAAACAAGAAAGAAATTCTATAGGAAATCATTTTGTTCAACTTAGTGACTTTGGCCAACCACATTCCCTTTTTCTCTGTTTGTATCAATCCAATCTATGAATAAAGATTTCCTAGTGTGAATGTAGTATGTCTCTTATCTTGTTATTTTGCTTCTGGCCTGAAGGTAAAGCGTTTTCATATCTATTTTGCATATACTTTGCATACGCCTAATATGTAGGTATTATCTTCCTTAATAAAATGTAAGGTCCTTGAGGATAGGAATTGTTTCTCTTCTCTATTTGTATTACCAGAATCTAGTCTAGTGCCTAAAGCATAGTAGATCCTTAATAATTGCTAAACCAACTGCTCCCTACCTTTCAACAATGCCATTGGGAGATGATGGAGGATTCCACTGGAAGTAGGCAGTCCTGGAGGTCAATGTCTGGATCTGGGGAGGGGGCTGCTGGGAAGGTGGAGCAGTGTGAGTGGTCAGTTGAGCCACTGGTCCCTTGCTGCAACAATTGAAACAGGTACAGGCTTCTACCCCAATGGAATAAGTAGTGAAAGGCTCCAGGTCATGGATTGTCTGCTGGGTGGCCATACCTTCAGACAACTATAAGAAGTTATGAGAAAAAAAAATTCACAAATCAGCACATGTTTATTATGTACACAAGGATATAAAATGGTAAAAGATGCAAAATTTAGATAAGGCTCAGTCCTTGCTTTCAAGGGACTTAACAGAGAGACAATACCTAAGAGTTCTGTGTAGTGTGGATAGAGCTCTGGACGCAGAATCAAGGTTTGTATTCAAATCCTGATTCTGGTCAAGTCACAACCTTTATCTGCTTGAGTTTTCTCATCTGTAAAATGTGGATAAAAATAGCACCAACCTCCTAGTGTCGTCATGAGGATAAAATGTGTTAATATTTTTAATGCAATTTGCAAACTTTAAAGCTCTATAAAAAAACTAGCTATTATTATCGTCACTGTTGCTGTTGTTATTATTTTCTGCTTTTAATCACAGGATTTAGAACTGGAAGAAATCGTACCAATCATTTAGTCAAACTTTCTCATTTTACAGAGAACACTGAGGCCAACAGAAATTACCTGCCTAAGGTCACACCAATAGCAGGTGTATGAAACAATATCTGAACTAAATCAAGTACTCTCGCCACTGCATCAGGCTGCTGTTTGAGAAAGAGAGGAAGAACATTAGGTAAAGCACTATATAAATACAAGAGTTTATTACTATGTGATTTTGAGGAATTCAAGTCCCATATCAGCAACTTCATCTGTAAATTTCATGGATTTAGACTAGATTATTTCTCTGATCCCTGCTTACTCTTTCATTGTATTATTTCCACAGTGAGAGTTTTTTTAATCACTAAAGTGAAATTCTAAAAGATGCTGGGGCATTTCTTTCTCAAGAGGTCTTGATTAACTTGTATCCACATGCATAGGAATAACTTTGGTGTAAAAGCAATACTAGTAAAAGCACGAATTCCTAGAATGGACTTCAAAATTCATCTAATCTAGTTTTGCCTCAATGGGAATTTTGAGGAGTTTGTTTCATCCCTCTGTTTCTTTTGGTTGTCCAATACTCTAGGCCTGTCTTTGGATTGCCTAGAATGGGTAGCTGAGAAGGTGATTCAAGGAATTGGGGTTGAGGAATACATCTATTGGTTACAAGGAATATTTTCTTTGAGTAGTTCTAACTGCCTTACAATCTGTCACTGGTATCCATAAGGAAGCTCATCTTCTGTGGGTGCTGTAGTCATGATTTGGGCCTATTACCTAGCTGGTTTGCATCTGAATGTTGGTTCTTGGGCAACTAAGACATCTTTTCATTAACAGTTTCATATCTCTTCTCCTCATGCCCCAAATTCATATTTTTATTAGAGCTTCTGCCATGTGGTGAAACAGATTGGTTAATGTTTCCTTTCCTTTCTCTGTTCCTGGTGGGGATTGCTGCTAATTGAGCAGGAAGATGAAGAAATCTTGGGTACCTGGTCTACGGTAGGCATAAATCAAGTGACTTTGGTCAACCATAAATTGAATGATCATTCCCCCGATCAGTCAAGACTTAATTATCCTAAGCAGAATGTTGTAGTGGAATGAAGTTGGGCAAAACAGCTCCTAATAATTGCTTTAATTTCATATTCACTGATTATTCATTCATTCTTTTCATTTTTGATAGTGATAATTTTTGGTTTTCTTTTTAAAAATCAAATTAGCCAATGGTTTATTTTTTTTCATAAAATCAACTCACGGCTTTATTATTTTCACTTTCCTACTTTCAATTCTGTTAATCTCTCTTTTCATTTTTAGGATTTCTATTTTTGTTGTTAAATTGAGGATTTTTAATTGGTTGTTTTTCTAGGTTTTTTTTTAGTTGCATGTTCAGTCCATTGATCTGCTCTTTCTTTTATTAATGTAAGCATTTAGAGAGATCAATATTCCCCTAAGTACTGCTTTGGTTGTGAATGTTATAGTGGAAAGAGCTCTGGCCAGAGTTCTAGGAGTCCTGTGTGTGAATCCTGTCCCTGTCACTTGGTAACCTAGAAAACCTCATGCTGTTCTTGAGAAAACAAGGAATTCAGAACCACTAGCTTTGGAGTCAAATCTCCATTCTTCAACTCGCTACCTGTTTGACTTTCGGCAAGTCATTCGGCCACCCTGAGCCCCAGTTTCCTCCTTTGCAAAAGTAAAGTGGACTCTAAGGTCATCTCTAATTCTAAGTCCTGAGAGGCAGTGCTTCAGAGAAGGTAGAGCGTTGGACTTGGAGTCAGGAAGATGTTGGTTCAACTCCTGCCTCAAACGTTGGCTAGCCACATGACCTTAGGCAAGTTACCAAAACTTTATTCTGAGCCAAACTTTCTTCATTTGTAAAATAAATGGATTTGACTAGATGGTTAATGAAATCCCTTCCAACTTTAAATCTAAGATCCTCTGATCCCAAATCACTTCAACTCTTTGAATTCAGTTTCTAAAATGAGGATAAAATACTAGACTTGGAGAAGCAGAACTCTATATTTCTCACAACTTTGCCAGTAATAGGTAGAGTTTTCACCCATTTGATTTACTTTTTCAGGCTTCTGAACACATTTAGGGGAACTTTCATATGTTAATTTATTAGTCTTATCTTCAGCTCATTTCACTTTAACGACTTTCATATTTTTTATATTTCAAAACAATTAATTTGACTTGGGGAATTATTCTTGTCTTTCTGGACAAAAACTTAGTTAAGTAAAGAAATCAGTCTTGCTTAACTAAGCAGAGGGCAATTGAAAACAAGAAGAAAGAAAAAGGAAGGAAAGAAGGAAGGAGGGAAGGAAAGAAGAAAAGAAAGGAAGAAAGAAAGAGAGAGAGAAAGAGAGAAAGAAAAAAGAAAGAAAGAAAGAAAGGAAAGAAAAGAAGGAAGAAAGGAAGGAAGGAAAGAAAAGAAGGAAGGAAAGAAAGAAGGGAGAGGAAAGGAAGGAGGGGAAAAAAAGGCCTATGGAGAAGAGTATGCTATCGCCCTAATATACAGGGAAAACAGTAACCCAAGACAGATACACCCCCAGTTGTCCAGAAACAAAACAAAACAAAAAAAACCCCAAGACGTTAGGTGAAACAACACTGCTGGGGGCAAGGAGTTCTATAACAAAAGGGTTATAAATTGTGGGATCCAATTATAATGTATTAACAATGATATTGGGAAAGATGTGTTGGCTAGGGTAACTTTATATGGGCTTTCCCTATACAGTGTCTTCTAGTAAACGATTCAGATACTCACCACCATCTCTGCCCCTCTGGTGTGGTTAGAGAACAGCCTGTAAAGACTCACAATACCATTGGGCTTCAAAGGAGTGCTAATATTGACTACAGCTTGAGTGGAGAAGACAGCATGGAATTTTGGAGCTTGGAGGCCTTCTGGTGGAGCTGGGCCTGTTTTACATTGTGCCCAGCTACTGGGTGTCTTTCCTGCTGAATTCCCAGACCAGACCTCCAAAATAAAAACAGGCAAGTTATAAACTCATAAGCAAATTACCCTTGAGTTGAAATGAAGTGAGAACAGTGTAAACTTTGGGATTATTGCATCATCTTACAATTCAGTAGTATGATAGACAAGTTATAGGCTTAAAGACAAGTGGTACGCTCATACTGTGAGTGAACCTTATTCTTTTTATGCAATGGACATACTAACACAAAGGATCCTTGATTCAAAATTCAGCAGCTTGAATTAAGCTTGATTAAAAAATGCCTGTCTCTGAGAGCCACGCCAAGTGATTTTGTCAGCTTCCCTCAACTGGATGGATCTGCAGACTACATAAAACTCAGCAGTTATTAAACATGGTCCCCACCAAATCTGCATGAAAATTAAATTTTCCTTTCATCAAGAAGGGAATAAACATATGGAAGGATGCATAATCTTATTTATCAAAAATCATTTGTATAATTAAACACGAATATCCTAAAAGGTTGCCTTAGGTCATCATTTGCATGAGTAAGTAATTTGTAGAATGTCAGGTACAATAGACAGAATAGATGGATGTGTGAGTGTATAGGGTTAAATTAGGCTCAATAATAGCCAACTACATAGTGATCAATCAGGATGATAGATCTAAGTGGCAATACGAGAAGACTGTCTGAGCGATTTTTAGTAGAAGTATCCCTTAGTAAGCTTTCATGTTGAACAATTCTAACTTCAGTAAATTTTTTTCTCATTCAATGTCTTCTCTACTGCTTTTTTTCTTTTAAAGTTTGCCCCAAGCTTCTAAGGAGAAACCCAGAGAACATTTTCAATTTTATAACATGCAGGTTCAAGGAACATCAAGCATTAAAAATATGAGAGAAGTTGTCAGTGAAAATTTTTGCAGTGAGAACCAAAAGCTTTTTTTAATTCATTTTTTATATCATCAATATTTGAAATTAGTTTCATTCCCTCCCAGAACACTATTTATAATAGCTAGCACTTACTGAGTCCTCTGTGGTTTGTAAAGCACCGTATGTTATTTCATTAGATCTGAGAATGGGTATTTCTATCCACTGTGGACAGTATCCTTTAGGGAAGTGAAATTTCTGATAAGCTTAGTCTCCAATTCAGTGGTTTTCAGACTGGTGCTCAAATGTATTTATCTAAAAACTCCTCGCTGATAGAAAGATTCACCAGCAGTACATCCAAATAATAATTATAATATCTGATATTGATATAATGGCACTCTAAGGTTTTAAATTAAGGGCAGCTAGGAGGTGCAGTGGATGGAGTGTCTGGCCTGAAGTCAGGAAGACTCATCTTCTTGAGTTCAAATCTAGCCTCAGATACTTATTAGCTATGTGATCCTGGGCAAGTCACTTTTTGCCTCAGTTTCCTCAGAAGGAAATGGCAAACCACTCCAGTATCCTTGTCAAGAAAACCTGAAGTGAGGTTATGGAGAGTTAGACAACTGAAACAATTCATTTATGAGAGTAGTGGCATCAGTAAAGTTACATATAACATTTTGTCAGTCTCGAGGGCTAAGTTTCATCATGGAGACATATTTTTTCCTTCAATTTTTAAAAATTTATACATAATTATAAATACTGTACAACCTCATCATAATATTGGTATTGGAAGGACAAATCCCTTCTCTAGACTCACTCTGTTACTAGGTACAATACATTCCAGAGGGCATAGATGCATAAAATGTTGGTACCAAAGTCCTCAGACATCAAGTAGTCTCTCATTTTTTGTATGTATGAGGACATATTTTGAACCATCCAAATATAATAATAATAATTATTATGTAATCAGTATTAACAATAATAATTACATAATAATAAAATACTAATTATTATATAATAAAATAATAATGAACCTTGTTATAATGGTACTCTATTATATAATTGTATATGTACATATTTGTATATATACATATTAACATATATGCATAAAAATATAGAGAAGAAGGAAATGTGATTTTGTCAATTTGGATAAATCCGAGAATGAGAGCTTATCATCTGCAAAACAATCTTGATTTTGTCTCTTGCCCAGTGGATAAGTCCCAGGGACTTGATTGACCTACACAGTAGTTAAGGAACTTGTTTTGGACTGCACAATAATTAAGCATTAGGTAAAGTATTTAAAAGCAGGTCTTCCTAACTCTAAAACCAGGACTCTACACCAATGACATTTCATACCAGTGGTCTCCAAAGTGATAGCCAAGTCATGACTCCCAGGGGAATGCAGATCAATTGTTTGGAGGATGGGTCACACCTACCTTTTATCTACCAACACCCTCCATTCTTTCTTTTCCTTTTTCCAGCCTCTCCAAGTATGTGCCCATTGTCAGTTCCCCAAGAAGTTATAACCTAACTGCTACCTGGGTACTCACTACAGCTGCTGTGAAGCTGCCATCGGGAATATCTCCAACCCTCCCTACCACCCTCCCAGCATACACAGCCCTGCCCTGCAGATCATCTTCTATCATGGCAATTACCTCATTCTCCACTCCTCACTTTTCATTTTGGGTAGAAAAGAGTGAGTCACACAGTGATGAATGAATTGCCATCCATATTACAGATCTTACATTGCCATTTCCCCAAATCCACCTCTCTTCTGAACTTTCCTGTTACTGTCCATGGCACCACTGTCCTTCTAGTAACCCCTGGTCTCTACCTTAAAATCATGTTCACTCTCCCTCATCCAATATCCAGTCATTTGCTAAATCTCATCATTTCTAACTTCATAGAATCTCTTGCATTTTATTACTACTCATATAGCTACCGCCCCAGTTCAGAACATCATCTCCTTTCTCCTGGACTATTGTCTCATCTTCTTCTGTCTCATCTTTCCCTCCTCTAATTTATTCTTCACACAGCTACCAATTTAAGAAATGATTTTCTTTTTTGCACATATATGACCATGTCACTCAGTAAACTCCAGTGGTTCTATACTGACCCTAGGATCATCTTTATCTCATCCTTTTAAATTTCTATTGTACAACTGTTATGATATGCATAATTATTAGCACAGTAGCATTATACATAATTTATAAATAAACACAGAAATAAATGCATATAGGCTCAAAAATTCTTCACTGATAGAAGTGCATGATCAGAAAAGTATGGAGACGCCTACCATATATCACACTTCCTGGTATATATGCTTATATCACACAAACAGATAAACACATTTCTTAAGACTGGTTGATAATATGTATTTTCTATATATATGTCTCTTTATAGATGGATAGAACTTCTAGCAAAAAAACTAGACAGGAAAAGAACATTTTTGTCCATTAGGGTATAATAACAGGCATGCGCAGGAACAAATGTCCTTTTGTCTTTGATGGAAGACCTTCATAACACATTGCTATTTTCTTTTCTTAAAAAAAATAATCATTCAATTTGAGATCAAAACAACACTCATAGAAATCAACATGCATATGCAAAATAGGAACAGGGCATTTACATGAGCTTCAGTGAAAATGGATAGCAGTTAGCGTGGAGGGAAAGCTAGAATGAGATTAATGAGAGGCTGTGGATTTCAACAAAGTGTTCATAAAGACTGTGTTTTTATGACATTAAAATATCCATTTGAAAAATAAAAATGTTCCTCAATAACCTGAATATTTTGTTTAAATACTGAAAATATCCTTACCCCCAAATCGTTGGGGATGGAAGAGCTATAGAATCATAGCTTTAGAAAAGGAAGGGTCCTCAGAAGTAATCGAGTCCAACCCTTTTATTTTAACTTATGAAGAAACCCAGGCCCAGAGCACTTGCCCAAGGTCATACAGGTAATTATTTCTAGCAAGGCTGGAGACAGAGGAATTGAACTCTAAATGTGTTTGTTTGTTTAAAAAGAATGATGGTCCCCAAAATATAGATATAGGAATGTAACTTTAAACTATATACAGGATCATAAAGCCAGAAGGAATCTTAAGATTCATCGAGCTCAATGCTCTCATTTTGCTGATTGGGAAACTGAGGCCCAGAAAAGTTAAGTGACTTTTTCAAGGTCACATGGGTAGTATGTTTCAACCCATGTCTTTGGGTTCCAAGTTCAATGCACTTTCCCACTATTATATTGTCTCTGGTTGTAAAAGATAGCAGTTTGTCCCATAAAACGACTGGTAGGCAACAGGATGATAGCTGGTACACATATAGGAGTTCAAGGTTTATAAAGGACTTTATAGTAATATTTCCTGTAGTTAACTGTTGAGTCATTTTTCATTGGTGTCCGATTATTCATGACTCTATTTGAGCTTTTCTTGGTGAAGATACTGGACTGGTTTGCCATTTTCTTTTTCCAGCTCATTTTACAGACGCAGAAACTGAGGCAAACAGGGTTAAGTGACTTGCCCAGGGTCACACAGGTAGTAAGTGTTTGAGGCCAGATTTGAACTCAGGAAGATGAGTCTTCCTGACTCCAGGTTGTCACTCTAACCACTGTATCACCTAGATGCCTTATAGATGAGGCAATTGAGGTTCAGAAGGGTATAGTAGGATTTGCCAAAGGTGTAAGGAATTGTCTTTGTCAAATCGAGTTTTTAAAGCACTGTTTTTGTTAATAGCAAAGCAGTGATTCAAACCCAGGACTTTTGACTCCATTTCTAAGTGGTTGGGCCTTTCACCTTGCGCAGAGACAGGAAACACATCTAGGGTAGGGTGGTGGAGACTCCACCACATAGTTTCACTCTGGAAGCCTCCTCAGGTAATCTCATATCCTCCAGATAGCTAGGTAGAAGAAGAAGTGGGTATGACTAAGAACTGAGAACCTTTAAAGATGTTTGAGGAATGGCCTCAGATGAAGTGGGAAAGATATACATCTAGACACTCAGACATAATCATCTGAAGCATCTGTAAAATAAGAGGGTGAGATGAGAAGGCTTATGAGGTTTTTTTCTACTCCTCAATTTGTGTCTTTCTGCAGAAGACTTGCAGATCTCTATATCGTGATGAATGAAGCATCTGAGATATAGTTTTGGGGTAATCAATAATCGATTTTTTAATTATGGCTAGCAAATAATCAATACCTTTGGTGTTCCCAACAGGTGGAAATAAATTCTCATTGGTTAACAATTAATGAGAATGAATATTATAATGGGAGGTGGGCTTATTCTAATAAGGGACTGGGGGAACTTGACTGTCTTGGACAAAGAAACTGATCTCAACCTAGACCACATCTGCCTTGGGCAATCTAGACAAAGGGATCCACCTCCCCTCATACCACTTAGTTGGACCAGGGGCTGGAATTCACCTAGATCAGATTCACTTGACCCTTTAGTCAGAAATAAAGTTTCCTAGTTGGGTGGGGTCCCACCCAAGATTGAGCAGAATGTTAACCCAAATTCATCATCAGCCCTGTCCTTTAGAGGCTGCCTTGACCTAGTCTTTAAATGAGGAAATAGAAAGGGAGAAAAATCCTGGGTATCACCAACTCTATATTAGTGATTGGTTATTAATAATTACTTCTCTCAGTATCTAGCACCTAGTCACTCCTGAATTCCAGTTCTGCATCACCAACTGTTTATTAGACATTTCAAACTGGATGTCCCAGAAATAGTTCAGAGTTAAAAAATACAAAACATTGTCCCCACTTCCCCACCCTTCTTATGAATGCCCATATTACTGTCAAGGGCATCATTAACCTTCTAGTCACTTAGGTTTGCAACATTTGTGTTACTCTCAACTCCATCTTGGCCTACACATGCAGTCATTGCCAAATCTTACATTTCTGTCCCCACATTTCTCATACACATCCCCTTTTCTCCACTCATACAGCCACCACCTTAGTTTAAGCCCTTAACACCTCTGCAATAGCTTCTCATTGGTGTCCCTACCCAACGTTTCTAACCACTCCAATGTATCTGCCATAGAATTTCCAAAGTGGTCTTTCCAAAGTGTAGATCTGACCTTGCCATTCCCTACTCCTCAAATGCCAAATTCCCCTAATACCTTTTGATCAAATATCAACTCGTTTGGCATTTAAAGCTCTTCTCAATCTATTCCCTTGCTTCTTTTCCAGTCATAATATATTGTTTCTCTCTATGAACTCTCTAGCAAAGGCACATAAGCCTACCTGCCATTCCTCACGCAAGATGCTCCACCAGCATCTTTGGGCCTTGGCTCTGATCCCCTTTCTCTCCTCCTCCTCTGAGAATTGCATGCTTCCTTCAAGACATAGCTCATGCACCGCCTTCTGCCAGAGGTCTTTCCTGGTCCCCTCAGCTACCAATACCTACCCTCTAATATTACCTTGTATCTACTCTGCATGAATCATACACACACACACACACACACAGAGATATGCATATGTATACAAAACCTATTTTATATATACATATATTCTCCCTTAGAATGTAAGCATCTTTAAAATAGAGACTTTTGCTTTCATATCCTCAACATCGTTTATGGCAATTCTTGGCACATAATAAGTCTTTAAAATATTTGTTGAATGATTAATTTATGACAGGTTCAAGTCTTGCCTCTGACATATACTGACTGTGTGACCATGGACAAATCATTTCACTTCTCAGTGATGGAGGTAGCTCTCTTTGATTATAAAGTTGTAGACAAGGTTCTGGCCTGTATGGATCGAAGGAGTTCCCTATACCGATAAAATCATAGTTCTAGTAACTAAACCTATAGTAACACAGGATTTGGATCATTAGCTCAAGGAAAATAAGAAGAATTCTTTGGGACTTCTCCTATAATTTTGCTTATGGTGAACTAAGATGACCAAGTACAGCTCTATCCGGGAGGTTGGAAAAGATGGTGATAATGGGCCTATAATTTCATTTGTCTAGAGAACTGGTCAGGAAAATCTCCAGCTGTTTGGCCCTGGGCAAACTTGACCATTTTCAGCATCTGTAAAATGGGAATTATAACAGCACCTACTACTCAAGGATCTGCTGAGGATCAACTAAGATAACATACATACAGTGGGTTGTAAGCCTTAAAGCACTAGTTATTGCTAGTTGTTATTACTGTTATTATTAGTAGATAGGTCAACTGAATTTCTCTACTCCTAAGCAACAACCTATGTGTGACCCAGGGTCACACATCCATTATATGTCAGAAAGGAGACTTAGACTCAGAACTTCATGAATCTGAGGTTTCCTCGATCCGCTCTGACATGTCGCTGTTTAGGATGGGGGAAAAATTCAAGTGAAAAATTAGTTGCCTTATAATAAATAATGGATAAAGTAAATGTTATCCATTAACAGTATATATATGGTATAAACCAGAAAGGGCTGAGGGCAAACAGGATGGGGCAGGGACTTCCACAAAAAAGGAAGAATCAGTATTTCATTCTCAGTCAACATGGAAAAGACTTGTTAAGAATGTGAATCTTAAACAACCAAGACTGAGTTCAGAGTGGCAGATTTCAATACTAAGGCTTCATAATCCATACCCTAGAGCTGGACTACTAATGAAAAATAAATAAGAATGCTGATGATCACTTGCGCTCATGTAATCTTCACAGTTCTCTTTTTTTTCTTTCACCTTTTGTTTTTCATTGACTGAAAAGAATCAAAACACCAAAGCAGGAAATATTCATTGAGAACAGTGCCATTTGCATAGACTGCAGTTAGTCTGAACATGGTCCCTCTATGGAATCCTAGGACTCGGATGATGACAATTTACAATACAATAGTAAATGTGAGGATGAGCTAAAAGGAAAACAAAACAAAACAAAATGCTCATAACTATGAGTTATGAGTCTTGCAAAGTGGGTTGTTAAGAGAAAATAGTGATTCTTTCTCTTTGGTACTGTTTGCATATGTATGTTGGGGAGACGAGATGTGAGAAGGAACCTCCCCCATATTTTTTTGCACCCATAGTTCTATGGGTGTGGAATGAAGCATATAATGTCAGACTCTTTTTGACATATTGGTTTTCCTGAAAACTTTTTTTTTTCACTGTGTTATAATGGATGGCTCTCTGGGAGGGGAAGAAGAGAGAGATACACTGAGAAATATAGGCAATGTAAAAACAAAAGATATCAATAAAATTGATTTCAGAAAATTCACAAACTGTGTTTCATGGAAATCTGGAGCTATGTGCAATATAAAAAGGGATTCTATGAGAAAAACAATATAAGATGGTGATATTTGCCTCAAATATTAAATATGAAGTTATGCATGGATCAAATCTATGTGATACCCATGGCAACCTTTTTGCATGAAACATGTTTAATTTTCTCTTTTTTAGTTCCCAATTTTCCAATCCCACTTTACCCATTGGGGATTCCAAACCCTCAGATTCCCACAAGGCAGCATTTCAGGAATCTGTCAATATGTTTTATGCCCAAACATACTTCAAAGCCAAATTTAGTTTGGCAAATGATTTGGATGAACATATAAGGTGCTTTAAGATTTCTCTCCTAACTCAGGCATCACTTATAGATGTGACACATAAACTCGATGTAAACTATTGGCTGTGAATCTATTAACAAACTAGTATCAATGACCTACAAATTAGTAGGCTATGTCTCTGTTGATGTTTCTGTTATCAACCTAATGATTTGTTTACTTAACTGATGTCAGCTGTTCTCTGGTATGTCAAACCCAAACAAATTATGCTTATTCTTACTTTTTTTTGTTCAAGGATAATCATTCCATGCTTTTGTTGTGGTTTCTATTTTTTTAAACATCTTTTTAACGAAAAGAATCTGTTACTAAGGTGCCCAAATTATATTGAGATGGAAATAATTAGTCCAATTCACCTATTAGATAGGCTTTGGCCTGTTGTGAATCTGGGAACATCTAAAAGCAGCATAAAGCTCCAGAGAGCATGTGACTGCACCTCCCCAAAACAAGCTTTTAGGTTTTTTGGCAACATGATGAGCCAGGTCAGGGACAAGGCCTAAAGACTACATGGACTAGCTTGGGGTTGTAGGACAAGTGATTTTCTATATGTCTTAGCTATGAGTAACCGTAGACAGAAGTCCAAGCAGGTGTGCATAAGTAAGTTCGAAAGGAGGTGGCATGTAGAAATCCAGGCTGAAAGCAGCTATTAGGGAGTTCCGACAGCAGAGAGTAAGTACTGTATTATGTGAATCCTATTAAAGGGATGCACACAAATAAAACCTAGGTCTCTTGAATCCCAGGACAATGATCCTTCTGCTAGACCATATTGCCTTCTTTGGGTTGCCCAGGTCAGAGATAGGCTAGCAACAAGAAGACAAGACTAACTTGACACTGAACCACTCAAGTCACGAGTCTTATATTTTCCATGTTTGGGGGTCAGGGTGGGCCCAAAATCTGAAAATTAAAAAATTAAACCCATGGATGGTATTTCAGTGGTTACATTTGAGGACACTAAAGGGATGCTGAAGCAAGAAACCCAGTAAATAATTATGAAAGCAGAATTTCAGGTACTATACATTTTCAATTTCTAGCCACGTTATAACTTATGTACAGTTCTACTTTGGATTACCTGTAGTGTAATCAGATATTCAAATAAATCCAGTACATGTATTTACTTGACTATCTTACTACTGAAATAAACATTACCGTGTTTATCACAATGGCCACAGTTCAAGACAGGCCCTGATTCATAAAGTATCTCCTCTTAGACATCTCAGAAGCAATTCCCCATAGCTATGGTGTCTCTGAGACATACTGGTTTTCTTTTCTTCAGTTTGGACCAGGAGTATGTTGATCCAGCTCAAACCTACTTGTGAGGGCTGATTGTTAAATTTTCATTGTAACTATTTACAAGTGGGAATCCACAGAAACTACAAATCAGGGCCTAACTGTTTATCTTATGGTCTAGGCTCAAGAAAGTATTAATAATGCAGATCAAAGTTAATTGTGTATTGTGTATACTTTTTTGGTTGGGGGGAACCAATTGTTAAACTTTTACCAGCACATCCTTGGTTTGGACCCAGCTGAGCACTTTTCTATGGATCTTCAAGGACAAGAAAATACACATACAAAACATTTATTCTCCTCCTAGAATTTTCCTGGCTGACTTTCTGGCAGAATGAATGTGAGGGATTTACTTCATGTCTCTGAGCCTCAGTCTTTTCTGTAAAATGAGGACAATAATATTTGCATTATCTATCACTCAGGGTTATTGGGACAAAATCAATTTGAAAATCTTAAAGTGCTATACAAGATGACCCAAAGGTCTTAGCTCAATTTTAAGCTTTAATAGTTTAAATAGTTGTAACAACAATGTTGCTAGCAACTGTGGAGGTGCCAAGAAGACCAACAACAAGAGCACACAGGAGGGCTGCTAGCACAGGTTCTTTGATCTGCTTTTCTAAGGAAAGCAACTTTAAGGGGTTAACAATCTCAATTTAGTTAACCACACATATATCACTCACTTAGTTCAGGCGGAAAAGTCAGCACCCTGAACTTCAGGGAAAATACAAACAGAAATTACAAACAGAAATTATATAAACAGAGCAAAATAACACAAATCAGCAGGCAGGTTTCTATCTGTCCAGAGCAATACATACACAGTTATCAGAGAGAAAAGCACCAACATCTGGGTTTTTAAAGCCGGGGGTAGGGGGTGGGGTCCTATGGCTACCCAGATCCTGGTCTGGCCAAATCACCAATACTTTTCCAATGAGTGTATCCCCAAAAGCAAAATGCCAACCTCAGAGCTCAGATACCCTGTTCAGTGCCCTGAGGGTTCAGAGCCTACTTAGCAAAAGGGGTGTGGGAAAGATCTTTAATCCCTAGCACCACATCATATACATTGTTTCCAATCAATGACTCTTGATTCAACAAAGACAAGATTGAAAGACACCTGATTGGATTGCCTTAGTGCTGAGAAGCACTCCATGACAACAAAAGGTCCCACTTTACTTGCCCTGACATTTTAAAGGCAAGACTCATCAAAGATACTTGATTACCTCAGTGCTGAGAGGCACTCCAAAACAAAAGACAAAAGTCCCCACTTTACCAGACTATTCAAAGGCAAGACTCATTAAAAACACTTGATTGCCTTAGCATTCCAAAAGAGGAAACTGTGGAGGGAAAAAAAGCCCCATCCTGCTTAACATTACAATAGTTAATAGTTAAGCTTAAATAGCTTAATAATTTTAAGCTTTAGTGGCTTAAAATTGCACTAAGACTTTTGGGACACTGTATATAAATGTTATTATAATTGCTATTATTTTTATTACTAATATCGACATGATGATGATGTTTCCTTTTTCTTCTTTTTATACTACTACTACTACTACTACTACTACTACTACTACTACTACTACTTCCTACTCCTTTTTTTGGTATAAAGGAAAACATTTCCTAGAATTAGGAAAGAATTCTGAAAGAGAAGCAATTGCATGTAAATTTAGAAATTTATGATGCTTATAGATTTTGCAGAAAGAAAAGGGAGTAAATCACTGGTATGCAGTATATAGAGTAGAAAAAATAATAATATACTATGTGCTTTGAAATGATTCCTGCTGCAAAATTGTTTTGAGGCTTGCTTAATGTGCTCCAGCTTATTTAGAGCTGTCCTGTCTGTAGTTGGGAATGGAAATCAGTTTTCATTTTAACTGCGTCACCTTATTCAATGGCTCATAGCTTTTGGAAATAGCTTTCTTTGGAGTTGATATTTTCCATATTTAGTCTTAGTACAGAAAGGAATTTTATGCTAAGTTCCAGAGAGGGGGAGGGGAAAGCCTCCTGCTATTTTCCTTTTCTCAATTATATCATCCCAAGAAAGTACTTCTCCATTTTTAGTTGTAATACACATAGTAGCCCACTTCTAGGTATATGTTAGTTGATTAGTTATTCAACATGTAATTATAACTCATGTTTATATAGTACTTTCTTTACAACAATCCCATGTGGTAGATAGTTACTAATATTATTATAATATTATTGTAGTTGTATTATTTAAGTATGTATGTTTTTAAGTATGTATTTAAGCCTTAGTGGCTTAAAATTGCACTAAGACTTTTGGGACACCATATAAATGAGTTATTATAATTGTTATTATTTTTATTACTAATATTGACATGATGATGTTTTCTTTTTCTTCTTTATATATATTATACTATATATATAGTTTATTAATATATATTATACTATATATTATTGTAATACTGTAATATTATTACAACTATTATTGTAATCTTTTATTTTATTATAATCTTTTAATGAATCTGCTCATGAGGAATTAAGTAACTTGCCCACGTCCACACAACTAGTAAGTATCTAAGGTGGGATTTGAACCTGGGTGTCTTACAGCCAAGTCTAACTCTTCAGTGTATTTTTGTTGCTTTTCAGTAATTTTTCAGTCATGTCCAACTATTCAGGACGATTTGGAGTTTCCTTGGCAAAGATTCGACAGTGGCTTGTCATTTCCTTCTCCAGCTCATTTTACAGATGAGGAAACTGAGGCAAGCAGGGTTAAGTGACTTGCCCAGGGTCATATAGCTAGTAAGTATCTGAGGCCAGATTTGAACTCAAGGAGATGAGTCTTCCTGACTACAGACTTGTCACTCTATCCACCGTACTACCTAGCTGCCAACTCTTCAGCTACTAAGTCACAACACTGAAAGTTTTTTAAAAAATTATTTTAAAATTGTTTCAAATAAAGAATCATAGAATGTAAGAAATGGAAGTAAATCAATCACAAGGCATTCCCAATCTTACTCCCTGCCTTCAGGCAAGTGAAGGTTTACAATAGGCTATCAGGGTAGGTATCTTCTTCTTAAAGGTTTCCTAAATAGAAGCTCTATTGTCCTTACTAAGGAGTAATACCTTCTTCCGCTTTTTATTTAATCCAAATCTGTTCTGACTTAAAAAGTCCATTTCCTTGTGTAAGGGAGAGGTCAGCTATCAACATTATCTTCTTAAAATATAGGTCTGATCATCTTTCCCCACCCCCACCCCAATTCAGTAAATTCCCGTGGTTGCCTATTATTGCCAGGATCACATGGAAATTCCTGCTTGGCTTTTTAAGCCCTTCAAAACGTAGCCCCATTCCTGTTCCCCACATGTACGGTATCACTGGCTTTTTTGCTGTTCCTCACACATGGCACTCCATCTCCTGATTCTATTTTCTTCACTAGTTATTTCCTGCGTCAGGAGCTTTTTTTTCTTCTTTGCTTCTGTCTCCTGGCTTCCTTCAAGTCTCGGCTAAAATCTTACCTTCTTCAAAAAGTCTTTCTTACTCCCTCAATACTAGTAGTGCCTTCCCTCTGATTATCTTTGATTTTTCCTGTATATATCTTGTTTGTACATAATTGTTGACCTACTGTCTCCCCCATTAGACTCTGAAATCCTTAAGCTCAGGGTCTGTTTTTGCTATCCTTTGTATCCCCAGCAGTTGCTGGACACATAGTAGGCACTTAAAGGCTTGTTGATTTGACTTGGGGAGGAACAGCTATTGCAGGGAAGCTGTAAGAATGCAAGACAAGCTGGTCAGCTCCACTCAACCTTTCCAGTGTTGCTAAGTCAAACTTCTGGGTCATTTTCATGACCTTCCAGCTGCTCCCATGATGACAGTTCAAAGAAATTTGCTTGTCTCAACTGAAATATTAAATAGGCCTTGGGAAAATAGTGCCTGAAAGATAGATGTTGTTGGCTTACTGTGATTATGCATCAATAATTAATGATGATAATAATGATAGCTAACATTCGTATAGCACTTACTATGTGCCAGGCAGGAGGTAGTTAGGTGGCTCAGTGGATAAAGCACTGGGCCTGGAGTCAGGAACACCTGAGTCTACGTGAGACACTCACTAGCTGTTTGACCCTAGGCAGGTCGCTTAACCTCTCTTTGCCTTAATCCACTGGAGGAAGAAATGGTAAACCCCTCCAGTATCTTTGCCAAGAAAACCTCATGGTCAGTATTGGCATGATACGGTCTACAAGGTCACGAAGAGTGGGACACAACTGAACAACAGTGTGCCAGAACTGTGCTAAGTAAGTACTTTCCAATTACTATTTCATTTGATTCTCTCAACAACCATGGGAGCTAAGGGCTATTATTACTTTTATTTCATAGATAAGGAAACTGAGGCAAATAGAGGTTAAGGAACTTGCTCAGGGTCACACAGCTAGTAAATGTCTGAGGCTGGACTGGAACTCAGGGTTTCCTGACTCCAGCCCCAGCACTCTATCCACTGTACCTCCTAATTCCCTCTACAGCTTTGTTTTGTTATAAAAACTCTGAACTTGGGGCCTTGACTTAATCATATCTATACAGCTATATTTATAATAGGAAGAAACTGAATTAACCAAATTTACTTATTGATAAAAAAAATCTGCCAACTCTTAGAACTATGAATAGCTGCTTGTGCTAGTTCTAGAATTCAGCCTTCTTTTATCTTATTCTTTAGGAGGCTGGGATCTTTACTGTTAAGTTCCATGGATTAGGGACTGCAAAAGGTTTAAAAGTTAAAACATTTGCTTTGGTCTGGTTTTGGTTTGCTGTGGAGCTCTGCTCCCTTTTTAGAGAAACGGCAATCATTCTGAAGATATGCTTACATCAATGTCACCAAGAGGCCATACCATTTTTTTGAAGTACCGTGCGAATATATTCTGATGAAAATTCATGACCAGAATTAAACCAAAGTCCAATATGAACAGCCAGGCTAGTAATTAATAAGAAGAGTAAACAGGTTTCACGCTGACAAGCAAACAATTTAATAATTTGTTTCCTATAGGCATGTAATGAGATAGTTACTGTATTCCCATGAGGGAGATAAACAGATATTAAAAGGTCTTTCCAATACCTGTAATGGCTAAGGCCAACAGTTAATTCAATAGATTCGATCAAAATCACCACTTCTTTCACTGCTCCTGATTTATTACTCTGGTTGTCGTTAGTCATCACTCATTTCAGTTTGCTTTCCGGTGCTCATAAATTATGCCTCATAAATAAAAAGATACAATCAAGGAAATCATATCAATTCATCTACAACCTTGGAGGAGATTTTCCCATAGCACTCACACTAATGTCTTTTTAAAGGGTAGCTTGTCATACCTTCTGAACATGTGAGAAGAGCCAGCAGTATGCCAGATCTGGCTTTGCCAGAGGTGTGGTTGGGCAGTCTCTTGGCTCAGATGGTAGGAAAGAGGATCTGAAATGAGATGACTAATTTCCTGAACAGAATCCCAGGGCAACATGGCATAGTGGAAAGCTCAGTGATCATGGCATCGGAGACCTGGAATTTGATATCAAATTCTGGCTCTCATTAATGTGACCTTGGGTAAATCACTTATATCCTTTGAGCTTCAGTTTCCATATTAATGTAATACTATTAGATTATAAGCCCTTTGAAGGTAGGGACTGTCTTTGCTATTTTTTGTATCCCCAGAATTTAGCACAGTGCCTCTAGAGTAATAGGTGCTTAATAAATGCTTTATTGGCTGACTGATATTTATGTAATCAGATGTTTGCACTTGAAACATTCTAAGTCTTTTCTAGATAGAAATTGGATAATTCCTAAACTAATTATTTGGAGTGTTTAACTTCTCTTTTCATTTGTTAACATAGCAATTTATGGCAGTGTATTGTGGACAGTGCTCTACAGTTACAAAGGAGCATTAGGCAGGTCACCTTATCTCAAGGGATCTTCGTAAGAGTTCTTCCAAGAGGCTAGTGCAAATATCATTATCTTCTTTTTAATAGATGAGTAAAATGAAGTTTAGAGAAGAAAGTGACAAACCTAAGGTCACACAGCTGATAAGTTGATGGCAGAGCGATACCATGTTGCCATTGTCATTAAATGACATGTTTTCAGTAACTCTGTGGTCATGACACTGATGTACACATTACAGTTGCAGGTAGGTGGCCTAGTGGGTAAAGTGCTGGCCCTCGAATCAGGAAGACCTAAGTTCAAATCCGGCTTCAGACATTTACCAGCTGTGTGACCTTAGGCAAGTCATTTAACCCTTTGCCTCAGTTTCCTCATCTGTAAAATGAGCTGGAGAAGAAGATATCTTTGCCAAGAAAACACCAAACACATTGGTCATGACTGAAATGACTGAAAAACAACAACTCAAATATGGCCCTAATCCTTTAGAACGCTGCCTTCTTAAATGTTCTAAAATATATAACAAAGAACGTAAACTTGGTGAGGCTCTGACCTGAGAAGGTGTATTGTGGGAAAAAGGGAAACATGTGACACCTTCCCACTGCCACAAGTTTAGAGATGTAGGAGATGGGAACTCTGAAAGTTCTTACAATAGCTTTCATCACCTCTGTCACTTTTGGCATCTCTACGGAATGAACTCTGAGAATGCTAGGAAAACTAGCTTTGGTGGCAATGGGGAATATTTAAATCAGACACAAAGAGAAGCTTACTGTTATTGTCTCAGTTTAGCATGTGGTCTTCCCTTTATTGCTATTTACCTTGTATACATACCCTATTTTATAGTACTAGAATATAAGTCTCCTGTGGGCAGAGACTATAACTGATACTTCCTTGCATTCCCAGTACCTTGCATGGTATTCTGCACATAAATGTTTGTTGTTGGTGTTAGTAATTTCTATTCAAGTAAGTGAAGAGGGTAAAAATAACCATAAATACTTAATATTTAGGATTTCTGTTGTCATTCTATATAGTATGCAATCTTTTTAGTTTAGTTTTTTTCTTTTAGTAATGGTGCTTCTATTACTAAAATAGTGTGGTATACTAGAATGAACGTTGGATAGAGTCAGGAGAACAAGGTTTAAATTTCAGCTGTAACACTTATTTGTTGGAAAACCTTTGATGTTAAATGTTTAAGCCTCAGTTTCCGTATCTATAAAGTGAGCATGATAATATTAGCCTTAACTACCCCACAGAGTTAAGAATAAAGTTCTCGGCGTAGGTTGGATTCAGGTAAAGGGCCACACTTGAGGACCTAGAGGGCCACATGTGGCCTTGAGGCTGCAGGTTTGCCACCCCTATAGGGCATCCCATAAACTTGATGGGAAAATAATTACTCTTTATTTCAATAGAATTGATTTCATTTGTAATCCCATGCATTTTTTCTTTGTATTTTGTGTTGATTAAAAAGGTTTGAGAGACAAAGTTTCTGGGTGAATTAATCATTTTATTAATAAAGCCAGAATGTAATTAATAAAAGGATAGTCATTTGGCCTCTCAGACCAAAGACAATTGTGGGAGGCGGGCTCAAGTTTTATAAGTTCTTTTGCAAGAGGAGTGGCAATCAACTCTGATTGGTTAACACAAAGGGAGGTGGGCTATAACAAAATGAGGGACTCAGAGTGACATCTTGTCGCCTTAGGACAGGCTATCTATACTCAGACCACAGCCCAGCCTTGGTCCACCTATTCAAAGAATGTATGCCTCACCCAAACCTGAGCAGAACACTATGGCTTCCACTAGGAAAGTTAGTCTAATTCCACAAGGAAGTCTAAACTCATTATCAGTAATTCCTTCCAGAGACTGAACCTTTTGAAATCAGGACTTTAGAAGAAGGGGAGAGCTCCGGATCTCCCCAAATTATAGGTAATTAATAGTCATTTTTCTCAATTTGAAATGTTATTCTGAGAAGTTTCTTCATCTGTAAAATTAGGTTATCATATCTAGCAAGTACTGGTTGCTCCTCTATGCTGGTAAATCACTCATGCTGACTTCCTCTGCACCCTAACCAACACCATGTGGTCTGCTAAGGCAATGACCAAGCTCTCTCCAACTTTCAGAGGACTATGCTCTCTCCTCTCAGCTATGTCCTTTGTGGGAGGTATCTCTCACCTCACTAGTCTAGGATAGGGGTTCTTAAATTTTTTGTGTGTCATGAAATCCTTTGGCAGTCTGGTGAAGTCTGTGGACCCTTTCTCAGAATAATGTTTCTTTAAGAAATTCATAATTAAAGGATATGCTAAATTTCAGTTAGAGGAAAATAGAAATAAAGATGTATTTTTTTTAACATCCAAATCAACAAACCTCCTGAAATCTATCCATGAACCAAGTATCTGTTGGCCCTAGGTTAAGAACTCCTGGTTTTAATGTGTAGATTACTCAATTAGATCATGTCATCCTGGTCCCTTTGCTCTTAGGGATCCTCCCTCCAGCTATCAAAGACTAATTGCAAAGTCTCATTTTATCAACATTTTTTTTTTTTTTTGCCTAAAGTATAAACGGGCAATGAAATGTAAACTGCAGGCATGGGTATTTCAGAAATGGCAGCCATCTTCACATTTCCTATCTCCCACCAGAGCAGTTTTCCTGTTACTAACTTGTATCCTGATGTTGAAAGAAACATTTCAGGTGCTTAAGTCAAACGTCCCAAGTCCTGCTGGCCAGAGAAGAAGGAAGTATCAATTTTTTAGTTTGCCCTAATGGCCAGGGTAGCCACTGGTGGGTCCCGGCCGCCTTTTTCCTTTCTCGCCTGCGGCAGGAACCAGCCCTATTTCTGTGTGGTTTCTTCATTAGCAAGACTGATTGCTCTTAGATACTTGTTTATAGCTGCTGGATTGGCCAAAGGGAAGATTTAGGAGTAGAGAAAGACTCCTTGTGAGTCTGATATTCCTTTTTTATCTCCTCAAATGATCATTGTGCATTGTGTACTTACCTGGAATACAGTGACTTCACTCCATCAGCCAGGTGGGCACAAGCAAAGCCACCCTTACTCACAAAAAGGAGACTAGATAACTTCTAAAGCCCTTCCAGTTCTAAATATTACAATCCTACGAATTCTGCTTCTTTGACAACCAAGCATCTGCACGATGAATTTAGTAGATGGGAGACTCACATACATCCACAATCTCAAGGACCAAAATTTAGGTCTTGGTTTCCTCACTTGTAACATGACGGTATAAGACAAGAGTATTTGTAAGATCCACTCCAGTTCTAATAATTTAGATCCTCACCTTATTAATCATTAAATTTCTTTAGTGAGTCATGTGAAACAAGTGGAAAAGCCCCCATGAGAAAACGCTATTTCCTTTCTTGTGCTCTGCCATCTTTCTGAGTACTATACACTACTCTCCTAGATGCTTATAGGCATCTTAGCAATGATTAGATCTTTGCATTGAGAGATAAATCAATTAAACAAGAAGAAGTCTCAACTATCTTCTTAAATACTATAACTGGGTCCTTGAAGTCAATTTACTTCCAGGATACAAATTTAGATGCTTTGATGCTTGAATTTTGTTCCCATTCTCAAAACGGACTAAATATTGTGGTTGCTTCCAGCCAGGCCAGAAGAAAAAGGACTATTTATTTAGAATTTAGTGAAAACAAGTTATTAGTCTGTGCCAGGCCCAGTACTTAATTCCAATCCCACTTAAACCTTCAGATTTGCTTAGTGGTTTGTCAATAATCACAGACCACAGACAAGCCAAAAGCTAGCAGGCCCATGAACCAATTCTACCAATAAAATGAGATATAAAATACAGTGCTGCACACACCCTCCTGAGATGTGGGAGGGCCTATATACATGTAAATACACTTCTTGTAGGGTACCAATATTTGACAATGTGCGTGCGTGTGTGTGTGTGTGTGTGTGTGTGTGTGTGTGTGTAGGGGGGAGAGGTACAGTCTAGTAAAACAGGAGAGAGAAATTTCATCAAAGAGATGTTTAGGATTTTTCTTTATATTCTCTAAAGTAACTGTGGCTCTTTGGTTTCCTATGTGGTTTCTTACCCATCAGGACATCTGACTAACAAGTATATTAGGACCTGTATAGGGCAAGAATTCTTAAACATGTTGGCTTTTTGGATGTTGGAACACTGTTGCTCCATTTAACTCTCTATTTCTTTTGCTTGGAAATCCATTGCCACAGTTGGAAGCTCTTTCATTTATATTACTGCTTTGAAAAAGGGTTCTTTATTACTTCACAGGTGTGCTTTTTTACATGCTCATAGCTTATAAGCTTGAAGGTACAAACTATATTTTTAAAATTATTAAAAAAAATTTCTTGCCTTATTCTTGCTGCCTCTTCCAACTCCACTGGCTAGTGCTCGTTTAAGTGTTTTGCACATAGAGGGCTGGTTACGTTGCCTTCTTGCACAGAATATAATCTTTATGAATACTTTAGTATCTAGGTGGCTCAGTGGACAGAATGTTAAGCCTGGAGTCAGGAAGATGTGAGTACAAATGTGGCCATGGACACTTAATAGCTGTGTGACCCTGGGCAAGTCATTTGATCTCTGTTTGCTTTGATCCCCTGGAGAAAGAAATAGCAAACCAGAGTCTTTCTAGGAAACCCTCCCTGGACAGTATTGCTGTGCTTTGGTTTACGGGGTCACAAAGAGTCAGACATGACTGAACAACAAGAAAAGCAACAATACTGAACTTTTGGCAGAAAGGAAAAATAATCCTTCCCTATTCTCCCTTCACCTTTTTCATTTAAAGATAGATCTGTGATCTCAAAGATATAGGTATTCCCTATAGTAGTACAGATGACAAACCATCCATGTCTGCTCATCCTGTGAGACTCTTGTCATATCTCTTATAAATCTTTCACAGTGGGTCAACCCATTCCTTGCGGATCACTTGAACACCATTAGAAAATCTGAGATTCAGCTGGCTAGACAAGCCAATGATGATTAAATAGAAACATGTCAGTGTTTGGGACTTTGGTTCATCCAAAATTACAGAATTGTTGTGCCTAGCCAACATGAACCTTGAAACCTGGAGCCATTTTCAAAGATCTGTGAATGGCTTGGGACTCAGAGTTTCCACTTTATTTGCATTCAGCTAGGGGAAATTTCATTGCATTTAGCGTTTTATGTCCCACAAACAAGCCTCCAACACAGAGACAGCAGAATCAATATCAGGCTTAAGTGAAATATAAATCTGGGTTTCATCAGCATAAGAGTGAAAGCCAGTCCCTCTTCTTATGAATAACTTGTCTCAAAGGCAACATAAAATTGCTAACAATAGAGGCTTAAGAATAGAGTCCTCAGGGATGTCATGGGAAGCCAAAAAAATGAGAACACACACATACACAC
The DNA here is from genome assembly GCF_011100635.1 of Trichosurus vulpecula. NCBI lineage: Eukaryota > Metazoa > Chordata > Mammalia > Diprotodontia > Phalangeridae > Trichosurus > Trichosurus vulpecula. Next base: position 119,402,878 of record NC_050576.1, read on the forward strand.
ACACACACACACACACACAATCTCTTGTTGGAAGCAAATGCCTATTGGCAAAACATGATCCAGACCCTTGCCTGGCAGCAGAATCCAGTTTTCAGCTCAATTCACAGCACTGTCCTGATGGCCTTCTGTCTGAGTAGCAGCACTTAAGTCTAGTAGAATTAGAACAGACACACAACTCCAGTCAGACGGCATCAATAAATCATTTTAAAACCTGAGCCAAGTGGTCTCAGAGCTTAGTGGAAAATCTAACCAAACAAAAGCCTAAACATCAGCCAACAATCCTCCATGAGATTACCACCCACTTAAACGCTGCTACAATTCTGAAGAAAAAAGACTAAGAAAAGGTTTTCTCCAAATCCAATACCAAAAACAGGCAAGAAAGGGACAATAGCAATGGCACCGGACAATATGGCAGGCCCTCTATCCACTGAGCCACCTTGCTGCCTCCGTGTAATCTTATAAACTTCCCAAAAGCTATTGCCTTCATGGCCTCTGAGTGGGTTGCAATCAGTTTAGTGAGGCACACAGGAGTTCACGCAACTCATTCCTTCTTGTGGCCTTGGGAAAATGCCGGCACATTTAAAAAATAAACAACAACAAAATCTTATACCAGATTTTCTTCCTGGCAGCTTTTCCACTCAGGCCATAGGTTCAACCTCTTATCTTACCACTTACATTATGCATTCACTCCCCAAAACACTATTGTCTAATGACTGACTTTGCTGTCCCCTCCCTCAAAAAAATTTTTTTTTCAGCACTTTGTCTTCCCCCATTTAGACTTTCTTTTTTCATATTTGTATCTCCAGCCCTTAGCACGGTGCCTGTCTGGCACATAGTAGGCACTTAATTAATGTTTCCTGACTATTGTAATAGAATACAAGTTCCTTGAAGACAGAGATTGTTATGTTTCCCCCCCCAGCACCTACCTCAGTGCTTTGCACATAGCAAGTATTTAATAAATGCTTTTGAATTAATAAAAGAATCTTGTGCTCTATCCCCTTCCAGTGCACAGTAGTTTTAGCCTATTAATTTTTTAGCCTCCCCAATTCAAGCACTGAAAATAGATACAAAGATCTTTTCCAAAAGTGAGTCAGTGGATTCTTTCCTGTGAGCCTGTCTCTCATAAGTCACATAGTCATGATTGTACCAGAAGCCTCTCTGCCTTTAAGAGCCCCAGAATGTGAGTGGGAGTTGATCTAGAAAATCTGCCAGAGTTAGGAGCTATTGCATCACTAATTGCATGATTCAGGAAAAGAGAGAACTATGGAACACACTGGAATATCTTCAGTGAGTCACTGTATTCCAAGGAGCAAATGGACATAAAGAAGAACATACAATTACTGGGAGGGACCGACTAAAGTTAGCTCATATCCTATTTTTAAAGAATGGAGCTTCATTAGGCATAGTTACATACCCAGGTCCTCTTTCTTGTCTGATGGAAAGACTATTGCTTACTGAGTTAATCACTGATAATTTCAGAAGTTCCTATAAAATATTTAGAACAGGAACACAGTTGCTAAAGGAATAGAGTTGAGAAGAAAATCTTCCACATAAGAAAATGAACTGAGAATTGTTCGAAATTTTAGCCACTTTGAACTCTGCACTCTATTCTCAAGTGTCAGTGCATCCAATGGAAAAGAAAACTCACTCAACATAGATATATTTTACTTTATGCACTAGTTGAAACATTGGCTGTAAATGAATCTTTTGTTAACTGAATCATGCTATGAGTACATTAAGGCAACTATTTAATATCTTTGTAGGAAAACCCTTTACATAGTAAAGAATTTTTAAGTACTGTTAATGATGATGCCCTAATTTTCTGAACTTTATTTCATTTTTTAGTCTGAACTGCCATATGCCATTTTGATTTTCTTAACTTGGAGCACATCTAAATTGATAATCTATTACTTAGACACATCCATGGGCTTTTGCTGTTCTACTTTTCTTGCTAGTCTGGATTTATGAAGATTTGGGTTATGTTGCAAGGAATAAGAACAAGACAGAACAAGTACTAAATGTTATTCTCAACAACTAAAACCAGCTTAATCTTTATAAGCATGGAGCTCAGCTGAGACAATCATCTGAATGTTTCAGACTAGCTGTTTTCTGCCTGACTTAAGATTTTTTTTTTCTATATCCAAGTACATGGACCCCCTGAAATCTATCCACAGATCTCTTCAGGGTCTATGAATTCAAAGTTAAGGATCCTTGTCCCTAGAAGGACCAATATGAATAAATTGTAATATGAGGCCCAAAAAGATTCTTCCTAGAACTGGAGGAAAGAGATTTCAAATCTATTCCTTGAAGCCCACAAGTCATATTATACGGTCTTTTGATTCTTTTTTTAAAACAATAATTTATAATAGGTGTAATAAGTCTTTATGAAAAGAAATAAGGATTTGAATAATAGAACAAGTAAAATAGCAATACTTAAATACTCAAAAGTATCTCTGGTCTCATATCTTTAGGAGTTGCCTCCAAGGATTATGATGCAACTAAAGGTCCATCCAATCTATTGTTAATCTTTCTCACCTTATCATGATATTGGAAGGCTACCAGTAGAGCACATAGGCCATCTACTTGTCATTCGTCATTCTTGCTAATTGATATCTCATTGTGTCATAGAGGGTACTCAGAGTTTTTGAATGCTATCATTGTGAATTGCAATCTCTGGCTGGTATTACACTTGAAAGACTTCTAATATGGCCCTGGCAACAGACTGAGTCTTTTTTCTCAAGATCAGCCCACCTAAGAACAGAAAGGCTCATCACCAGTAGACTGACCAGTTCGTGATGACTAAGCTTAAGCAACCCAGATTAATGATAACAATCTTAAATATATAACATAAACTTGATACTACCACACAAGGATTTAATCAAACAGATTCTCCCATTATATAAGCTATTTCCTTCATTATTCCCTAGGCATATATGAAAACAACATTCACTATTTTAGGCAATCACAGAATTATCTAGGGCATTATTCAATAATTTAATTCAATGAGCATTTATTAAGCATCTGCCATGAGCAAAAAAGCGGTCCCTGCTCTCAAGAAGCTTACCTTGGAGGAACAATTGCACTTTAGGATCAAACTCAACTGTTTAGCAAGCATGAAAAATACTATTTGAATATTTGCTGATAATTAAAAGGAATGGCAAGGTCCTGGTCAACAGGCCAGTTGTGAAGCGAGGTAAATAAAGTTGGTAAAATCATGAATATTCAGGGAAGAATATTTTGAATAGCCATGATTATAAAAACATATCCTGGCTTCTCATTCATACAGTTTTTTCTAAACAGCACTTCTTACATTGTGGATTGCAACTCCATATGGGGTTGTGAAAAATTTGGCAATAGTAAAAGTTTTCTGGATAGGCAATGACAAAAATTCGATTAAAAATCAAACACATACCTGTGTTGCATTGTGCAACTTCATTGTGGCCTTGGTTCTGAACACAAAGCATGTACACTTTGCACAGCACATGCCCTTAGGCCATGCAATACTAAATAACACTCAAAACATGAAAAGGGGTCACAAGCAGAAAAAAAATTAAGAAGCCTTGTGATACACCAACTAATCTCTTCCTTTCTCATTGGCTGCTTTGTCTGGTTTCTACTCTATGAATAGGACGAACTCAATACCTGGAATTTCATTATCATGGAGATTGATTCAGCTTTGATACTCAACACCTCCTCAGTAGCCTCAGTTGCCTCTGCCCTCTGATTGGAGGACTGATGGAAAGAACAATAAACCTACCAAAGATTCCTCTGAATTTTCCACCTAACTCTTCATTGCCCATCAGCTCTTCTGCTTGATTTTTACTCCACAAATATGATGGATACTGGGTACCCTATGGTGCTCTCCCTCCCTTTTCACCTTCTTTTTGTGTATTGCCTTCTCTTATTAGATTGCAAACTCCTTGAGGGCAGGGACTGTCATTCTCTTTCTTATTTGTATCCCCTGTGTGTAGCACAGTGCCTGGTACATAGTAGGTACTTAATAAATATTTATTGACTACTGACTAGACCATGAACCATAAATCAAATAGAATAACTTTTAAGTAAGACATAATGGTAAACAAGAGGGGAAGTTTTCTTTGTCACACTTTTTTTCCACACAACATTCCAACTGTCTAGTCATTTTCAAAATGTTCAATGCTTTTGGACTGACTGTTACTCCCACACAGTAACTTGTGCTTATGACCTTTCCAAATTTCTTCCTGCCCAACAAAATTTATCTGTCCTGTGTCTTATTATCAAGTATCTAGGATGCAACATGGAGTAGTGGATCGAGAGAGAACTGACCTCTCAGTCAAAATGATGTGGCTCCAAGGTGTGCTTCTCATGCTGATACTTTCTATGTGACATCATACTCAAGCTCTCAGTGCCCTCATCAACTTTCTAAGCCTATACATTACAGAAGAGATGCTAGAAGGGGGAAGCAATATGACACCAGAGTTGAATGAATCATTTATACAAAAGACAGATATAATCTGAAATCCTTTTGTTACCTCATTAGCCAAACTAGATTTATTTTTATTGTTATTTTCCTCATATTTACTGTCCCATAGAAAACTTTCACATACAAAAGAAGAGCAAGGAATGTAATCAGAATTTAGCTCATATAAGGACTTTCTGTCATGATACCAGTGAGATGAGAGCCACTGATTTAATATATGTAAAGGTTTGCCCTATTTTAGGCCAAGCACTTCAATCTGGCCCTATCGAGCTCCCTCAGAAGTGTGTTTTTGTTCACTAGGGGAAACAAACGATAGATAATATTGGCTTTTCACAAAATTATCACTATAACAGTACCACAGACTCTTAGAGTTGGAAGGGATCTCAGATACCACTCAGCATAACCTAGAACTGGATAAGAGTACCCTCTATATTATCCCTAGAAACCAGTCACCCAGTCTGGGCTTGAAGATCTTTAGTGATGAGGAGGAACTCATTACTTCCCAAAGAGTTCACTTTTGGAGAGTTTTGCTAGGGAGTTTTTTCTTTTACCAAGAGTAAATCTGCTTCTCTGCAATGTGCACACATTGCTCCTAGTTTTGGTCTTCCTAGCCAAACAAAACAAACATAATCCCCTTTTCATAAGATCGTCCTTAAATGCTTCCATTCTTTTATGCTCTTATCTTCTCCAGGCTAAAAATCCCTCTTCCTTCAACTTATCCAGGTATGTCACCGTTCTGAGTTCTTTCATAATTTTGGTTACTCTTTCTTTTCTGAATGAAATCTGACCTGCCAATCACTTGTCACTGCTAGTTAATTATACTACTAGTTATATACAGGAATATAAAAATTACCATATTTAGTCAGACCAATACTCCATTTTGCTCAGTAGTCGATTTCTAATAGTAAAAGTAAGGGCCGTTTTGTGGATATTCTTGGTTTGTTATATGAATCTCAACAGGTTAGATATATACCGGTAATATTCTTAGACAACCATATCTCGTTATGTAATTATTATTCATGAATTTATCTATATCTTTCTTGAGACTATCTTATTGACAGCCTATGGCACCAGTGATGGAAAGTATTTCCTTGAAGTACAATTGAATGAACATGTATTAAAATCCTACTATGTGCAAGACACTTTGATTGTGGCTAGTGAAACACAAAGATGAAAAATGAAAAAAGTCTATCCCCTTTTAAGCATCCAGGGGTACCCCTGAATTTCAGGGATTTAGTGAATTAGTTTGTGTCCACTCTTTTAATAGCCCTTACACTTGCATAAACTTCAATACAATTTTCTTCACTTTTGCGGTAACTGTGTGTATGTGTATTCATGTGTGTGTGTATGTATAAAATGCACACACTTCATAGAGAAGCAACCCTACATCCTTGGCCTTAGTTAGATATTTCTACAACTCCAGTTTGTCTTTCTTAAGGGTATGGACTGGAACTGCATGCAGTATTCTGGCGGAGGGGGGCGGAGTGAGGGGTGGGGAGGGCGCATAGATCCTCTGCGATTTTGTGTAATGATATTTTATCATATGTCTGGTAATTAATAATGCATTTTAAATCAGAACTTTGATAAGGGCGAGTTTCTAACTAAGCCAAAATCACCTTAATCAGTGATTCTTGACTGATCAGGAGGAGCCCATAAGTAGAAAGAAAAAAAGGGTGAAATCTTTTCATGACTAATAAATATCATTGGGTTAAATCTTTTAAACACAATTAATGATTATGATCAATTGATGAGAAAGGTAAGAGTATAAGTGCATATGATCTTTGTTTTCTTGTCTGCCCTATGTGTAAACACTTCTGATTTATCTTAAAATCCTAAATCCAAACAAAGCCACTGTAAAATACAAGCAGGGTTTATAAATAGACACTTCAATATGTGTTGAATCCCACAGACAACTTAGATTTCTTACCTGATACTCATAGTCCGTAAAAGGCAAAAGCTCAGAATCTATAAATGAGGTTAATGTTCCATTGTATATTAGCACTTGGCTTGATTTTCCAGGCAAAGCTGTTATTCGTCTTCTATACAATTCATAATATAGAATTTTGCCATTTGGCTGAAGTGGCCCAGTCCACTGAAGAGAAATTTTGGGCTGGAATCCTCTTGGACTCATTTGCACTTCTAAGAGTGGTGGAGGTTGCATCATTGGTGAAGTTTCAAGGGTTTGTATGGATGTCCAGTCACTTGAAGCACATCCCAGCAATGTACAGCCTTGAATCCGTATCTCATACCTTTGGGAACGTAAGTCAATACTCAGTGAATAATAGCAGAACCACACAGAGAAAATGAAAATAAAAAAATTATTATTCTCTATCCTCAGGTCTTTTCTGTGAACAAGAAAGCCATTTTTATTTTTTAGAAGGGCCCATGGAATATTTCTTCCTACTGATTTTCAAGACAAATAGGTTTTTACCTATCTGTGTTGTTAGGCACAGGGGGACGGATCATATGACCTCTGAAATTTTAGTCTAGTCCAAGAATTCTTGGACCCTACAGGATAGAATTTTACAATGAATGTCATAGGAAAGCAATAAAGTCTGAGGTCTCATGGACTATATGACAATTTCTGAGCTCGGGTTTCTACTGCTAAAGCTAAATGATTCACCAGGAATACGCTCAGGTCATGAAGGAACATCATGGAGCTAAGGCCTCAGTGGTAATAAATCCCCTCACCTGTTACTGCACATCTTAAAACAAGCCCTTACACCCACACTAAGACCTTTTGGGACAAAGTTGACCTAACCACATACTAGATTATCAATCATGGAGACACCTTATCGCCTTCCAGTTAAACTCAACCAATCAATTATTTTTGTCTTCTACCTAGTTTTCTGCCACTTGGAAAGGCTTATTCATGCACAGGGGACTTTCCCTCCCCCCGTTCTGACAACCATGGTTTTGTTGGTATTTATGTCCTTAGCTTTATTTCTGATGCCTTGCCTATTTTATTGTGCCTTCGCCTAATACCGTCTTTTCCTTCTCCCTTTCATTTTTAAAAATCCTTTTGGTCCTTTTCCTGCCATTTTCTTTCTTTCTCTCTCTTTTTTCTTTGATGGTCACATATTCACTGGTTCTTTTCTTACTTCTGTACCTCTTTCTCTCCAAGAGACACTGATTGTAGTCTAGTGGGAAGATTGCTGGATATGGATTTGGAAGAGGCCTGTGGCTGAATCCCAGAACCCTTCTAACATTTGCTAGTTTTGTGAACATAGGCAAACCATCTAATTTTTGTGAACCCAGGTAAAATGAGGATAACATTGTCTGGAGCATGAGGGCAAGAGAGATAATCTAACTCCACAGAAGAAATTGAGACCTAGAGGATGAAGTGACTTGCCCTATGTCAAACAAAACTAAATGGCAGAGGTAGGATTTGAGGTGAGGTTCTTTGACTCTCGATCCAGAATTCATTCTACTAAAACAGTATGTTTGTGTTAAGCATCACATGAGATAATATGCTCGGCAAAACTTAAAGTACGTAACTGAACTACATAAATGAGAGTAATTGTTATTACTTCTGCCACCTGGGCTGGTTTTAAGATGCCTCTCCCAGTGTGAGCTCATCACTTCTAAATTCATGGTGGTGACTGACACCACCTCTCTCAGTCTTCTCTCCCCTCTGATTAGAAGACTGGAGGGAGTAGTACCAAACTCCTCCCAATTCCTTCCCTTATAGAGGCTGCACTGACTGCACCCTGGGGTTCTTCCCTGTCCCCTCCCCTCCCCCTTTCCTTCCTGTTTTTGTGAATTGTTTCCCTCTTTAAATTATAAGCTCTTTGAGGGCAGGGGCTGTCTTTCCTTATAGTAATTGTATCCTCAGTGGTTAGCACAGTGCCTGGCACATAGTAGTTGCTTAATAAATGTTTAATGGACTGGAATTAATGATGATGATGGTAGCCAGCATTTATACAGTACTTTAGCATTTGCAAAGGGTTTTCTTCAAGGGAACTATCTCTCTTATCTTGTTCCTTTACTTTTCCTTTCATCCTTTTTATTACTGTTTTCTTTTGCACCTCTTCATATAAGTTCCCTTTCCTTCCTCCTCCCCTCCTCCTGACCCACCTCTTTTTTGGGTCCCCTCATCTGATCTAATCCGTTTTGACTTCCCTGGCTTCCTTCAAGACTCAGTTCAAATCCTACCTTCTACAAATAGCCTTATTTTTGGGAAGATTCCTAGAAAGCAAATGGGTGTCCCTGGGTTTTGGAGGGTATAGTTTGGTCAGCTAAGAATAAAGTCTAAAATCACAATATAGTTGGCTTACCTATCTGTATTAATGAGGCTAATGATTAGCATGGATAATTAAAAAAACCAAATAGAATACCCAAATCATTTATAGCTAGATGTGGATTTTTTAAAAAGTAAATCAGTGACTTAAGTGGTATAGAAAGCTCCTGGTAAAACACTTTGTCTGCTAATACAAATCTACACCTGCTCTACAACTTAAGAGACTTGCCTAGGATACCAAGATATTCAGGAACTTGCTAAGGGTTATCCAGTCAGTATGAATCAGATATGGGAATTAAATTCCAAACTTTCCCGACTCTAAGAACAACTCTCAATTCCACTGCCTCAGGCTGACTCCCGTGGGATTTTTCATAATTTTTTCAAACAAATTTGCCTTCCAACTCTATTGCCTAATTCTGCCACTAAGATGAGACTTTTGAATCCCCTGAATCTAAAGCAGATAAAAGCTGAGCCACAAAACATTGGGAGCATCTTTGGAAGATACCTGCACAAGTTCTAATTACTGTTTAATATTTAACAGAGTCCTAAATAATTGTCACAAGTAGGTGCAAAAGACCATGAATGTTTCATTTAAACAGCACTATACATCAGAGATAATTATAGGAGGTACGTAATCTACACATCACTAGATTACAATAATAGCTGAATTTTACTTGAGGTGGTTGGAAATCAACACAGTTTCAACCTTTAATTTTTTTAAGTGGTTCTGTTCATTTTACTATATTTTAAGCATAAAATTCTATTTACTGTTCTTCTCTCTGGGGAGGCAGATTATTTAAATCGTGGGTGGGGTAAATGCTAAGCTCTTATTTATGGCAAGGGAATAGGAACTAGAGCTAATCTTCCTTTGTGCTGAATGTAGTACACTCAGCACAAAGGGTTGGATGGCATAGGTAGAGAGGCTCCAGGAAACCAGAACAAATAAAATGGTCTAATCCTTTTTTTTCTTTTTAAGAAGTCATAACCAGAATATGACTGTTATAAGAAATAATGTATGTGATAAATACAGAAAAGCATCTTCTGATGCAGTATGACATAGAGCCAAGACAACATACACAGTGACTACAACAATGTATACGGAAAGAACCATACACACAATCAAGTGAATGTTGCAGAATTATGAAGAACAAGCATGACCTTGTCCTTACCCCTTTGCAGAGGTAGAAAATTCACAAGTGTTGCCCATTGCAAATAATTTTCAATGTACTAATCAGTCATGCTTATTTTCCCCTCTTTTTTTGTCTTTAAAACACTATTTTACATACAGGATGGCTTTCTCAGAGAAAAAGGGAAAGGATACTGGGGGAAGCTTTGGTGAGGTAAAAAAAATGAAAGGCATCAATAAAAACTTAAATAAAAGGACAAAAAAGAAGCCATGGGATTGGTCCTAGATGTATAACATGCATACATCTCAGAACAAATTACGCTTAGGATAGAATAAAGAATACTTTAAGGGATTATGGTCAGAGGAGCGTCATTCTCCCAGGAAAGGGAGCTAGACCTTCAAATTTCTAGATGACACATAGCTAGGAAAGGTTGTTGTTGTTTGTCTTTTGTTCTCAAGGAAGACCATGACATCAGGGAAGTGATTCCATGAAATGCAAGCGAATTGGATTTAAGTGAGGGAGGGCTATGCAGTCACCAGTCTCATTTTCTCCTCCCACTAGGAAAGATAGTTAAGATCCTAGGAGACCTATAAAGACTAGAATCTTAGTGGCAGGCTGGTAAATGTTTAACAACTGGCTTTCCAAATTAAAAAAAAGTGCAAAGTATACATGACACACTTTCCAGTTTAAACTGCATGAGTAATGTTTTCTCCATCATTTTATTAAGTCTAGACAATAAACAAAACAGTAAGCCAAGCACTGATTTGTAGCATTTGTTGATTTCCAAGGTGTAAATGCTCACACTGAAAATTAAAAAAAAAATTATCTCTCATGAGCTAGCTCAATCTGGCTCTAGCACACCCAAGAAATATAATAAGATGAAATAATGGATGAATACAAATTCTGCCCTTGGGTTAAAAAAAATAGCTATATAAACACAAGATGAGAGATACATGGCTAAAAATAGTTTATGTCACAAGGAACTGGGAATTGTAATGGTCTGAAAACAATATGAGTTGCTAGTACGATGTGGAAGTCAAAAGCACTAATATGGTCTTAGATTTCTTTAATAGAAGCATGGCACTCACAATGTGGACTCTCATATGGTTTCTAGGACACTAGTTCCACTGGATTCTGCTCTGTTTGGAATAAGTCAGGAGCATCATACTTAGTTTTAGGCATCACATTTGGGGTGGGTCTAAGGAGAATGGACAAACTGGACACTATCCAGGGGAAACTGGACCTTGGAAGCATGCTACATAAGGATCAATTGAAGGGAACCTGTGACCTTGAGGCCACATGTGGCCTTCTAGGTCCTTCGGTGCAGCCCTTTGACTAAGTCCAAGTTTTATGGCACAAACCCTTTTATTAAGGGGACTGGTTCTGTGAAGTTTGGATTCAGTCAAAGGGCTGCACTTGAGGACCTAGAGGGTCACATTGTGGCCTCGAGGCTGCAGGTTCCCCATTCCTGGTAAAGTACTCAGTTGAAGAAGCCTGAAACAGAGAGTTGAGAAGATAACAGCTGTCTTCAAATATATTTTAATAGCTATGTAAAGTGATTAGATTTGTTTTGCTTGGCTCTAGAGGCCAGAACTAGGAACAAAGGGTATAAGTTTCAGAGCAGATATCAGTTCAACATATGATAAAAGAAAACTTCCAAACAATTAGAGCAGATTAAAAGGGGAATAGGTTCTTCTAACAGATAGCAAATTGTTCATCTCTTATGTGATTCAAATTAAGGAGGGAATTTCTGCTTCAGTGATGTGTTGGACTAGGTAGCCTCTGAGATCCTTTGCTACTCTGAGAAGCCCTTCAAAGCTAATATTCCCTGTATAAGCCAGCATATCTCTGATATGTAATTGCTCATTCAAATTAATCTTAATTTTTAAAGTTTAAATGCAAAACCTCAATATGTTTACCTATATACTTATTCTAATTACCCCATTTGGTGGTGTTCAATCATTTTCAATTGTGACCCCAATTAAGGTTTTCTTGGCAAATATACTAGAGCGATTTGCCATTTCTTTCTCTAGCTCATTTCATAGATTAGGAAACTGAAGCAAACAGGGTCATACTTGCCCAGGGTCACATAGCTAGCAGGTATCTGAGGTCATATTTGAACTCAGGTCCTTTAGACTCCAGGGCTGGTGCTCTATCCACTGTACCACCTAACTGCTCTATAAAGAAGATCAAACATTTGCCAGAGACCTTCAGACTTACAGATTAGGCTTAGGAAAAATAGCTCCATTCCTTTACTCATCCCTTAGCAGCATCATGTAGCATGTGAACAATTCCTGAAAAGTTGGACTCTCAAAATCATGCTTGCAAAAATCCCATGCCTATGAGGAAATTATCTTTCAGTACAACAGTGAAGGGTGAGTACCAGTGAATATAGAAGATAAAATGGAAAATTTTCATTGTATAACATTTTAAGAATTTCATGTAAGCTCAATCAATACTGCCAGATTTAAAAGAAAAATAGATGTCCTTTGGATGGAAAAGGGAAAATATTTTTTTTCAGCAAATATCTATGATAAAGGTTTGATATTCATGATCTATAAGGAAATAATAAAGAAATAAGAGTCTGCTGGAACAGAATTTATTATGCTTTGGTTGAAACAAAAAAAAGCAGGGGGACCACTCATGATCTTGAACAAAGCAAAAGCAAAAATAGATCCAATTAAAAGAGATAATCAGGGAAAATACACTATGCTAAAAGGTACCACAAACAAACAGTGTCAATAGTAAACATATATGCACCAAATGGTATATCATCCAAAATTCTTAAAAGAAAAGTTAAATGAGTTACAAGAAGAAATAGACAATAAAACTATACTAGTGGGGGCCCTAAACTTTCCTCTCTCAGAACTAGATAATCTAATCTAACAAAAGAACAAACAAGATAAAATTAAGGAGGTGAATAAAATTCTGGAAAAGTTAAATAGATAGATCTCTAGGGAGGGTTGAATGGGAATAGAAAGGAATATACCTTTTTCTCAGCTATACATGGCACCTTCACAAAAATGATCATCTATTAAGGCATAAAAACCTCATGACAAAACCCAGAAAAGCAGAAATAGTAAGTGAATTATTTTCAGATCACAATTCAATAAAATTATATTCAATAAAGGGCCATTGAAACACAAATTAAAATTAATTGGAAACAAAATAATCTAATCCTAAAGAATGAGTGGGTCAAAGAACAAGTTATAGAAACAAGCAATAAAAGAAAAACAGATTATTTAAATAATCCTATCTTCAAAAAAGAAATTGAAAAGTCATCAATGAGCTCCCTAAGAAAAAAATGTTCTGGCCAGATCGATTCATAAATGGATTTTACCAAGCATTTAAAGAACAATTAATTCCAATGCTATACAAACTATCTGGGAAAATAGGCAAAGAAGTAATCCTACCAAATTCCTTTTATGAGGCAAATATGGTGCTGATACACAAACCAGGAAGAATAAAAACAGAGAAAGAAAACTGTAGACCAGTTTCCCTAATGAATGCACAAAATTAACAAAATACTAGCAAGGAGATTACAACAATATATTACAAAGATCATATACTATGACAAGGTAGGATTTAAACTATGAAGAGAGAGGTGGTTTAATACTAGGAAAACTATCACCATAATTGACCATATCAATAACAAAACCAACAAAAATCACATGATTAGCTCTATAGATGCAGAAAAAAGCTCTTGACAAAATATAGTACTCATTCCTATTAAAAACACTAGAAAGCATATGGAGCGTTCCTTAAAATGATAAGTAATGTCTACTTAAAACCATCAGCAAGCATTATCTGTAATGAGGATAAGCAATAAGCCTTCCCAATAAGATCAGGGGTGAAGCAAGAATGCCCATTTCAACTACTATTATTCAATATTGTACTAGAAATGCTAGTAGAGCAATAAGAGAAGAAAAAAAATTGAAGGAAATAGAACAGGTAATGAGGAAACAAAACTATCACTTATGCAGATATGATGGCAACTAAACTAAACTGGCCAACTAAAGTCTACCTGAAACAATGAAAAATTTCATTAAAGTTGCAGGTCATAAAATAAACCCACATAAATCATGAGTATTTTTATATATTACCAACAAAACCCAAAAGGAAGAGATAAATAAATTCCAGTTAAAATAACTGAAGATGATATATAAACATACTTGAGACTCTACATGCCAAGACAAACCCAGGAACTATATGAACACAATTACAAAACACTTTTTGCACCACTAACGTCAGATCCAAACAATTGGAGAGATATTTATTGCTCATGGGTAAGCCGATCCAATATAATAAAAATGAAAATTCTCCCTAAATTAATTTACTATGTCATGTCAATTAAACTACCAAAATATGTTTTAGAGCTAAAAAATAATAAAATTAATCTGGCAGAGCAAAAGGTCAAGAATATCAAGGGAATCAACCAAAAAAATGCAAAAACAAAACCAATGCAGCCAACATTAGAAGGAAAGCAGAAAACTCTCTGTGTGTGTGTATATGTGTATAATTTACAGTATTTCTCTGGTAAAGGCTTTATTTCTCAAATATATAGAGAATTGAGTCAAATTTATAAGAATATGAATCATTCCCCAATTAATAAGTGATCAATGGATATGAACAGGCAGTTTTCAGAAGAAATCAAAGCTATCTACAATCATTTAAAAATGCTTTAAATCACTACTGATTAGAGAAATGTAAATTAAAACAACTCTGTGGTACTACCTTGCACCTATCAGATTGGCAAAGAAGACAGAAAAAAAATGACGAATGTTGGAAGAAATGTGGAAAAATGGACACTAATACATTGTTGGGGTTGTGAACTGATTCAACCATTCTGGAGAGTAATTTGGAACTATGCCTGAAGAGCTATAAAACTGTTCTTATCTTTTAACCCAGCAATGTCCCTACTAGTTCTGTATCACAAAGAGGCCATAAAAAAAGGAAAAGGACCTATATGTATAAAATATTTATAGCAGCTCTTTTAGTGGCAAAGAATAGGAAATTGAGGGGATGTCCATCAATTGGGGAATGGGTGAACAAGTTGTGATATATGATTATAATGGAATACTATTTTTCTATAAGAAATGATGAGCAGAACTGTTTCAGAAAAACCTGGGAAGACATACATAAGCTGATAAAAATCAAAGTGAGCAGAACCATGTACTAGCACATTTATCACTGAACCTGGTGGGACACCCTATCGCTCATTTCTTAACCAAGTACTATTGGTACTCTATTCAAAAAACAATGTATGATGGTGAGAATTGGACTATAAGGAAAGCTCCATAATTGATGCTTTCAAATTGTGGCACTGGAGGAGACCTTTGAGAGTCTTGTGGACAACGAGGAGATCAAATCAGTCAATAGTTAAATAAATTAATTCAGACTGTTCATTGGAAGGTCAAGTACTGAAGCTGAAGCTTAAAGACTTTGGCCACATAATAAGAAGATAGGACTCATTAGGAAAGAACCTGATGTTGGGAAAGATTGAAGGCAAAAGGCAAAGGGGGACGGCAGAATATGAGATGGATAGATAGCATCATGGAAACAATGAACATGAACTTGGGCAGACTTTGGGAGACAGTAGAGCGTAGTAGGGCCCAGTGTGCTATAGTCCATGGGTCATGAAGAATCAGACAAACTGAGTAACTGAACAATAAGAATTCAAGGACACAAAGAACTGGATACCTACCTGTGATAGGGTTTTAATTGGGTCACCATGAATGACCGTCTAGCAAAAGAATTGTGAGTTATGTTCATGTGTATGGCTTTTGCCTCTGTTTCAAATGAATCCCATACTTGGAGGGTATAGTTAATGATATCACCATTGGTCTTCGCAGGAGGATTCCAGTTCACTTCAATCTCTTGAGAATTCCATGCCTGTAGCTCTGGAGGTGCCATCCCAGATGGTGCAGAGGGGTTTGTTCTGACTTTAACCAGTGGACTAGAGGTGCTGCCTTGGCTGTTACTGGCAGTCACTGTGTATCCATACTCCTTGCCTGAGGAAAGTTTAAAATCATGGTAGCGAGTTTCTAGACCCATATAGACAATCTCTCTATCTCTCCTAACCTCATAACTTATTATTTGCCCGTTTGGATTAGCAGGAGCTTGCCAGGTAATTTCTACTGACTCCGAGCCTGTGGCTTGTAATTTTGGGGGGCCCATGCCTTGTGGTGGAGCCTCCATTGTTCTAACAGATTTGGCCTCACTAGACATGCAGCCTCCATTAGTACAGGCTGTTAATATAAAGTCATACTCAGTGAATGGCTGCAGGTGGGAAACCACCCCAGACAGGTTCTTGCCAGCATGGTATTCTTTACCATCAAACCTCAGGAAGTACTTGATAATTTCTCCATTGGGGATTGGAGGAGGTGACCAAGACACATTTATCTGAGTGGCACTGAGAGCCCAAAGAGAGGGTGGATTGACTAGAGCTGGGGCTGCCTCTGGAGTTTGGATGGTGGAAGCTTGACTAGTTGAGCAGCCTTCAGCTGTGCAAGCTATCACTGCATAGCTATACTCCGAGTAAGGAAGCAATTCATCATCAGTATAATTAAAAGTCTCAGCATCAAAGTTGAAAGGATAGAGTACTTCATTTCTCTGAAGTCGATAGGAATGGATGATCCCATTAGGCTGTTCTGGAGGGGCCCAAGAAATCATCAGTCTCAGAGGGTTTAAAGATTCAAAGACCAAGTCAGGTGGCAAAAGGCCCTCTGGTGCGGCTTGTTTTGTCTTCACCACAGACCAAGGGCTATCAGTGTGACCTGCTGAATTCCAAGTACGGATTTTATATTCATACGGAGTCCAAGGTTGTAAACCTTTGTCATTATACACAAATGTATTCCTTTCAGTGTTATATTCTGTGAAAACAATTTTCTCTTCTGCTTGAGTTGTCCTGTTCCCCCCAGCATTTCCCTTGAAGCATCTGTGAATCACTTCATAGTGAATTATTTTTCCATTTGGATTAATTGGCTCAGACCAACTCAGCTCAATGCTTGTTGCCCCCACAGACTGGATTGTGGGAGCCAACTGAGACATGGGAGGGGCTTCGGCTGTCCAGAGACCCTGAGGTGCAGAGAGAGTGCAGCCTGCCATAGTGCAGGCCTCCAGGGTCAATACGTAGAGGGTAAAAGGATCAAGGCGTCTGAAAAGAAACTGACGAGACAAGCCAGTATATTCCAGGTTACCATCACTGAAGATATTATATGCCTGTAGGGAGATGAGAATAAAGGAACAACTGTAAAATATACAAACGATTTCTTGTTGTGTTTTTTTAAAATCCTTTACCTTTGTTCTCTTTCTAATTCTGACATTTACCTCCTGGCCTGAAGGGTACATTGGATCTTTCCATAAGTGGGGATGATCAGCAATGTCTGTATAGAAAGTAAGCTCTCTAAAGGGAGGAACAATGATTTAAAAAAATAATGAACAATCCCTGAAACGGTACTCAAAATGCTATTTAATGACCTAAAAGCAAAAAAAAAAAAAAAGTACTAAGTCTGATTCTCTGACCCAAAGCATTTGGGGTTTAGCAAAGGGAAAATTATGAACCAGCTTTTCTTAGCTGCCTCCTAGAGGCAGCTGGGTGGCACAGTGGATAGAGTGCTGGACCTGGAATCATCAAGACCTCAGTTCAAATGCAGTCTTAGACATTTCCTAGCTGTGTGACCCTAGATAAGTCACTTACTCTCTTTCTCAGTTTCTTCAGTTGTAAAATGGGGATAATAATACTACCTACCACTCAGAGTTATTATGAGAACCAAATAATATATTTGAGAAGTGCTAATGCACAATTAGCACAATGCCTGGCACACAGTGGTTGCTTAAAAATTGTTTCCTTCCTTCATAACCATAGGATCAAAGTGGATCTGCACCCTACTGCTTCCTCTCATTCCTCTTAAAGTGAACAGTAGCTGTCATTGCTTGAGCCTATCATCTCAAAGAAATCTCTGGGAGGTAGAACCATGGTATCTAACTCTCTGCTATGCCACTTCTCATGGATGCAATAAAGAGGGATGGTGTGCAATAGTCATGTTTAGGTTTTTAATTGCTAAAATCCATTTTCTTCTAGAAGCATGTATTAGTCATGTCTTAAATAGATAACCGTGAAGGGGGATTCAGAATGTTTTTCTCTCTCTTTCTTCTATAGCTATGTGGCGCTAGAGAGAACAGTAGTGTGCCCTGAGAAGCGAGCAGGGGAAAACAGCACGTGATGAAAGTGTTAATCCCACAGTTATCAGTTCATGACATAAAGGGTCATCTTAGAATAGTATATTGAGAGGAGGTGGGGCAAAGTGAAAATACATGGACACAGGAGAGCCTTGGGTTCTAATCTTGACTCTGATGCTTGCTAAGTTGGCTACAGGTAAATCTCTTAGGCTCTTCAAGCATTGCCTTATCTGTAAAATAGGGAAAATAATACTTTTGCTATCTTCCTCATAGTGTTGCTAAAAAGAAAAAATTAAAAAAAAAATTAAAGTGCTAAATACATGAATTATAGTTAATCACTTTAACATTAACTCTATGGCTGTAAGAGAAAATAGTACCTTAATCACACCATTAGTTCTAAGAGGCTCTGACCACTGAAGTAACAAGGCACGCCCATTCTCTTTCCTTTCCACTGTAAAGTTGCTCAGCCCACTTGGGGAAGATTCTAAGGTGCGAACTGGGGTCCATGGGCTTGATGCTTCTCCTGCATGGTTGACAGCTACAATTCCAATGTGATAGGTAGTGAATGGTTCTAACCCAAAAAGGTGGGCCTGGTGCCTTGTTCCCTGTAATAGAAATAAATAATTAATGATGCTCCTTTTGAAAACTGGTGATCATTATCTGAAGGTCATTCACCGACTGATATCATCTAGCAAAAACACACGAGGGAACGGTAGTCATTTCATTATCATCATTAAGAAGCAATGTTTATTGAACATCCCTTGTGGATATGATAGAGGGCTGTGTGGCACAGGGTATTTAGAGAGTATAGAGTAAACAAGGCTCTTGCTTTTATTAAAAAAACAAACTTACAAGATAGAAATACAAGTAAAGTGCTGCATCAGATCAATAGTTTACTCAATCCAACATTCACAACTCTTGACAGTAGTACCTAGGTAAATTTTGTAAGCATGTGGAATACTGGCCTTCCAGATCATCCTGAAAAGTTAGGGATATATCAAGAGCATCCCTAACTCTTCTTTAAATATCTAAATTATAGACAAAAGAACAAGTAGAGATGATTTGGTTTGCTTCTAGCCTGGCCCATGGTAGCCATTATCCAGAGGAATCAAACCCTGTGCAGATGGGCCCACCATCACCACTACCAACACCAACAATAACTTTGATCAGTTATTGGCACATCAGGCAATTTAGCCTTCTCATAGCATCATTTTGAGAGAGACAGGAGGTAGCATGTGCCAGACAGGCCAAACCATTGCTACCCCTCAGACCACCAGATCCTCCTGGAACTCTCCTGGTGGAGATGGCTCATGATCCAGAACCCAAGAGCCCTGGGAATTGTAGTGCCCTTGCAGGTTATCAGGTCTTCTTCCATTCTGGCCCCTATGGTCAGTCAATAACCATTTATTAAGCATTTATTGTGTGTAAAGCACTGTACTAAACAAAGAAGATAAAACGTAACCCTACATTAAGCTCATGTCTGATGAAGGAGATTTTAAAAGGCCTTCAATTCCTAGTAAGTGTGCTCTTGCAAGTACAGTCAGGAAACAAATGAATGGATTGTGATTATGGGCCCCCCTTAACCCAATTAGAGAGTGAACATCCTCTAACAACGGGCTGAGATTCTAACCTTTTACTAGGAAAAGTCACTCTCTCCTATATGGTTCCTATAGCCCCATGCCACAAACCATGGAGCACGAGGAAATATAAGGAAAGGAGCAATCACAGGTGTTAATGAGAAATTAGATTGGATCAGTCAGATAAAGTCTTTAACAGAATAAAAGATCATGATTAGAATCAGGTGCCAATCACACCCACCTGAAGGGGAGAGTGGGATAAGGAACACTGGTTCCTTCTGTCTCTCAGCTCTCTAGACACCTGGGAGATTCCTCACATTAAGAAAAAGTATATTTCCTACCTCTCTCTAGCTTTCACTTCTAGTACTCTCACAGGAGAACTTTGACCTCTCCCCTCTTTTTTTTTTTGAGGAAAAACCTGCAGATGTCTCTGCCATCAGCTGCTATAGTCATCCTACCGCTGCTCCATGTATCCTGTGACAAACCCACTATTTTCTTCTTGTCCCCTCAATTCTGCTTTTTCCTTTTCAGGAAATCTCAAAAACTCCAAGGAAAGTAAGAGGAAAAACTCCGAACTCCAGTCATGACCTTAGATTCAGCTCTTCCCAAATTTAGATTCTTTGGGATCTAACTTACCAAGTGAAATTTTACACTATGTCAGTGACGTACACGAAAAAGGCAAAACAACAACACAGCCACTGTCTCCTGGTCCTCAAGGAGCTCACATTTTAATGGGCAAGACAACATGGCGATCCTTAAGGGGAGCAACTGGTAGAGAAGAGGCCCACTGTCTCCCACCTTATTCTACCTGCTTCCATCAGGTATGACTAAGAGCTCTGGGAATATCAACCTCTCTCTTTATCCTTCCTCTCTTGCCCCACTACCAGCCATAACCAAGGGGAGCACCCCTTGTGGAGGTATGACTTTGCAGCTTCCTCTTCAGACGCTGCAGGTCTGACTTCTCATTAGCCACAGCTGCTGAAAGCCTGGAAATGAAAGTTCTGCCCACCCAAGTCCTTAGCACCTTTAAATTGTTCAACATCAGAAAGAAATATGATTTTATTTTTATCATTTGAAATGATATTACAGAAGATGCGTTAGAGTCCACTTTGTCTCTGGACCCCTTTGTCTTTCCACCTGACTTACCACCTAAACCTATAATAGGTGTTGTCTCCATGAATGCCTTGAGAGCAAGGACTGGCTTGCTTTTCCATTTATAACCTCAGTGCTTAGCACATTTCTTTATAAATAGTGATCACTTAACAAATGCTTTTTAATTCGTTCATTCATTCACTCATTCATATATTGGTGAGGAGGGTCTATGGGTTTTCCTCCATCAAGATGAACACATCTTCCTCTCGTATAACACATGCACATATACATTCACTCCTTGTGTAAAGGACATAGAAATCTCTCGGTTGTTTTTCAGTAACTCCACAATAATAGGCTGATGGGAGCTCAGAAGGAATCTCATCAAAGGTGGCACTCTTCTCTGTGGTCTACAGGAGAGAGCTCACAGATTAGCTTGGCCCTTTCGCTTTTTTCTTTTTCCTGTTCAGAAGATAAATCAACCTTGTCCTCTACACAAGAGATTGGGAGTACACAAACATTGTCCATGGACTTCGGCCATATGCTTTTACAGAAAAGCAAGGTAACTGATTATATTTAAGCAGAAGAGTCAAGTAATTGTCAGGCCTATCACAAATGGATCAGTTTTCACTTATAGATCTATGCACGCATGTTATATATACACGTGCATATATATGTGCATGTTTAGCTTTGTGCACATATATGTATAGTTCCAGATAAAGTACTTAAGGATGAGTTATAACTAAGTTAATGGTGTACACAGTTAGGGTATAGGGGATTAATTTGGGATTTCTGGAGTTTTAAGTGTGCTGAGTGGGGTCATCACTTGTCCCTCTTGTCTTGGGGGAGGCTTTGTTTTATAGGACTGGGTAACAGTGTGGGGGCAAATAGGGCTTTGTCACAGGGTGTCAAAAGGCATGGGCTTCTTCCTACTTCGGAGGGCACACTTCCTCCTGTGGTGACTGCCAACTCTATACCCCACCTCATAGCCTTAGCCACTTTGCCTCCTGTCACTGTAATACCCCTCTCCTGGGTCATACCTTGCCCTTCAACTTCCATGGGAGTGAGGGATGGACTCCCTGGAGAAGCCACCCCTCTGCAATGCAACTGCACCCTCATTTTGCCAGAGGCACAGTTACTGCTAGTTACAGCTTTAAATAGGAGCAACATCTGGCTAAAAATATGTGTGCCTATATTTTACCTTAAGGTGATTCTCCTTAGCTTAGAGATATATGGTATAACAATTTGTCCAAATGATTTATAATAAAAGGTACATCAAAGCAAAGTGAACCATTTTTCCACAAGGTTGATTTAGGCAAAACTACAGAATACCATTTCTACATACTTAGGGGTTTGAATTATTGTGTTCATGTTTCTTATTCAGCTATTAAACACAGGTAGAGAGAAAAATACAATTTTCTTTATGTAGCAAAAATTTGTGAAGCCAATTTCCCTGTTTCAATAAGTCTGATTAAACTGTTAAATGCCAACCCCTGGAATTCTTTAATATTTAAACATTTGCTAAGCAACCAGACTCTGCAACAAATTTTACAGAAATATTAATTTCTTTTTTAAATATTAAAAGTTAGATGATAAATATTTAAATAGTTATTTCTCCACAACACTGGATTGGTCTTTTAGATAAATACAGCACAGAGCTGGAATGACCATAATGAATATTAAATGTGAAGATGCCACAAGTCCCGATTACAAACATACTTTTCTGATAAACGATTCGTTTTCTGTGAAACAGGGCAAACACGGGCAAGATTAATAATGCAAAAAAGTATAATTCTTTGTTAGGACTATTCAGTAATTGGTGCCAAAAAAGCATAAGCTCCGATACAAATAGTAATCACCTCTAACAGATTATATATAAAAAAGGGTTGGCTGCTAGGGGACATTTAGAGATATCTTTTGTCATAAGAAACATGAAAAGCATGTGGGCTATAAAGCAAAAACATATGTATATTGTCAATAGCAGCACCTGCTCAATTACAGTTTATTTCAGGGCTGAGAATTTCATTCAGCCCCTAGATGGCAATACTATCAAACACTTTTTGTAACATGAGTACTTAATGATTAACAGCCTGCATTCACTCATCCAACATACTCAAGGCAACCATTAAAAAAATAACAAAACTGATTTCATTATAGATTCTTTTAATAAACATTTATGGCTTAGATCCTTGAAAGTAGAAGCATTCCAACTGCCCTGGCCCCAACCTTACACACCACCTACTGCAAAATTATGAACTGTAAGTTAGGCTACAGGATTCAAGTTTAAGTTCATGTCTGGCATTGAGATTTGGCGCTGAACTTATGTTGGTATAAAATGCAATTGAAATCAGCTCTTCTGTTGATTTTGGTTTATATTTTTCATCGTATGGGGCTACTGTGATTATAAAATAAAACTTCTCAAAATTCAAAATGTATGTTAAGAAAAAAACACAATCCTGAAATAAAATGTTTATTTCTTCAAAGTTACACAAAACATACTTTCGTTAATGGATCACCTCTTCCACATGTACAATTTTAAATGTTACACTTAATTAATAGCTTTGTGTGTTTTTTTAGCCAATTGCATGTGACAACTTGGTAACTTAGTGAAAAAAAATGACAAAACATATTTTGCCAGAGTATGGACTGTTTTAGAGGTAACAAAGCATCCCATGTAAATGTAACTCTTGACATAATCCCAACATAAGGGAAGAGGAAGTTTTATTTAGAACTAAATTAGGCTGGTTTTTTACAAAATGCCAAAAAGGCTAGCTGAAAAGTAGGAGAAAAAATCTGTTTCACAACTGGTCACTTCATCTATATCAAGTCAGATAACTGAGTTTGACTGATTGATTCCTTCAACTGATTGATTTTCCTCTTAAAATTGACCCGGCCTTTAGTCCATAAAAGTATCATCATAGCCTTTCTCTTACAGTGATGATATTTTGCATATCTCCTTCCCTTCTCCCTCCCCTGGAAACTGATAAAATAAAAGTTGATATTCACCCCTCCTGTTTTTTTAAATTATGCTTTTCCAGCCTGACAATTTTCATATTCTCATATTTCCTCTTTTTCCTCTTTTCTTCCTTTCTATTGTCATTATTTGTCTCTGCTTTCCCTCCCTCTCTTTCTTCCATCCCATCTTTTCAATGGAGTTCTCATGTGCAATATTCTTTCTTCCTCAAGTCTTTTTATCCTCTAGTCTACCACTTTATACTTGTCCTACTTTTCTCTCTTTGCCCCTCCTGTATCTTTATTCTGGATTTTTTTTTGTTCTGAGACAAAACACAGTCACTGTTAACCTGAGCTGTCACATTTGTTTGACAGTCCATCAGAGGACAGTCACTAGAAAATAATGATCGAAGAGGAAAAAAAAAGTGGTGTTACTTTAATAAACTGGGACCACTTAGTTTTCATCAATTTAATCTCTTCACCAAGCTTAGCCTTCTTTTCACTTGGTTCTGTTTTGAACTTCTAGGCACAAGAGTCAAAAGAGTTAGGGCATCAAATCAGCTTACCATTTCATGAAGTAAAAAGGCATCAGGATATGGCAAATTGTGTGCCAGGGAGGGACTCTGCTGGCAACTTAGGCCTATCTGCTAACCTCCCAGGCCTGCTCCTGGGGACAGCTGTGACTACTTGGAGTCTTAAGCAGTCTGACAATTTTACATCATCTGCTCTGATTGCTTTTGACGACTTGAAGTGCCCCAAAGGCGGCCATGGGGTCAAGAGGTTTTTGTAGGTTGAAAATGATCAAAAATTAGCATTGATCTGTAGGTGTCAATAAAAGTCTGCTCAGGCAGACTCCCTGAACAAATATGTTTAAACTGCATAAACCCACATACCCTAGTCATCTTTGAATCTATTGATCTGATGATCCAGCAGTTTCTAGAGCTTTTACTCTGGGCTTTGTAGTGTATTTGAGAAGAAGCCACCTTCCTCAACACTTAGGATCTTAGGAATGATTCTTCTTTTTTAAATGTAATGAAATGAGGAGATGAGGTGTGTTCCTCCGTGGTCACCAGGGGGAGCACTGTTTAAACACATACACACACACACACACACACACACACACATGCACACACACGCACACAACCACTGCCTCCAAATAGGTGCATACATATACATGCGTATACACATATGTATACACTTGTAAGCATGTACACACATATATACACATGTATATGCATATGCACACGTATGTACTTGAGTATACATGCCTGTGTGTGTGAGTGAATTTTCATATTGGAAAAACCAACCATTCTGAATTGACTGGTCTCTAAATTGTATAGTAAAACATTTCTTTCTGTCTGGATTTCACTTATAATCCTCCCTTCCCCCAGAATCCTCATTGTGTGAGTGAGTTTCAGCTTATAAATCCTAAATGCCTGACTGGGTTCCCTTTGACTGCTCAGTTACAGTGAGTGCCAAAGACCCAGGGTATAATTCACATGAAATGTCTCTTTTTTTGCCTAGAGGGAGCTTGGGAGGAACCAAGGGTTAAATACAACCAATTCACTCATCCCTCAGTTGGACTGATAAGGAAACTTTTGCCTTGTTTTATACGGAATGGTATTTCCCCTTGGCACAATGAGACACTGGGGAACTTGCTGTGGACAAAAGCCTAGATTTTCAGTTTAGAATAGAAAATTAAACCATGTGAAGCTGGAGTAGGGTTCATTTACAATAGTCTCAAAGCTCATGCACTGAACAGACTACATTCAGCCACCTGCCTAGGTTTTTGGATAGCATCAGAAATTCTAATGATTTTAAAATGTTGGCAAATGACTAACACATAGTCTTCTCATGGACATCAGGGTGGTGAACCAACAGTTTGAGATAGTACTACATTGGATTTATTTTTCATCCCCATTCATAAAGTTTCTTTTATAATTTTAGTAAAATATCTATATCTAGTGCTTCTTTATCTTAAAACATTCAACTATTTATTACTCTTGAGAAAATAATCCACATTTGGTGATTTTCCATTATGATCTGGGCTTCTACTTAACACAGAAACACATTCCATGTTCCCATTCTGTAAAGGTTTAACATACCCTCAGATTTTTCACTGGTGTGGCCTATACTTCCTTTCCCAATGCTTTTGCCTGCCAAACTTATAATCATACTCATCCCTGTCTCCCCCTCCTACCTATATCCCTAAGCTGGCAGAACAAAGTCTCGCTGTGGCAAACATACTAAAAAGTTACTACATAAACATAGATCCCCACAAAATGTCACCAAAAGCTTGGAGAAAATAGAGGAAAATATCCCTTATGCACACTGCTAGATTTCTCTAGGTCTAATGAATACTACACATGTGCTAAGTGTATGCTGGGCTAACATTCAAAAAACAGTAAAATTGCCAGTTATCAGGAGGGAGAGACAAAATAGTCAGGGAGACGGTCAATTCACATCATGTACTGAATACTAGTCGTACATAACAAACTGTACTAGAAACTCTGGAAAGATACAAAGGAAGAAGGTGGTATCTGATACCACACCAAAAGTTCTAGACCCCATTATGTCTTTCTTTAGGTGTGTGACCTTGGCCAAGTCATATCAGCTTTGGGCCTTAGTTTTCTTATCTGTAGAAAGAGGCTATTACTTCAATCATTCATTTATGTATTCAGCAAGAATTATTACTCATTTGCTATGTGCCAGGCACTATGCTACATACTGAGAATAGAGAGGAAAAAAAATAATCTCTGCCTCCAGGAAGCTTACATTCTATTTAGGGGAAAATTTTGTACAAAATTAAGTAAATACAAAATATATACTAAATCGATAGGAATGTTGAGGGACCAGACCTGTGATTTTATTGGTATTGAGAAATATCGATGCGGAAACTCTCTACAAATGGAAACTGGCACCTTGTCAATTTCTAGTGCTATAAAGGAGATTAAATTATCTGACCAGGATCATACAGTCAGTAAGCCTTTAAGGCTGGACTTGAACCCAGGATTTTCTAATTCCAAGGCTGGCTTTTCTCCACTGTGCCACACTGCCTCAATAAAAAGTAAATAGTAGTTTTTGGGGGAAAGAAGAAGGCAATAGTGATTTGGAGATTAAGAAAGGCCTCATATAGAAGATGGAATGTGAACTAAATTTTTAAAAATCAGGGATTTTAAGAGGTGTTAAGTAAAGAGGAAATGTATTGCTATGGGAGATAGTCAGTGAAAGAGTATAGAGATAAGAGAGCGGGATATTGTATGTAAGGAGTAGAAAAGTTTGGCTGGCACATGAACTACATGAAGGGGAGTAATGCGTGCTAAGTCTGGAAAGATAGGTTGGAGCCAGATGGTTCTAAAAGCCAAATCCTAAAGAAAATAGAGAGTTGCTGGAATTTTTCAAGTAAAGGAGGGAATGGGTGAGACCCATACTTTCGGAATGCCACTTTAGCATGTATTTTTATACAGAACTTAACTTCCTTGAAGATAGAGATTTTTTAAATTTGTAACTTAAGCACTTACCAGTGCCCAGAAAATAAAAGGCATTTAATAAATGCTTGTTGAATGGAGATGGATTGGACAAGGGACAAGGGAGATAAAGAAACCCAACAGGAGGCTACTGAAATAGCATAAGTGAGGAGTGATTAGATTAATGATCTCCAAAATCTCTTCCAGCCCTACAAGATGTGCTATGCTATATGGAAAATGTGGTTCCTGCCCTTAAGAAGCTTATACTCTACTTTCTTACATATGACCTCTCCTTTCCACTCAAGCAGTCACCACCTCAATTCATATTCTCAACAGCCCTTGCTAGGATGATTATAGTGACTGTCTCTTTGCTCTCCTTGCCTTGAGCCTCACCCTACTACAATCCATCTTCATATCAAATTGTCAAAATGATTTTCCTAAAGTGTGGGTCTGACCATGTCATTCCCCTGCTTGACAAAATCCAATGTTCCCCTTCTTGCCTCAAGGGTTATATATTCTTCTATCAAACACACACACATATACATACACAGATATACATATATATATATATATATATATATATATATATATATATATATATATAATCTTCAAAATCTGGCCCATTCCTATCTTTTCAGCATTCTTTTCTTCTTTACTCCCCTCCTAGGATGCTGTGATTAAATACAACCTATCGTCTGTTTGGTACATATAATGCTCCATCTTCCATCCCTGCTCCTTTGCACTGGGTTTTCCCCATGTCTAGAATGCATTCACTCTACTTCTGTCTCTTGGAATTTCTGGTTTTTCTACAAAGCTAAGATCAAATACCACTGCAATCATGAAGCCTTCTCTAGTTCTCCTAAATTTGAACACAACCTCTCCCAAAACTCCCTCATAGTAATTTTTGTGTATGTTCTCTATATGTTTATATATCTACGCATTTTCTCATCCAACCGAATGTAAGGTACTTGAGGGCAGAAACTATTTGCTTTTTTCTTTGTATCACCAATACCTGGAATGTTGGTGTTGTGTTGAGTCATTTTTTCAGTCACATCCGACTCTTCATGACCCCATTTGGAGTTTTCTTGGCAAAAATAATAGAGTGGTTTGTCATTTCCTTCTCCAGCTCATTTTACAGATGAGGAAACTGAATCAAATTGGTTAAGTGAATTGCACAGGGTCACAAGCTAGTCAGAGTCTGAAGCTGGATTTGAACTCATAATTAGTTTTCCTGACTCTATCTACTGTGCCACCTGGATGCCCCACCTGGAGTATAGTAGGTACTTAATAAATACTTATTGACTGATAGTGACGTGTTTAAATTAAAGATCACTCAAGTCAATTTGTTGAATATCTTAATGAGTTGGTATTTAATAAGTATTTAGTAAGATAATATTGTCAAATATTTATTTTATCTTGACTCACTATACAGAGAAGTACAGATAAACCAATTGTTCATTCAGTCCTGGAAAAGGTATCTACTAAATAACTATACATATACATATATATGTGCAAATATATACACATATATGTATATATATACATATACATATATATGTGTGTGTGTGTATATATATATATATACATATATATATATATATATATATGGCTGAGTATTTTCTTTTGGGGAAAGAATAAGTGAGGGGATAGGGAGAATTGCCATGTCCTTGCAGAGAAAGGGATTATTAGTCAAGAGAGCCTCTAGAAGGTTGCAGAGAAGTATAATTCTATAATTTCTCTCTGCTCCATAAACATCTTAAGTAACATTGCTCTCTTCAATGTAAGTCTGTCATAAAATCATTAATACAAGATAACTAACCTCCTCTTTAATTCTAGGCACCTCTCCCTAACATTGTTTTCTCAATTGCCCGGTCTCTTTGATACTAACATCCCCATAAAACAATGAGATACTTTTTGTAGAATATTTCCACATCAACAATAGACTTTCAATAAGTACTTACTGTTACAGCATATTGTTCTAGGTGCTGGAAGGGATGCAAAGATTAGATCAGCATAGTGTAGACCCTCATGGAGTTTACTGCTAACTATGGGGGTAAAATACATACACAGAGGTAACTGTACAAAATTCACAAATAAATGTGTTAGAAATTTGTAAAACGGTTATGTGAGATCTAAGTGTGGAAGATCATTATTGAAAGAGGTATTAGAAAAAGCTTCAGGAAGGAGTTAGAACTGAAGTTAGGTTTAATAAATGTAGAAATTTTACTGGAGAAGAGGACAAGGGCATTCTAGACTAAAGAAATAGTGTGAGCAAAGATGTGGAGGAGGGAAAATGCAAGAAGTCTTTAGGGATGAGAGATAGTACAGAATAATTAAAATATATATGTGTGTGTGTATAAGGTACTGACAAATAAATAAGTATAGACTACCCATATATCCACTTTTTCCTTCATTTTTCACTGTGACCAACAAACTATGCATAAGGTGCATGTCCCTTTGTGATTTACATAACTTTATTAAAAGAAAGGGGAGGGAAAGGACATGTGTGTGGGAGAAATACTGAGAAAGCAACCAATAAAGTCATAGAATCATGACAGTTGACATGTCCTGTTTCCAACTATCTAATCTGTAAGATAGTTGACCACGTTCTGTTTCCCACTATCTAATTCACATATGACAGATAAGAGGATTCCATTTAGTCAATAAACATTTATTAAGTACCACTGTGCTTAGTGTTGGGAATACAAAAAGGGAAAAAAGACAGTTCCTGCCCTCAAGGAGTTCACAATCTAATAAAAGAGATAAGCAAATAACTATGCCCAAACAAGTTCTAATCAGGATAAGTAGTAAAAATTGAAAGCAAGAAGTCAGTAGAATTAAGAGGGGTTGGGAAAGGATTCATATAGAAGATAGGATTTTAGTTGGGACTTGAAGAAAGATATAGAAGCCAGGAGTCAAAGACAAGGAGAGAGAGCATTCCAGGCTTGGAGGATAGCCAGAGAAAAATGTCCAAAGCTGATAAATGAGGTATCTTATTAGTGAAACAGTAAGGAGGCCACTGTCACTAGATCAAAGAGTATATGGCAGAGAGTAAGGTATAAGAAGAAAGAAAAGGTAGGAAAAGGCTAGGTTATGAATGACTTTGAATGCTAAACATGGTTTTGTGTTTGATCCTGGAGGCCATAGGAAGCCACTGAAGTTGATTGAACGGGGAGAGGGAATGACATGGTTGGACTTACTTTAGGACTTTAAAGTTGATACCAAGGAAACTCTGACAAATGTTTGGTGATTATGGCGCAAATATATATATTGCCTAGTTATGATTTTGCTGGCAGAAATGTTGATTTTATTCATTCATTCTTTTTTATTTACCTACTTATTCATCTATCAATCATCATCATCATTATCATCATCAGAAGATAGTGATTAGTCATTTAACACAAGATACACTCCTTTGAAATGGCACAATTGGTCAAGATCAAACCTTCAGAGCTAGGTGTGAAAAAATCCTCATAGCTGAAACTATGAAAGATCTCCAGTCACATCTGAGAACAGACATCAGAGACTGTACTGAAACCTTTAACATGGAAAAGATAACTGGAAGAAGAAAATGTCTTGCTACCTTCTGTTGAACAGAGATAAATTTAAGCACACAGCTAAGTAGACAGATCTGAACTTAGGGCTGAGAAAAGACCTGATAAAGACAATCCAGGAGTGGACCTTAGAGTTTGCACTGACATCTACTTGTTATGAGATTAAATCCTTTAGGAGTCACTAAGGGAGATTACCTTAAAAGCTTTATAGATTCCAAATTTATAGTTTCTCTTTTGCTAAAAGACTATAATCTTGCTTTGGGAGACCAGAAGGGAAGCCAGGAAAGGAATGGATCTATCCAGCAGGAGAATGTAGAGGTCCAGAAAGGAGAAACCATGCCCATCAGTGAACTGTCATGCAGACAACCCTTTGGCGTTGGAGGTCACAAAGGTCTTCAACGTCTGCATTCCTGAATTTTGAATTGCCCTGGACTCATGTACCTCCCTGCTATGGTTTTATAAATTTATTTTCACTTTTTCTCAATGACATTTTCAGTCAGTAAATAAATATTTAATAAGTACCTTTTATGTGTCGGGCAGTATGCTAAGTGCTGGGTATTCGGCAAAAGTCAAAAACAGTCCCTGACATCGAGGAGTATACAATTTAATGTGTGCTTTGGTAGGCAAGTATATCTCAGGTTTATGAGTGGAATGTTATGCTTTTAATTATCATTGCTTTACCTTCTCTTTAGTAAATGTTTCTGATTAAGAGGTAATGGCTTCATATTGGCTGATTGTGATGTGGGAAATACCAGCAATAAAGCTGTATTTACTCCATCAAAGTTAGTCTCTGTTTAGCATTTAAAACTCTTTGCAAACTTTCCAGACCATTGTATATTACTCCTTCTCACGTACTTTATGGGCCAGCCAAAAGATACCTCTCATGGGACGTTCCATCTCCCTTCTCTCAGGCTATTCCTATGTCTGGAATGTGTTTCTTCCTCTGCTTATTCTAGTCTTTAGTTTCCTTCAGAGCTCAGCTCAGATACCACCTAAGTTTTACCTGATCTTACCACCTGCTGGTAGCTGACTCCCCCCTCCCCCACCCAATTATCTTGTATCTATTTTACGTACACAAATACATATATACATATACATATATATGTATGTATACACACACATATATATGTTATATATATAGATATAGATATATAAATGTGTATGTGTGTGTACGTGTATAAGCATATGTGCTCTTCTCCAGATAGCATATAAGCTCCTTGAGGGCAGAGATTATTTCAATATTTTTCTTTGTACCACAGAACCTAGCAAACTACCTGGAACATAGTAATTTAAGAAATGTTTGTTCCTTAGTCTCTCTAGGCTTTGCTTTCCTCATCTATAAAATGTCAGATCCACATTCAATGATTTCTAAGTCCATTTCTAACAGTAATGTTCTATTATTCCTCTATTAAATATTGTGAGTAATCAGGAGAAATAATAAAATGGGAAGTAAAGTTTTAAAAGCTAGACTTTAGAATAAAGTGATTTTTATTAATAATTCATGTAAAATTAATAGAGATGATATAGTACCTGATATATATTATATGTTAATATAAGATATAAATATAATTACTATAATAAAGACAAGAGATAGATGTCTTTGGTAGTAATGGAGCCAGCAATATAATGAAGAAACATTAGTTTTTCTACAAAGGAAAAGTGAATTGCTAGCATGGACTATAATTCCAAAAGGCACAAAGCTTTAGGTATTGTGCAACTCAAACTGGTACAACTCTAAACTCCTTTCTTGAAGAAAAGTTACAGTTTAATGAGGGAATGTCACTCCCCCACTCTAAGGCAATGTATTTGTGTTTCATAATGGAAGTCAATGGGAAAACTGGATTCACTTTACAAAACATTTCTTTACTGCCAACTTTGCCGAAATAAGCTAATCTTTAAGGCAAGCGACATGCTATGGATTAAATTAAAGTATTTCAATTATTATAATACAAACATAAGAAAAAGGAAGGCTTTGGAACTGTCATATTGTATTGAAGCAAGATAATAAATCAAATTTGCAATTATGCTTCCATTTTAATGTAACTCTTTTTCTCTTTTTTTAAAATTAAGATTTTTTATTTTTAGTTTATAACACTCAGTTCTGTATGTTTTTGAGTTTCAGATTTTCTTCCCCTCCATCCCCTACCCCCTTCCCGCTATCCCCCCAGATGGCATGGCATCCGATATAACTTCTACATATACCTTCGCATTAAACTAATTTACATAACAGTCAAGTTGTAGAGAAGAATTATGACCAATGGAAGGAATCATAAGAAAGAAGAAACAAAACCAAAAAAAAAAAAGAAAAAAAAAAGAAAAAAGAGAGCAAATAGTTTGCCTCAATCTGCATTCAGACTCCATAGTTTTTTTCTCTGGATATACATAGCTCTTTCCATCATGATTCCTTTGGAGCTGTCTTTGAACCTTGTATTGCTGAGAAGAGCCAGGTCTATCAAAGTTAGTCACCACAGAATCAATATATCTGTGGTTGTGTACAATGTTCTCCTGGTTCTGCTCTGCTTACTCAGTATCATATGATGTAGGTCTTTCCAGGTTATTATGAAGTCCGTATCTTCCCCATTTCTTATAGCACAATAGTATTCCATTACATTCATATGCCCCAAGTTGTCTAGCCATTCCCCAATTGATGGGCATCCCCTTGATTTCCAACTCTTTGCTATCACAAAAAGAGCTTCTATAAATATTTTTGTACATACAGGCCCCTTTCCCACTTGTCTGATCTCTTTGGGCATTTTAATGTAACTCTTGACTTTAAAGGGCCAACTCTATGAGACTCTCTCCTCTGTGATGGAGATTTGTATTTTCAATACTTGAGTACTTCAGTTAGTCTGATGCAAGTGCCCCTAAGAGCAAGAGAAATAGATGGAATAGCTAAGTTAGATATTGGCCTTACTGAGAACCATCATGATGATCAGTTTGAAAGGGAGGACAAAAGGGTACAGTGTGCACCTTTATGTTGTTGTCACACAAGAAAGCAAGACACACTGGGAAACAATAAAATTGGCAATATCCTATCTGCTGGAAATGCTTCCATAAAGATGGCATTGACCACTAAAGTAGGCAAACTATGAATGAACATGAAATGGACCAATACTATGAACTCTCATTTTGTGCCAGTACTAAATCAGAACAAAGTTGGAAAGTGATCTTGCCATTTAGGGGGTAGGGCTTCAGATTGCTTTTTGCCAAAACTACTTTCATATTCAAGTCACATAGCAAATTATTTCAGACCAATGCAAGGCAATTGTAAGAAATAACTTCATCATTAAGCCTAGGTTAGGTGAAATAAAAACTGAAACCAAAGAGTTAATAAAATCTAAAGTAGAAAAAAAGTTGAAGAACTTGAGTTCATTAAAAATATTTGCTTTACCCAAATTCTCAAAATACTATTTAATAAAATAAGGGCTACAAAAATATTGATGTCATAACTGATTTTAAAAAAGGAGATGGCCATACTTAGATGGGAATTTTGAAAACCTCTTTTTGAATTTAATGGTATGACTTGAATTATACAAAAAATTGAGTAATTTTAAAAAGCTAGCATTTGATATAATCATGATAAATAAGTATGTTTTCCCACAATATTGACATAAAGTATAAAAACATTTTAGGACTTACATACGACTGTATATGTGGCAGCAGCTGTCTTGGTAAGTGAGAGAATTAAGGGGATTAGAATAGCAAGTGGTAGGGGGAATTGAATTAATTCTGTAACTAGATTAATTCCCTTTTTATTCAGTTATGGGTCCAGTCCAATTTCTATCTTAAGAGAAAAATTTTCAATTTGTGGGAACTGTGAGAGGACTTTGTTGTATTGTTTGAACCTAGCCTTGCATTGCTGGGAAGCTGGACCACCTCTATCTGTTGCTTAGAAACCCTTAACTAAAAATCTAGGTTATGCTCACCAGAAACCCAGTCCAATCTAAAGACTAATGCAAGTTTTCTCACAATTAAACATCTCAAGCAACCCATACATCACATTTGATAACTGGCCCCATACTGGTCAATCAGTTATTGTTTCCATGTTCCTTTGACTGAATACAGATATGTAGGTGAAGTGGGGACTCCTCTTTTTCTGAATTAAAGGAATTGTACCTGTTCATTCTCCCTCTCCCAATTTGGAAAGTTCTTAATCTTTCTTCCAATTAGAAGTCAGATCACCTAATTTTGTGTCTTGGTTAATTGTTTTCTTTTAATTAATTAGTCTCATTTGATTGCTGTTGTTGTTTGGTCATTTCAGTCATGTCCCTCACTTTGTGATCCCATTTGGGGTTCTCTTGGCAAAGATGCTAGAATGGTTTGCTATTTACTTTTCCAGCTCATTTTACAGATGTGGAAACTGAAGCAAACAGGGCTAAATGATTTGCCTATGTCACACAGCTAATAAGTGTCTGAGGATGAATTTGAACCCAGGTCTTTCTAACTCAAGGCCTAGCACTCTACCCACTGTGCCATTTAGCTGCTCCCCAAATCTGGAAGTTTTGGTGAACTTTAAGCTTAATATGAGTAAACAGTGTGCTCTGTTCAGCCATGTCCAACTCTTCATTTTGGGTTTTCTTGGTAAAGGTACTGGAGTATTTAATCATGTCCTTCTTCAATTCATTTTACAGATGAGGAACTGAAATAAACAGGGTTAAGTGACTTGCCCAGGACATACACCAAGTATGTGTCTGAGGCCAGATTTGAACTCAGAAATATAAGTCTTCCTGACTTCAGGCCTGGTTGATTGTTTTTAACGTATAAAAATTGTTCTCCTCTTTTATTTAGTGTCCAGTGCTAAAGCTGAGGAAGGCAACTGGTCCCAATTTGTTGGGCCATTGGCATGCATTGCTTAATAAATTGATATGCTCAGAACCTTGAAACTTTGTTTCCTCAGTCATTTCATAGTTCACCTGCCACATAAGAATCATAGGAGGAAAGCTGAAACTGTCAGGGAATACTCTTAAGAACCAGCATCCATCACTACCATAGCAGAAGTGATGATATATATAACTAGTGATAATCTATAAAAAGGTACTGGATTTTTTTTAAAGTCTACACAGAATGTGCAATAGAGAGTTTGAATGCTATATTACCCAATTAAAGCAAGAAAAAAAGAAACATGTTGAATGGAATCTGGAAAACAAAAGCATATTAGAAGTTGAAGATTCCCTGATCAGCAATTGAAAGCAAAGGTCACTAGATTAAAATGTTACATGAGGCAAATCAGCAAAAAAAGAACAAAATAGACAATTTAACATTAATATTTCCAAGGTCTGAGAAGAAATTAGAAATTAGAGGGAAATTTGTTTTATACTCAATGGTCTCTAAGCTTTTTTTGATTATATGTATCTATTAGTAAATGGTTTTTGAGTATGAACCTCAAGTATATGTATTATATACATATACTTGGTTTGTAGCTTCCTTGGCTAAAAAAGTAGAGCTCACAAAGATATGTAACTCAAATGGAGAGAAGTGCCTCATTGATTTGCTTGCTAAATAATGATACTAAATTTTAAGATTCACTCATCAATTTTGCAAAGAAATTCATTAGAATTTGGCTAATAAAACTTCAGTTTCCCTAATATCGGTTATTTTTACAAACTCATATAAAAGTATTGCATTATTATGCTATCAGAACATCAGATAAAAGTCCACTGTAAACTTCCATTTGGAACATTTTTAAACAGGTTAGAAAATTCTGGTTACATGTTTTCGAAGTATACAGATATTAGGTTAAAAAAAAGGTAACACTTCATTTTCTGGAAGAAAATCACATAGTGTTGGAAACATTTCCAAATATCCATTTAAAAATGTTCTCTATAGCATGAGTTTTTTTTTGGAACGGGTACTTTCTCATTCAATGTTAAAATAACATCTTTGTTTGATGTCCAAGACACATAGGGAACTCACATATGAACAATTTCATTAGGAAAATTATAAACTATTAAAAGCAATTTGAAAGACTGTTCAAAATCACTAATAGTGCAAGAAATATGAATTAAAACAACTCCCAGGTTTAAGTTCAACCCCTGCAAATTGGCAAAAGGGGAATAGTTCATGTTAGAGGGATTATGGAAAGAAGGCAGGTACAACCACAACAATGACAACAAACTTTGTGCAAGGTGAATTGATTCATCCATTCTGTAAAGAAATTTGGAATTATGTTAATACTATGACTAAGGTGATCATATTCCTTGCTCCAGAGATCCCATTTCTAGGGGTATAGCCTAAGGAGGTCAAAGATAGACACAAAGATCCAACGCATTTCAAAATACTAGTTCTTCTTTTACTATCATCTTCCCATTTGATTGTAACCTTTTTAAGGTCATGGACTTTTTTTGGTGCCTTTATTTGTATCTCGAGTAATTAGCACAATGCCTGACATATACACTTAATAAATGCTTATTGACTTAATGACTTTACCTTCAAAAGATTATATATAGTACCTGTCTCAACCTAGAGGTGCACTGGTTGTTTTCTGATAAAGTGCTTAAAAGATTTGATGAACTTAAAGATCTTTCCAAGGATCTCAAATTACTGGACTTTTCTGGGATGGCATAATCACTAATTGACATTTAAGAAAACATACATTTATTCTGTTTGTCTTAATTTAAAGATATTTAAAAATTTTTGATAACTTTTGCTTTTACATCATCTTCATTTCCCATTATATCCCCCACTTCCCCCCCCCATACCCAGAGAACCTTTCTCACAACAACGAATAAATGAAAAAGAAAGAAGAAAAAAGAAATCCAGCAAAACTAAAACAACCCATGGATCAATCTGATAATATAGTCAATGTTCCATATCCATAGTCACCCATTTCTGGAAATAATAGCTTATTTTCTGATCACTTCTTCTAGGTTAAGCTTAACCATAATAATTACATAGCATTCACCTTCATTTTGCTGTTTTTTCCCCATCTATGCTATTGTAGACATTGCATATTTTTCCTTTGGTTCTGCTACTTCCCTCTGCATCTGCTCATATGTGACTTTTTATGCCTCCCCGAACTCTTTATATTCTATTTCTTAGAGTGTAGTAATATCCTATCACGTTAATGTACTTTATAATGCTTTTGGCAGTTCCCTAATCAAGGGCACCTATTTTGTTTATAATGCTATACTATAAAAAATTAAGTGAGTATATATGGCATACATTGGGCAAATAGGAGGTAACCTCAAAGGGAAGCCACTAGCATTATGGGAAACCTCAGACTTAAATTACATCTTGAAGGAAGCCAGCGAAGCCAAGAGATAATGGTGAAAAGGGAGAGCATTCCAAGCCTTGGGGACATCTAGTCATAATGGAGAGTCAGGGTGTCGTGTGGGAGGAGCAGCAAATAGGAGAATGATGTTATCAAGGTCTACGCTTTAGGAAAATCCCTACGACAGCTGTGGGGAGGATGAATTGAAAAGGGGAGAGACATGAGATCAATTAGGAAGCTATCGAGATAGTTTAGATAGGAAGGGATGAGGGTCTAAACTAGCGTGGTGGCTGTCTGAGTAGAGAGAGGGGGGTACATCAGCAAGCACCCTAGCATACGTAGGATGGCCTGCTAGCACGGGTTCTTTAATCTGCTTTACTAGGAAAGATGGCTTTTTAGGGGTCAACAATCTTCTTTAATTACACTCATTAGTTCAGGGGAAAAGTCAGCACCCTGAAACATCAGATAAAATATAAGCAGAGAAAATACAAACAGAGAAATTAGACCAACAGACAGGACTCTGACTGCCTGAATCAAAGCAATATTGCTATACCCTTTACATATACCACTGGCTAGAGAGAGCCTATACATCTGAGCAGTCAGGGGTCTGAACATATGGCTACTCAGTTTTGATGAGGGAATCAAAAGATCTTTCTCATAAGTGAGCCCCCAAAGCAAAACTTCACAGACTCAGAGCCAGAAGGCATTACAACCCTCATGACTCAGTGCCTAATTAGCTTAGTACCAAAGCTAGTACCAAAAGTACCAAAGCTTAGTACAAAAAGGTGTGAAAGCCTTTCTACAAGCAAGCCTCCCATAAGCAAGCTTATACCCTATTAACATTACAGGGGACGAATGCAAGAGATTGTGTGGAGGTAGACACAATATTTAGCAAGTGATTATGTATGGGGGCGAGCAGTCAAAATTTACACCAAGGCTTCAAATCTAGGTAATTATATGGAGGGTGGTACCATAGAGAAATAGGAAATTTCAGAAGATGTTAGAATTTGGGAGGAAAGATGATATGTGATTCAGATCATAACCCACTCATGCTTGCTCATCCTATGCTGCTTACTAAGTCTCAACACAAAACAAAGTTTATCTGTGTGGGTGATTCTTACTGGCTATTTTTCTAGAACCCAGAGATATAGGAGTATGCCAGTCACTATGAAGTGGTTTAAAGAGGGAGGGTGTGGGGATGCTGGGGTCATGGATGGGATCTCTCCAATTGTTCCTTAGGAGTTGCTATGGGCATGTAGGTGACAGGTTGTAAACACCTTGAGGGGCCGACGATGCTTAGTGCAAAAGAGGAGAGAGAAGGAGTGGGAAAGAGTATTGTAGAAGAGTAGCAACAGTAAGTGAAGGCGATAGTAAGGTTGTGTTGGAGACAAACTATGTGAAAATGACATTCTCAGAAAGGATTCGTTGGTCACACAAACCTGTGGGTCTATCCTACATCCCCACCATGGAGACATCTCCATGGTTGCAAGAAATTTAACAAAATAACAGTTGCATTAAAAAACAATTATTAAGTTTGCACAACATTAATATAGTATTGAAAGGCAACTAGGTGGTGCAGTGGAAAGAGTTCCTTTAGTGATCATGCATGCCAGAAGGCTGACTAGAACTAAGATACTAAATGGAAACAACTTCAAATGTTCCCTCATTACTATTTGTTCAGAGAACGAGGGAACTGAACTCAATAACAGGGTAAGCCTGGCCAAGATAAAGGGGAACCTGGAACATAGACTATTGCCATGGCATCAATGGATCTAGCATTTGGAAGCTCAGATAATAACAGATGATGGGAGAAAACCAGACCAAGGAGCCCAAAAGATTGATGAGAATGAAAGAAACGAGTACATATTTAAGAGCATTTTGCCCATACACAGAGAAACAGACAGGAATGAATTCAAGACCTCGTGACTTACTCTCTTTGAAGATCAATCTTAGTAAAATCCCATTACTCTTTAAAATTAATCTTTTCTTTAAAAAGTTTACTTTAGAGGAAGTCTTCTTCCATTCCTGAATACAGACAAATTATCTTCCTATTGTTCCTAAAAACACTCGTGAAGAACTTTTCACCACTGATTTACCACAGCCTGAACTCTGACTTGTACATTAGAGATAGGAGTAATATCTTGATGTTAAAGTGAAGTTTATCTTTGGAACTAAGATACAGTCTGACGATGTTCCAGGAAAGTCAGATGAGATTCAGGGGACCCCAAAAGAATATTTCTCAGGTAAACTACTGTGCAGTTTTCTGATTTCACTTGAGCAGTTCACTTGCACCCTAAATAAATCACCTAAGGCAATTCGCCAACAATTCTAAAAGATGTGGATGGCTCTATTTAGAAATTGGGAAACACAGCAAGGCAGTGTGGTATATGATATTGAGTTATTGCCTAAAAAAACATTAATGTAATAGGATTATTTCAGATTTTCTCTTTTCCTTGGATTTTTCAGTTAATATTGGAATTAAAATAAAGCATTGAGTCAAGCAGCTTAGTGCAAAACAATTTATGCCAGGTTCAACACTGAGGCCTCCTACATGGAACAGCTATTGACTCAAGCATATTAATTTATAAATCCTCTACTTTCAGATTGTTATCTATTGATTATCTGTTTTTATTTGCATTTTAAATGAATAAACAAAATGAAATGATTATAGTTTAGTCATTACATCTTAAAAGAAGGTGTATTCAGGTGGAGGGAAGTTCATTAAAAATAATAAAATGATAAAATAATAAATTCAATTCTCCTCTAACATCTACAAGCTGTGGTTCTTCTTTTCCACTGATCTAAAATAAGGATCAGGTATAATCAGTGCTAGTCATTTTGATAGGATAATTGTTTGTTAGGATAAACAGATAGACAATAGATATGGTCTTTTTTTTTGTAAAAATAAAGGAAGAAGAAAAAGAAGAAATATTAAAAGAGAAAGAGGATTCATGTGAGAACACAAAGGGCTCCTTCAATAATTAATACACATGTTGTGAAATCAGCACTCTGATTGCATTTTAATAATGATTTTAGGAAGCTAGGTGGTACAGTGGATAGAGTAGTAGGCTTGAAGTCAGGAAGACTCAGCTTCTTGAATTCACATCTGGCCTCAGACACTAGCTGTGTGACCTTGGGCAAGTCCCATAACCCTGTTTGCTTTAGTTTCTTGATCTATAAAATAAACTGGTGAAGCAAATGGCAAACCACTGCATTACCTTCATTCATTCATTCATTCATTCATTTATTTATTTACTTATTTATTTAATATTTTTTAGTTTTCAGCATTGATTTTCACAAGAGTTTGAATTACATGTTTTCTCCCCATTTCTACCCTACTGCCCACTCTAAGATGGCATATATTCTGGTTGCCCCATTCCCTAGTCAGGCCTCCCTTCTGTTACCCCACTTCCTCCATCCCCCTTTCCCTTACTTTCTTGTAGGGAAAGATAGATTTCTATGTCCCATTGCCTGCATATCTTATGTCCTAGTTGCATGCAAAAACTTTTTTTTTGAACATCTGTTTTTAAAACTTTGAGTTCCAAATTCTCTCCCCTCTTCCCTCCCCACCCACCCTCCCTAAGAAGGCAATTCCACATAGGCCATATGTGTAACATTATGTAAAACCCTTGCACAATACTCATGTTGTGAAAGACTATATTTTGATCCTTCCTATCCTATACCCCTTTGTTCAATTTTCTCCCTTGACCCTGTCTCTTTGCGAAAGTGTTTGTTTTTGATTACCTCCTCCCCCTATCTGCTCTCCCTTCTATTGTCCACCCCCTTTTTTATCTCCTTCCTTCTTCTTTCCTGTGGGGTAAGACCCCCATTTGAGTGTGTATGTTATTTCCTCCTCAGGTCAATTCCAATGAGAGCAAGACACACTCATTCCCCCTCATCTGCCCCCTCTTCCTTTCCTACAGAACTGCTTTGTCGTGCCACTTTTATGCGAGATAATTTACCCCATTCTATGTTTCCCTTTCTCCCTCTCTCAATATATTCCTCTCTCATCCCTTAATTTTGTTTTATTTTTTTAGATATCATCCTTTCATATTCAATTTACCCTGTGCCCTCTGTCTTTCTACATATGTATATTCCCTTCAGCTACCCTAATACTGAGGTCTCATGAATCATACATATCATCTTTCTATGTAGGAATGTAAACAAAACAGTTCAACTTTAGTAAGTCCCTTATGATTTCTCTTTCTTGATTACCTTTTCATGCTTCTCTTGATTCTTGTGTTTGAAAGTCAAATCTTCTATTCAGCTTTGCTCTTTTTACTGAGAAAGCTTGAAAATCCTCTATTTTATTGAAAATCCACATTTTGCCTTGGAGCATGATACTCAGTTTTGCTGGGTAGGTGATTCTTGGTTTTAATCCTAGCTCCATTGACCTCCAGAACGTCATATTCCAAGCCCTTCAATCCCTTAATGTAGAAGCTGCTAGATCTTGTGTTATCCTGATTGTGTTTCCACAATACTCAAACTGTTTCTTTCTGGCTTCTTGCAGTATTTTCTCCTTGATCTGGGAGCTCTGGAATTTGGCGACAATATTCCTAGGAGTTTTCTTTTGGGGATCTTTTTGAGGAGGTGATCAGTGGATTCTTTCA
This sequence comes from Trichosurus vulpecula, assembly GCF_011100635.1. Taxonomy (NCBI): domain Eukaryota; kingdom Metazoa; phylum Chordata; class Mammalia; order Diprotodontia; family Phalangeridae; genus Trichosurus; species Trichosurus vulpecula. The sequence goes on from NC_050576.1 coordinate 119,445,344, forward strand.
ATTACTATTTTACCCTCTGGCTCTAGAATATCAGGGCAGTTCTCCTTGATAATTTCTTGAAAGATGATATCTAGCCTCTTTTTTTTGGTCATGGTGTGACCAGAATGGCCTTTGTTTTCTTTGAATGACTCAGCTTACCTCATTGAGCCTTGCAGGGTTCTGGGGCTTCTCTTCCGGGGAAGGAAGCCCAGAGACAATGCCTGGAAGCAGAGAACTTCCTGTGTGATGAGTCATGGGGCTGGCTGAGGGGAGGTGTTAACTCCAGAGCCATGCCCTATTGGGTGTTAACCTAGTCTACGCTAGGGGGAGGGGCCAACTCAAGAAACAATCGGCCCTGGTCATTCAGGCAGCGCTTGATGATGTCAAAAACTCTATAAGAGGTGAGAGGACAGCTTGAAGAGCCCTCTTTCCTTTTCCGGTTGGTGTGGGGGCAGCGGCAAGCGGGACTCTGGGCCAGCCCTTGCTCTCGGGCCGAGCCCAGATGTGGGTAACTATGAATTGTACTGGGTCTGTTGATATTTGTAATTTGTTTGTATTTTATTCTGAAGTTCGGGGTGCTGGTTTTGTTTTCCCCCGAACTAAATGAATGTTCTGAACTTCAGGGTGTTGGCTGTTTGTTCTTCTGAACTAGCTGACTGTAATCTGTATTTGGCCTGTCTGTTGATGCTTGTCTATATGCTCCCCTGAACTAACTGAATGCTGGATTAAAGTAAGCTGGTCAACCCCTTCACCGTGCTTTCCTTGTTTAAGCAGATAAAAAGAACCTGTGCTTTCCCAGCGTGCCAGCAGCCTCCTGGGTGCTGGCTGTGGGGGGATCTTACGCCCCCACAGGAGCTGCTAGCCAGATTGCTAAAACACATGGCTTTCAGGTAGACCTATAATTTTTAAATTATCTCTCCTGGATCTATTTTCCAGGTCAGCGGTTTTTTCAATGAGATATTTCACATTGTCTTCCATTTTTTCATTTCTTTGCTTCTGTTTTATAATATCTTGATTTCTCATAAAGTCACTAGCTTCCACTTGCTCCAATCTAATTTTTAAGGTAGTATTTTCTTCAGTGGTCTTTTGGACCTCCTTTTCCATTTGGTTAATTCTGCCTTTCAAGGCATTCTTCTCCTCATTGGTTTTTTGGAGCTCTTTTGCCATTTGGGTTAGTCTATTCTCTAAGGTGTTATTTTCTTAGATTTTTTGGGGGTCTCCCTTTAGCCAGTCATTGACTTGTTTTTCATGGTTTTCTCACATCACTCTCATTTCTCTTCCCAATTTTTCCTCTTCTTTTCTAACTTGCTTTTCCAAATCCTTTTTTGAGCTCTTCCATGGCCTGAGACCAGTTCATGTTTTTCTTGGAGGCTTTTGATGTAGGCTCTTTGATTTTGTTGACTTCTTCTGGCTGTATGTTTTGGTCTTCTTTGTCACCAAAGAAAAATTCCAAAGTCTGAGTCTGAATCTGAGTCTGTTTTCGCTTCTTGGCCATGTTCCCAGCCGACTCACTTGACCCTTGAGTTTTTTGTCAGGGTATGACTGCTTGTAGAGTATAGAGTACTTTGTCCCATGCTTGAAGGGCTGGTATTTTCAGAACTACACAGCAAGCTCTGCCACACCAGCGCTACTCCTCCCCCAAGAACCGCCAATCCAGACTGGACTCAGATCTAAGCTGGCTCTGCACTCCTGCTCAGATCCACCACTTAATTCCTCCCACCAAGTGGGCCTGGGGCTGGAAGCAACTGCAGCTGTAGTTCTGTAGCTGCACCACCTCAGCTGCTCCCAGGGTGGTGGCCTAACTGTGAACTCCTTTCACTCTGTCCTAGCAGCTTTTCCCACTAACTTTCTCTGTTGTCTTTGGTGTTTGTGGGTTGAGAAGTCTGGTAACTGCAACAGCTCACTGATTCAGGGTGCTAGGGCCTGTTTCGCCCAGCTCCCGGTCCCACACTGGGCTCTGCTCCACTCCGCTCTCAGCTTCGTACATGATAGACCCTACCCAGTGACCATCCAGGCTGTCCTGGGCTGGAGCCCTGCTTCCCTCTGCTATGCTGTGGGTTCTGGATTTCTGGAATTTGTTCAGAGCCATTTTTTATAGGTGTTTGGAGGGAACTGGGTGGGAGCTCATGCAAGTCCCTGCTTTCCAGACTCATCATGGCTCCGCCCCTACCACTGCATCATCTTTGAAAGGAAAACCCCAAATGGGGCTCACAAAGAATTGGCTAGGACTGAAATGACTGAACCACAACAATGATTTTTTGCCAAATTTTTATTAATTGCATGGGAAAGATAAATATACCCTGATGTTAGTATATGTACAAGTCCTCTTCATTTCTCACTCTTGGGAGCATTATGTCTATGTGCACCATGAAGTTTTTCCAGATTCCTTCAATTGCTATTGCCTTCCCTTCCAGACTTCTGTGTATTTAACTACTTTATAAATATTTGTATTTATTTACTTTATATTTATACTATATATACTTGCATATGTATTTGCTTTCTTTCTCAGTGGAATGTAAAATTCTTGTGAGTACGTAATGTTTTATACTTTGTACTTATATCCTCTTCACCTAGAACAGTGCCTGGAATATAGTAGGTGCTTTAAAAAATAAATTCATTGATTTGTCCTGTATACACCGGGGTCAAACATCCTCTGGTTAATGTCCATAGCATGACTGGTAAATTCAAGAATAGTAGGTCCTGTTTAGCTTTCACTTTTCAAGGTGAATATTTAAATGAGTACTTCAGCCACAAGCTTCAATTTAATTCAATAAACATTTATTAAGATCCTACTATATATAAGGTACTGTAACAAGGACTGGAGAGCAGACAATAAGGAAGTAGTAATGGTCCTAAGCAGCTAACATTCTACTGGGATGGGAGATAACATATAGACCCACAAACTCTAAACCCAGCACTCTTTCCACAGCACCATGCTGCTTGTCCTAGTAAAAATGGTATTCTAGCCCTCTCTGTTACAAGGAGATAGACTAATTCTTATTATCTATGCTGCAGATGGTTTAGGGGAAAATGGGATGGTCCATAGTTTATAATGATCATAGTCAACATAGAGATGAGAGAACCTGGTGATTAAGATGGTAAAGCAGTTTAATATTAAGACCTATAAGGATAAATTGAAGGAATTGGAGGTGGTTATCCTATAAAGGAGTTAGCTTCCTTTAAATATTTTAAATACGGTAGAGGGAGAAAACTTGTTATTCTTGAGCATATTGGGTAAGTTTATAATTCATAGAAAGGTATATTTTATAATTTGTAGAGAGGAATCTAGGTGGTATAGAGGATACAGCACTAGACCCGGAGTCAGAAAAACCTGAGTTCAAAGTCAGCCTCAGACATTTATTTCCTTTGTTGACATGTGGCAAGTCATTTAACCTCTGTCTCCATTTCTGTGCCTATGAAATGGAGCTAGTAATAGCACAAATCTCCTAGGATTATAATGAGGATAAAATGAAATAAGATTTGTAAGGAACTTTGCAAACCTCAAAGTGCTATACAAATGTTAGCCATTAGTATTAACTTTTATTATTAGCTATAAGTAATGGATAGAAATCAACAGACAGCAGATTTTTACTTCCTATTAAAAATGAAAATGATCTCTTGACGGAGCTATTCAGAAATAGAATGGACTGCCTCTGGAGGTGGTCAGTTTCCTCTGCTGAAGTTAAATGACTGCTTGTGGTATATGTTGTTTAGGGGATTCTTGTTCATGGATGGGTTGGCCTAGATGGTCTATGAGGTCCCTTTCTACTCCAAGATTCTGTAATTTGAGAGAAAAGAGAGCATTGAAAACTGAGGATCAGGGGAGAATTCTAGGTAGATTCGTTGAAGGAAGATAAAGATTCTGAGAGAGTTGAGAAGGGAGTGCATATCAGGCATAGGGGACAAAAAATGTACAGAAGTGGTAAATGGAGCTGGTCAAGCTTGGGAAATAGCTCATAGTACAGACTGCCTGGGACATAGTTTATTCCAGAAAGGGAAGTAATGTGAAATAAAATAGGAAATGTAGATTGCAGCTAGACTGCAAAGGTAGTAAATGCCAAGCTGAGGTAATAGGGGGCCACTGAAGTGTTTGAGCAGGGGAGTGGCAGAGAGTGATCAAATCAAGCTTCTGCTTGGTTTACAATTATTAGTAAAGGGGAATGTTTGTTGAATCTGGCACCCTAATGCCAATCTACAATCCCAGTCCACATTGACCTTTCACTACTTGGAATTTCCATACTGCAGTCTGTACCACAAATATGAAACCCTGAATACATTGTTATCCTTCCATAGTGGTTTTGTACAGGGATTGTATCCCCAATTAGACCTTATTCTACTCAAGTACTATTGCAATGTTTACTTCTACTCCAATATCTTTAATACCCCTTTAGTACGTAGTACATACAATGCTGGACATACAGCAGATACATAACAAACACTTTCTGTCCCCCCAAAAATAAGTGTAGCATTGAAGTTAGTGGAATGGAGGAGGTATGGCATTCCAGGGAGAGGGAAAAGCATGAAGAAAGGACATAGGGATAAGTACAGTGTGGAATTTAGGATTTATGAAATTCAAACATGAAATACAAAACATTTTCCTGTGCTAATCTTATGAAGACAGATGCTCTCATTTAAAACATTAGTTCTACAAAAAGAAGACTAAACAGAAGCACAATTCTTAAATTTTCTAATTGTTCTTCAAATACTAAAAACTTTAGTCAGAGTCTTCTCTTTGGCCATTGATAGTGTGTACAGACTCCACGTGGGGAATAACTGAAGCACGACACGGAAGAGTTAGGTACCACACACAATGTAATAATTTTTTTTTCATTCAATGCTTATGTTGCAGGCAACTCCTCTGGGGTAGAAAGTTTACACTCACATAAAGATGGAGTTTAATTTTTCTGGGTCATTGTAGCCTGCACTTTGGAATCATAGCTGAAAAACTACCTAACATGATAGCCTTTTCTTCAATTCTATTCCATTCAAAGGCATTTATTTAGCACCTATGCTAGATACTTAAGCAGCTAGGTAGGAAAGGCTCTTTGCTGAAATCAGGAAGACTGATGCTTGAATCTTGCTTCAGACACATCAGCTGAGTAACCCCAGGCATGTCACGACCTCTGCCTTCTTTGTCTGCACAATGAGAATAATACTACCTCCCAAGGTTGTTGTGAAGATAAAAATGCAATCATATTTGAAAATTGCTTTGCAAACCTTAAAATTCTATATAAATCTTAACTACTATTATTATTAATTAGGATATAAATGCAAAATGAAAAGAGTAAGTACCTCCATGGAGATGTAGAAAACGAATGCAAAATATCAAAAAGTAAACTTGATGTAATCTTTAAACCTACTGAAGGTTGGGCAGGCACAGGGTAATTTCTATCTTTGCTCTGCATAAAAGAACATATAATTAGAAATATAGAAATCAATATTGAGGGAGAGGAGAGGAAGACGAAAAGTAATAGATTAAGCTTGCTACTTAAATGTTATTAGTTACTCCAGCACTTGTTTATAAATAGATGCTGCTGAGTTAAGGAAAAAATGAGAAAGAAAAACCTGAATTTTCATTTCACTTAAAAAATCCTTTCCCATATTTTATGAATAAATCCTCCTAGCTTCCATGGAAGTAAAACACTAGCTTTCTCACCGTATTGTCAGAAAATCTTGAGTAAGTAAAGAACTTTGAAAGCATCACTTAAATCAATGGTACTTCAAAACTTTACCTCTGATGTTCTGATCTTTAATGATAATAATAATAGCTAACATTATGTAAGGATTTTACTCCTGTAAAATACTTTACACATATATCTCATTTGACTTTCACAACAACCATATAAGGTAAGTATTATTATTTTCCTCATTTTATATATGAGAGAACTGAGTCATAGAGAAGTTAACTGACTTACCCAGGGCCACACAGCTAATAAGCGGGATTTAAACAGAAGTTCCCCTTACAGATTTCTAAACTTCCAAAGGCTCTATGTGCACATACAGAGGTGGAACTTTTCTGCCTGTTAAATTTTGGTAAATATAATCAATGTTACCTCTTTATATGACATCACGGACAGCCAAAACAATTATTCTAATAACTTGGTTATGATTATGACAAAAAATTGCACTGATAAATTTGAATCATCTACAATGAATCTGGTACAACTAGTTCATTCTGGGAATCTATTGTTGTAGGTAATGATGATAGTGATGGTTGTGATGAATGAAAAACTCTGAGAGAGAGTTTCTGGATAATTGATTATCAATTTATCAATTAGGCTAGGTAATAATTAATAAATTGATGATCAGCGGTTTCTCTTGGGAAATCAGAGACAAAACCATAGTGAGGCTGAAAGCTTTAAATATTTTTGCAAAAGGAAATGTCCCTGAAAAGTTAAAATCAACCCTGATTGCAGGACATTAATGAGGAGGTGGACTAGAAGTCTTCAGCTCCTCCTGCTTAAAACATGGCTTGACTCAGTCATCTTCAGCAGTCTGGACAGGAAAATCCATCTCCATCTATTCTACTCTGGTTGTTTTTCTTCTTCATGAGCTGGGTCACTCTAAATTCTAGGGGAGGGGTACAAGGACAGGGGCTGTTCTCCTTGGGGCAAGAATTTATCCAGGCTGGATGGATTCTATTTACAATCTAAACAGAGGTTCTTCTAGTTGGATGGAGTCTGGCCCCAAGATTGAAGAGCATGTTTCCTGAGGGTTAGGGGTAATCTCAATTAGCCACGTCTTTTCAGAGGCTGACCTTTCACAGGAGCTGGGCCCCAATGAAGAAACAGGGGAGGAAAAAGCCTGTATCCTAATTACATAATTGGCTATTAATATAGTAGAAAGATAATTTATCTCATGGCGGTGTATATGTGTCTATGTGTAGACACAGTTCATAGCACCTATCACAGTGATGATGTGAAATGGACAGTCATCAACCTTCGGTAACTTTGTGTGAGTGTGTGTGTGAAATGGACAAATCATTTTACTCTGAAGATAATCCCACATATCTTAAGTCAGAGGAGAAATATATATATATATATGTATATATATATATGTATACTTTCTTTGTTTACAAAATTAAAACTTGTGGCATATTTCATTATAAACTTGTGTATTTTAAGTATTATTTTTCCATAGCCTGTTGCCAATAGTCACATCTTCTTTAAACAAAACTGATGTAACTGAAGGAAAGGAAATAGGACAAAGTCTCCTTCCTACAGAGCCTAATGTAATGGAATCAGATTTGCTACTTCAGAGTTAATAAGAATCTAAAATAAGCACAAATGACTCACTTGGTTGTCTTGATGTTGCCAAGATCTAGTAATAATTTTTAAATGATAAATGTTTTAAGAGAAAGTTTTAGTTCATTCTCTTGATTGTTTCCCCTTGAGAAATAGATTGTTATTGGTAAAAATGATGTCACTGGACATCATCCAGATGTCACTTTGAAGAATATACTGAGAAACAAAGTCTTGTAAAAATGTTCATGTCACAAACACATGCTGGATTTGTATTATATACTTTGATTATTATAACTGGTCATTGTTATATTTTCCTTACTCCTTCAATTTTTCAAGTTGAAAATGTTGATTAAAATTGTGTTAAGCTTAAAGACCATAAACCCATAAAAGTGACCAATTCAAAAGAGTTTTAGTCAGTGCATAACATTAATTACACCTTTCACTCCTGTGTTCCTTATGAGATTGCAAGTCATCAGTTACACTGAAAAAGGTACTGAGCCTTCTTATCGTTTTGGGAGGCAGGGATCCACTTAAGCCAACAGGGAACCCCTAAGTCTAGGGAAGCTACATTCAGTTATCATGGTGACTGTCATTTTAACAATCGTGCAAGTGCATCATTCACTGTAGGTGACTAGAAGCAGATGAAGGGGGTCTGAAAAATGGAAGAATCTTCCTTGTTTCATGTCTCTCTGATAACCAGGCAGGCTGCAGAGCATGAAAGATTAGGGCTGCCCAATTCAAACCAGAGCACGTAGCTACCATCTGGGCATTTTAAAAGTAGGACACATGAAATGCTCAGATGTATCCCCCAACTGGGTGCAATAATACAGCAGTAAAAAGAAAACTACAGTGAACTATGGCCACTTCTATACTTGCAATCATTCTCTTACAGGAAGGGGCAAGAGTTTGCAAAAGGCTTTGCTTAGGTGCATCTTAACTGCACTCACATTTAGTATACAAATGGCTTCATTGTCTTAATAGCAGAGTGGTACCTAGACATCTCCATCGGAGGTAACTTTCCTTATGGAAGCAGAGGAGCAGTAAAAGGGCATTGGTATGGCTCAGTGGAAGACCATGAACTTAGAGTCAGGAGACTTTGGTTTGGGTCTTGGCTCCAGTACTATCTGTGGGGCTTGCTGGACAAGCTACTTTCTCCTTCTGAGTGTCAGTTTCCCCAGCTGTAATTCAGGGGTGATAATACTTGCATTATTTTTACTTTATTGGATATTTATACTTGCTTAGTAAAACTAAAAACACTACATAAAGGTGAATCATTATTACTTTCAAAAGGTTTGGCCATCTCAGTGGCTCAAATGAAAGGGCTTGTTTGAATTTCAAACTTTAAAATTGTTTTTATTAACATTTATTGATGATGTTTTTTAAAAGAAGGAAATATTTTGGCCTTCAAAACAACACGAATTCAAACAAATTTTTTAAACCATCATGTGAAGATACTTTCAAAATTATTGAAGAGAATTACATTTATATGACCTTTTTAGAAATAAATAGAATTTATATTTTCTTGTGAGAGTTTCACAATTCTGGGGAGGGGCTTGAATAAAATATTTTTATGCTTCTGTATCTTTGAAAGGTATACAATAGCTGTATAATTATCTATATGCAATTTCAATGGTAATTCAGAATAAAATTCTAAAGCTATAAAATCAGTTTCTTCTTATTGTGCCCTTTTTGCCATGAGTGATCATGTTGTACAGAAATTAATATTCCATGTATAGAGATGCATGTCTCGAGATTGTCACTGATACAAATACATGAAATTTTAGAATAAAGAGATTCTGTTCTATAAAGCCACATTTTAAGCACTGCATTTCTGGAAAAATATTAGCAAAGTAGTGCTCTTACAGAGGTGTAAATAAGAGGTTATAAATTAGAGAATATGGAAGGGAAATATTTTCTTTGCCACAAAATGAGGGTTCTACATCCATTAATTAACTATTAGTGACTATTGGTTGCCAAAGGCCATTTCAGACCATTATTTTACCTTCAGTAGGGATAGGGAACCACAAGGACATAAGAATGGGAGAGCTCACGGCAATATATTTTTAGATAAAGCTGGACTCAAAGGGAACCTTTCCATTTAAATGCCTTTGTTCCCACCTTAAATTCCTAACACATTTCAGTGGGAGATTTCTCCAGATTTTTCTGGAATTCCCCAAAGAGTTCTCTGGTCTCTCCTCATGAATCATTTTTTATTCCAGCCATTGCTTAGAATTCTTATTAGCCAATCTAACCATTCAATTTACCCTGCTTATTTTATAATGAATAAATAGCACATACTGTTAATTGGCCACCTGGGTTTCAAAGACTGGAAAAATGGAGTTGATGTCAGAAGACTATAATATGCTGACAACATATTGACCACAGTCTATTTCACAGGATTTAAAATCATTCTCTCCTCTCATGCAATGCACATCTCTCCTCCTTGCCCCACAACTGTCTCTGAGACTAATTTAATTTTTAAAAGGAATTTATTTTTTAACAGATGTGATAATTCAGCAACAGGGAGTTGAATAGAGAAACCCTCTAACTACTTTAATTTCTGAGTATTACAAGAATCTATTTCATTGCAAGATAATTATCTGTTAACTTTTTAAAAAAATTCTAACATTCAAAGTGACATGCACAATGTGTGAAGGCAAGTCTGGGCACTTAACAGAAAAGTTTGTGAGACTTTCACTATTCTCAACTTATACTGGAATTTTTTCTATTCCCTAGGATTCAGATCTGCTATGATAAAAAAAATCCCAATGGACGCAGATTTCCTGCTTATAAAGTGCTATTCAAAAGGCCCTTCTTTCTATAACTTGAAGAGAAATTATGCAATATTTCTGATGGTATGGCAAAAGACAAAAGAGTCGGTCAGCAAGCAGTTACTAAATACCTACTACGTGCCAGGCTCTGTGTTAAGTCCTGGGGGAAAAGAGAGTGCTTCTAAGGAGCTAACAGTGTAATGGGAGAAGATAACCTATTCTATCTACCATTGGGACATTTGATATAGATAGTGTCCACACAATGTAAAATAAATTGTTTAGCTGAATTTTTAAAAAGTCATTTGATCACTGTCATCTTGTTGCCATCCATCCTGCTGGGGATCCTAAATATTTGGACCCTCAAAATCCATGCCCTGAAGGAGTTAATCCTATGAGTTTTGGAAATCATATTCTGATACTGAGCTATCCTGAGTGGTGAGTGAAACTCACAAAGCCTACTATATCTCACCATCCTCAGAAAAGCCCATCATTCACATCCTATCCATCTAGCTACCCTTGCCATCTTCTTGCCATTTTCCATGCTTCTATAGATACTCATATTTGCCCCAGCCCCAGCTTCTACCTCTTGTTCTGGGAAAAGTAATAAAATCCAGAGAAAGAAATGAAAAACAGAAGTATGTAGAGAATAATTTTACATATATACATACACACACACATATATACCTACTTGTGTCTAATGGTAGCCATCTCTAGAGTGAGGGGAGGGGATAAAAAAAAACCCAAGAAATTTACATGATAATTTTGTTGTATATTTGAAAGGAATAGCAAGTTGTGCATAGTAGATTTGGTTTCATGTACAATCATCTTTTTTATTGTACTATGTTATGGAAATGCTTGTTTTAGTCCATAAATTAAAAAGAAAAGTAATAAAATGAATGCTGTCATTGCTTCTGGAAAAGGTCAGAGGCAGTTGGTGTAGTGGATAGGTCCCTGATCTAAGAAAGATGAGGGTTCATATCATACCCCTGATACTCATTAGCTTTGTGACTCTGAGCTAATCATTTAATCTCCCCAGCCCTCAGTTTTTTCTTCTGTTCAATGAGGATGTTGGACTAGATGACCTCTAAGGTTCCCTACTATATGGAGCCTGTGGCTCCACTCACCATTCTGGTGATTTCCCAGACCAAACACACTCTGACCGTGACTTCTATTCGTTTCTTGTTGCCCACTTTTAGGATATGTTTGTTGAGGATAGGACCATAAAGTTTTTATATTTGTATCTCTAACACTTAACAGAGTGCATGGCACATAGTAAGCACTTAATAAACACCTTTCATTCATTAAACCAGGAAAGTTGAAATGAAATAATTCATGCGAAGTGCTCTGCAAGGTTTAAAGTCTCTAAAAATGCAAAAGTAATAATAATCATAGATAAATTGTCTTACCATTTGTGTAGACCAACTTGGTACAATACTATCCATCCCTCTGATGAGTTCTGTGGCTATTAGCTCATTCTTGTCACCACTTCTAGTCATTGTGTGTTTGTCCTTTGTTCTTGAAGAGGACCATGACATCAGGGAAATGATGACATGAGTTGCAGTTAACTTTGATTTGAGTGAGGGAGGGCTGTGCAAGGTCACCAGCCTCACTTTCTCCTCCAGAGCCATCTGGATCCAGTGACCTGATATTCACCAGGAAGACTGGAGATGGCCCAGGATGCATTGGGACACCACTTTGAGTCATATAGCACAAGAAATGAACAATGTTGTCTATGGTGATATTACGTACCCACATAATTTTGCTTTCAACAAGCTTCAGTTAGCCATAGATCAATCATGATTTAAAGTTTTCAATGTATTTTGGGTATGTTATCTTATTTAAGCCTCTTAGTAACTTTGGGAAGTATGAACTATAGGAATTATCATAGACATTTTCCAGAGAAATGGATTATCCAGGGGCTTGATGAACTTTGTTGGAAGTATTAGGGAAGGGAGACTTTGTTTGTAACTGCTTGTATCTATGGAGGGTGTGATCGTGACCTTTAGCACCATTTTAAAGGGTAAGAAGAGTTGGCCTGGTGAGACTTTATCAAAACTTGGAAGCTTAGAGGAGCTAAACCCTTTTATCTGGAGAGAGTTGGAATAGTGAGTCCTACATGAATTATTTTTTTCCCATAAACACACATGAAAGAAAGCAGTTAGAATAAAAAAAATGGGCATAGAGGGTATAGTGGGAAGACCTCTGGATTTGGCAACAGACACATAAGATTCAAATTTATTCAAAATAAATATAAGAAATTTATTTTTAAAAAAATTCAAATTTTTGTTCTACAACTTACTCATTGGGTGACCTTGTGTAAATTGTGTAATTTCTCAGGGCCTTAACTTCCTCGTTTGTAAAATGAGAGGGTTGTACTAGATGATTTTTAAAACCCAATCTAGTTGTAAACCCTTTAACAACTATAAACAGGACTAAAAATCATTTTACTATAACATGAAGACCTATCATTTAAGCTCTAGTAGATTATTTGTCTGAAGTACCCTCCTTCCTCCTTTCTGCCTATTTTAGATAGCTAGGTGGTGCTTTGGAGAGACTTGGAGTCAGGAAGGTCTGAATTGATACTCCACATCGCACATTTACTAGCTATGTGATTATGGGCAGGACATTTAACCTGTCTGTACCTCGCTTTCCTCATCTGTAAAATAAGGATGATAATGCCAACTACCTTACAGAACCAAAAGAGATAGTTCTCATAAAGCATTTTGTCTGCCTTAGAGTCCTGTGCAAATTCTAGCTATTACTATTATCTGACTTCCATCTATCCTTTAAGAGAGATCTTCTACAAAACCCTCCATGACCACTTCAGGCTGAAATAATCTTCTTCTCCAAACTCCTATTAAATTATTACTTGTATAATTTGTTTGGCAGTTAATCATGTCCTGCCCCATTATGTCTCCTTTATTATTGTTGTTAATGTTTTTAAAGGTATTTTGTATTATTGTCCAGCCAGACTATAAGCTCTTTGAGGGGAAGGGTGAAATTTTATATCTCTTCATGCCTTCTACTTTCCCAGGCATAGTGCCTTTCACATAATCCATATCCAATAAAAGCTTATTATTTGATTTGCAACAGACAATCTAGTTGCTTCAGTTTCTGTCTGATTCTGCAGTCATAAAGAGCTAGCCAAAGACTCAATATAATGCATTCTGAACTACTAGTTGAAAAGAAAAACCTGGAAAGTGGTTATAGTTTGGGCAGGAACCAGCATATAAATGTAAGCCAATTTTTTCTCACAAAAGGACTACAGGACCATGATCAAGTTCAGTGGTGGCCATAATTGTCCATTAAGTTTTAATTTATATGCCTTATTAATATTCATGTCTGCAAACCAAATAGGACAATCTGTTCTGCTGTTGTTGCTTTGCTGGTAGGTGGGTTTTATTTTGGTTTTACTTTTAGTAGAGCAACCTTTCTCTCAAGATAGCTTCATTTAGGGGAAAATAAAAAAGCAAGGGGAGAAAAGGAAAACAACTTTTTTTTTTGCCAGTAAGGCTTTTCACAACAATAAAATGAAATTTTTTTTCCATTGGTTAAACAGTTCACCTGCTAATTTTATTTCCATCTAATCTCATCAGAAAGGTGCTTTTCCATTTTTATGATGAACTTATCTCCTGCTTTTTAGATTATTGAACTATGTCAGCCATTTCAGAATCCCACAGAATTGAGTACCCGCTTATTTTTCATGCTTCCTTAATGAACACTTGACAAACAAATGAATGAAGGAATGAAAGAACGAATGGAGTGAGTGAATGAGAGAAGCAATGGGGCTATTCTGACCAATCTGAGGCACTCTTGTAGTAGACAGGAGAAGAATATGGATTTTGAAACAGGAAGATATACCTTTCAAGTGGTGCTGCATATTAGCCATGTAACTCTGGGGCAAGTCATTTTCTGATCTGTATATTGAGAAGGTTCAAGCTAGGTGATATCTCAGGTCTCTTGTAGCTCTAATTTTTATGATGATATTCCAAGTTCTTTGAGGCATCAGAGATATCAAATAGTTTTACCCTTTTGGTAACACTGGGATAATTACTTTGAGTGGAGTTCCTATTTAGGACCAAGATAGAGCAGAACAGGTGTCTTTGGAAATTCTGTAGAATTTTCACTTTTTCTAACTAATCATGACCAGTCAGAAGAGTGGAGTCCCTCTAAAAACAGACAAAAATAAGACTTTAAATGGATCCTCCAAATATCCTTAAAATGAAATCAACTAAAAAATCATTTTTCTATTTTATTAGGTATGAGTCAATCCTCCCTTTCACTTTGTGTTGTATTTCAATTTTTTTTGTATATTCACAGAAAAATCTGTAAGCACATGACCCAAGCAGACACCTGTTATGTGTGGCCCCTGTGACTCAAGATGCTGAGTTTAGAAAACACTGCAGTCAGGGTGCTGAGAATGAGGGTAAAGCATTGGTTGGGGCTTTTCACTCTTGCAAACTACCAAAGGGGACAACACTCTTGACATTATAGAGAAAAAGAAAGGAGTTTTCAAGACACTTTCTATTTCCATACTTGTTCTCTTGTATGCTAGGTTGCCTGCCATTACGTTTATGTAATTCTGACAGTGTTCTTAATGACACACTAACAGATTGTAAAACACGCTGCTGGCATTTACTTGTTTTTTATATTTTTAAAACAATGTCCTTCATGTAACAGTAGTTAAGCGCGGCAGAAGGACATCATTAGAACCATGGTTAAACTGTAATTTACACCATTAGGAAGGCAGGAGCAATTTTTATTGCCTGGCAATTTTCTTGCTGAAATATTTGGACCATATGGCTCAATTTGTGTAATAACCTTAATTTCAGCACCCTTCAGGTCTGCCTCCATCTCCTACGGAATGGTAAAATGCGGTTTAGCAGAAAAGGCAACTGTCTATACTTAGAGAGTTGAGATTAATAACATGTCACGTCCTGTTTTTGGTGAAGGAATTCGAACAGCAGCCAGATGGTATCTCTACAAATAACTGTCAGGGGTCTTGATCTAATCAATACAATGTATTAATACATCTCCCTTTGCCGTTTCTCCAGGGGCTGGTGCACAACATCTGGAAAGATCGGGGGGGCCCGCCAAGTAGAAAGCTGATTCTTTTCAGAATCAAACTGAGCCCAATTAATTTTTCATGTATCCTTGATAACTGTTTCATAATGAGCTATGCGTCTTGACGGATTTGGGGTTGGCAGAGAGGGCTGCCCATGCTTCCTATCCCCATTCAGTCCACTTATAGAAACCAACCCATTAATCAAGCTATCTGGCATAAAACTGAAATCTCAGCTCAGCAAGAGATCAATAACCATCCTAAAAAAACACAGAACCAGACTCTAATGGGCACAGGTATCCAGCCATGACATTAGTAATTGCTTTAGCAAAAATAAAACTCAGTATCGTAATCACCCAATAGGAACTTATACCATAAAATTCATTACTTGTTCCTTGTCAAAAAGTAACATTTACATCTGTTAAAAACATACAGAAATTTTACTATCTAGATGTGGCCATTATCCTCTCAAGTTAGACAACACTTCTCTTGGAAAGATTCAGAATCTCTGGTTTTGAAACTCTAATATTTAATAATCCAAGTATCACATAAATTGTTCAAAAATGACTTCTTATATTCATTCTTAATTCAAAGCACCTTGGGGACTCCTAAATATTCTTCTTAGCCCAGCTACATATGAACAAAGTGAGCCTGATGTGGTGAGACGACTCCAAGGTAATTTATGACATCTGCAATGACCTGGGCGAGAGAGAGACACTGACACTTCCTTCTGTTTCTCTAAATACAAGACTTAGCTAGGTGGTGAAATTGGGTCAGGTTCTACCACTGCTCTGATGACTTAATGGAAAACATTCTAATTTAACTTGTAAATTTTTGTCGCTTTTTCAGTTTTCCTTTTTCCTCACTCGAGCTCATTGACCAAATTATTCTGATTCATCTTACTCTTTTCTTTTCTTTTCTCTTTTGGCTTGGCATGAATTTTTCTAGTTCAGATCCAGTTTTATTTCTGAAAGGAAGAACTTAAGAGCAGAAGGGAGGAGGAGGGAAGAAAATCATTGATAATTTTGCAAATCACTTCTTATTGGCTTGACAACAGGTAGAAATTTGTTTTGGCGTGATATAAGACTGAGACTTTGATTAGAAGTGACTCCTGGAATGTACAGCCAAATGGATGGTCATCTATTGGCTGAACATTTATACTAGACTTTGCCAACATCAGAGAAAGACCTAAGGAGTAATCCAGGAATTTTAAGAAGATGTGGCATTCATCCATTTTGAGAGTATAAGTAAGAATGAACTTGGTAGAAGCTAGGATACCTGGCTTCTGATTCTAGCCCTTCCACTACTACCTAGCTGGAACACATTGGGTAGATTATTTCATTCATTCACTCAATCAACATTTATTAAGTGCGTACTATGTGCTAAGCACTGGGGATACAAAAAGAGGCAAAAGACAGTCACTTCCCTCAAGGAGCTCACATTTCATAACTCTGTTTTTCATTTGCCTATTTGTAAAATGGAGAGACCAAAACCTATATTACCCTCTCATCATAAGATCATTTTGAGAATAATAATCTATACAAAAATATATCAAAAATGAAAGTTCCACATACATGTAAGAAATATAGATGAGTTATACAAGTGGCTTGGATAGACTGCTAGGCTTAGAGTCAGAAAGACCTGAGTTCAAGTCATGTCTCAGACACCTACTACCTGTGTGACCCTGGGAGAATCACTTATATTTTCTTAGCCTCAGTTTCCCCATATGTAAAATTAGGGTAATAATAGCACCTACTCGTTCTTGTGAAGATCAAATGATATACCATATGTGAAGTACTTTGCAACCTTAAAATGCTATATAAACATTAATCATTTTATTATGATTATTATTAGCTATTACTAAAGCCTCATACTTATATAGCACTTTAAGGTTGACAAAGCCATTTTCTTTCTCAGGGAGGAACTTATCATCTCCATTTTACAGAGGAGGAAACTAAGACTTGGAAAGGTGAAATCTTGTCCATAGTCCCAAAGCTAGTAAGAGTAAGAGCCAATATTCGTACTCAAGCCTCCTGAGTCTATGTCCAGTGTTCATTCCAGGGTAGCACATTGCCTGGAGAAGCAACAGGTTTTCATCTTCCCCTTTGCTTTGCCTTAGGTCCTGCTTTTAGAAATGCCATACCAGTGGTCAGTGCCTGTAGTATAGCTGGGTGATATTACGTCAGAAACGTGTCTTAACAATGGCACTAAAAGCTAATCAATTCATCGACCCTGAAATTGGGGGATCCGTACTACACGGCACCCACAGTTTTCTATTTGTGTGAAGCTATGTATCAAAATATTCAATTTCTGCAAACTTAAGCTCTCCCTGAGACAAAGATGGAAGACGGTTTCTATTCTGGGGCCTCCCAGTTCATGGGTGTAATCAACAATGTCAGCGGTTCCAACCTAGTAACATCCAGGAGCCGCACTAACGAGATGTTGGGCCTTACAAGGTACATTCTGATAAAATGATTCATTTGCAAACCTATCACATATGCACTCACAGGTGGTGGGTGTGGGTCATTTCATTTGAATTAAAAAGCAAATGTCTCTCTACATGAGAGGTCACTAGCTGGTGTAAGTTAAAATCTTTTCACTGTTCGGCATAATTAAAATATTCTGACAGTGGTCCCAGTCATTTAAACATTGCAGTATTGTTGTAATATTTTTCTAGGCTTCAGGAGCTCACAATTGTTTGGCCCAATCAAATCTGGGAACACTAGAGAAGTTATCACCCATCAAGGTAATTACTTTCAAGTTGAAATAATTACTCTATCAATGTTAATGGTCTTTCAACTTCAATAAAGCACTCACCTGCCGATAATCACGGCTAACCTCTTGCTCTAATGCAATTCCCTCTCTATTTAGGAGGTTATATTACAGCCGTTACAGTGGTCACTTGTCCTGAACAGCTGCTGAATTTCACTTTGATCGGCTGTGAACCATAAAAAAATTAGTCATCTGTGTATGATTTCCCCCTAACCCAGAAGCCCTTGCAGAGCTAAGGATATGATCTCTTGGCTGTAATAGGGGCCTTCAGGGGCAGCCATCTTGTCTTAGGTAGTGGCTACCGTCCACTTGTGACGATAGCACAGTCGTTCAATTAACTTCTGCCCTTTGCTGCCATTTACAGCTTTGTGTCTCTGCTAAGTGGCATATACGCGGAATTTATGGCCCAGGCACGTTATTATGTGGAATACTTCGTTTACTTTCATATCTTTTTCTCATAATACTCTGGGGTTTTTAGATGAATGAATGGGGTTTCATTATAACTTAATAAAAGCACTAAAAATAATGAAACGTCTGATCCTTGTCTTTCTCCCCACATACAGAGTCACTTTTAGGTACTGGCATCATAAACACAGTTGCTTGTGTGGGAGCAGATAAGAGGTAACCAAAATTAATCCCTGTCCTGGGGCCTACTGGAGTATTGTCCTGAGGAAAAGAGCAAGGTTTTAGAAAGGGTGAGTTGAATCTGATAGGGGTATGAGCATACAGCCATGAGGGACCCTAGGCACTTGAGGCAGCCTAGGTAGAGGAAGGAAATGCAACAGCCCTTGTCAGGGAAGATAGAAGGAACACATTCTTGGTTTAGAGGAGATGGAGATAAGCCCAGAATCCAGGGCAACCCAAGATTCTCATAATGAACGTCCATGGCCCTTCCTCTCAGGAAAACACCATAGCATGTGTGGAATCTTTTATAGATGAAGAAACTAAAGTTCAGAATTGTTAAATGACTTGCATGAGGACACCAGATGGGTATCCACTTACTCTTTGAAAAGTATTATTTTTAAGTCAATAGGGAAAATATTAACTACCTTCACCCTTTTCATACTTTATGCTTCTGTGTTTATTTGTGTTTTATTGGTCACTTCTACCATCCATCTTCTTCTCTGTCCTTCTCATAGTGCTAATTGGTTTCACTACAAATTTGTGTTATTGAATCTCTGCATCCCTCACTGCTGCTTGGTAATTCTTTTGCATGGTGCCTGGCACATAGTAGGCACTTAATAAATGCTTATTGATCAATTTATTGATTGACTTTCTGTCAAGATCCTTATAATTCCTGTTCTAAATCTTTTCCTTTCTGCCTAAGTTTCCAGTACCATTTCCCACCTCCAGTGGATGACCTTGCCTCCTTTTCTAATGAGAAATGAAGGCAATCCATCTTGAGTTCTTTAATTTCCTCTACTCTGCACTTCAAAAACCTTTTTACATCTTTACCATTCTCTCCTTTGTTCTAATCTTTGAGGAAGTCTCATATATACAACCACCTACCAGACATCTCTACCTGGATATTCTACCAGAATCTCAAACATGGCACATATGAAACATAACTCATCTTTTTCCCAAACTGGAAGTCTTTAATTTGTAATCATGTTTTCTAAAATATCTTGACAACTGTATTTCCATATAATTGGTTTTCTTTGTAATCCTATGCATTTTATTTTATGCATCTAAACACATTCTAAAAGGGGACATTAGACTTCCAAAGAATCAGTGCTGCATAAAAGCTTAAGGACCTTTTCCTGTAAGCCCTCCACTCTTCCAAACTTCCATATTTTTATCTAAGACACCATCCTTCTAGTCGTATGATTTCCTGACTTTTACTCTTTTGTTTTCATCTCCTTATCCAATCAATTGGTAAGTCCTACTAAGACTTCCTATCTAACACTATGTAACATTATCCCCTTTCTTACTACCCTCACAACCACTCCTCTAATTCAGACCTTTCAATACTTGCCTGGTTTTAATTGGTCTCTAATCTTTTCCCTTTTTGATCCATTCTATGTGTAGGTGATAAAATATTCTAACATACAGGTTTGACTGTGACACTTTCCTTCTAAAAACCTTCACTAACTCTCTTCTACCTCTAAGATAAAATATAATCCACTTTCAGCTTAGCATTTAACACTGTCCACAATTAGAGTCTCACCTATCATCTGAGAATTTTATATTGCTGGCCTTTACACACTTTATGTACCAGCTGGACTAGACTATTAGCTGTTTTCTGAACTTGACATTTCATCTATATCCTTCATATATTTGCACAAGCCAACCTCCATGCTTGGAATGCCTTCCTCCTCACTTCCATCTCTTAGAATTTTTATCTTCTTTTAAGGTTTATGGCTCAATACCATTTCCTCACTGAAACCTTCCCTGATCCATTAGTATGTTAGTACTCTCCTGCCTTATTACCTTTTATCTACTTACCCTGGAACATGTTATATAAACTTTTAGAAGTTATATGCTCTTTTATAAGGGATATAAGCTATTTGAGGGCAAGAGCTACTTAATTTTTTTCTTTGTATTTTCACTGTCTTGCATAGCGCCTCTCCTAGACTGAGCACTTATAGGGGGTTGGTTGAATTTGAATTTGGAGTTTGGTTCATTTTTTTCAAGGGTGGAGTGGTTAATTGAGATGTTTGAGGGGAGTTTAGGAAGAGGGTGACTCATCAGGTATATTATAGAGTGGAGTCTAATTCAGGTATTGTTGGGCTAGATGGTCTCAGTGGTTCTCCCCCAACTCTAAGATCCTATGGCTCTCTGATTAAACTTGGGATAATTAATTTAGTGCTTCTCAGCTCAGTTCTCCTATCTCTTTTCTGTTCTACAGCCAAATAGCATATAATCATGCATTTTTATAGGGAATAATTGTCACTTTAGCAAGTACTAGATAGAACATTTGTTAGAATGAGGTTAACAAAGAAACATGATGCAGTGGAAGGAATGCTAGGCTTGGAAATAAGACATTTGATTTGGAATCCTGGCTCGGACACTTAGTATCTATGTGATCATGGACTTTCAAATCTCTAAATTGTAGCCTTCTTAGATAAAAAATCAGAATGATAATACTTGGACTATATAAGTCCTTGAGTTGTTGCTAAGAAAGTAAATTGCAAACCTTCTTGTGTGACATAAATGGGAGGTCATAATATGGGTCACACATAAGGATAGACATAGCTTCATTGTGTAGATTTGTAATGAGATTTCAACTGTATCTATTTAAAAAGGGGTTTACTAAGCAAATTAATAATGCAAATAAGGGAAATGGCCCTCACCTGCCCTTATTAGCTAGTATTAAACAAATAGAATGCATTAATTATAAAAATAAATTTTTCTATTTGTTAACCAATCAAGTATTTAATAAGTGCCTACTATGTGCCAGGGATTGTGCTAAGTGATGGAGGTACAAGTAGAAAGAATAGAGCAATTCTTACTTGCGAAGAACTTACATTTCAATGGGGAAGATAATAAGTACATATAAAATATCTATATAGCACATATATATGCATATATGTAATAAATCCAAATATATACAACATCATTAAATACACAGTAGTTTGGGGGGAGCCAGGGGTGTGCTGGAGCCAACTCCTTTGGGCTCATGCCTATTGTTACATCTTCAGTGTGAGCATTTACACCTTGGAAATTTGCAAATCTAATAATCAGGGCTTGATTTATTGCTTTGTTGATTGTCTAGACTTGAGAAAGTGATGGGGAAAGTATTACTAATGCAAATTAAAATTGAAAGTGTATTGTGGGTATGTTTGTTTTTTTCTGGGTGGTTGGGTGTTAAACATTTACCAACACAACACTAGAGGAAGGGCACTAGCAGTTCAGGGTATCAAGAAATGCTTCATGCAGAAGATAATATTTGATCTCTATCATAAAGGAATGATGTACACTGTGAGCCAGAGGTAAGGAAGTTATATATTCTAGTAATATGAGACAACCAGTGCAAAAACATGGAGACGGAGAGAAGTGCCACTTGTGAGCAACAGAAAGGCTAGTTTGACTAGATTTCACATTGTAGGAGGGAAGAAATGTCTGATGAGCTGGAAGGATTGGTTGGGGCCATATTGTGAAGGGCTTTGGAAGCCAGACAGAGGAGTTTATATTTTATTCTAGAGTCAATGTGAATGTGAGTTAATACATAAGATTCTTGAGGATACCTAACCTTTTGGGGTTGCACTGACTTTTGTTTCCTTGAAGGCTTGAGATCAATGGGAGCTGGGGATAGGGTTATATTGTTGAGGCTAGCGAGTGTGAACATGAGGCAGAGTGTGGGTGGTACATCATATTCTGGGAAAATGACAGTCCTGGCAGCCTCTGGACATGTTGCCTTTCCACCGGGAAACCCTTGGGCAGGGCCACCCTGTAATCCACCAGGTGACTACAATCAATTATTTGGGGACTCTGCTTTAGGATATAGGATAAGAGGATTTAGAGCCAGTTTGTAGAATACTTCTTATACAGCAGCACTATTAGGTTGATAGTGCAAATATTATTTAGAGATGAGGAAACCGAGGTCTGTGAGAGGTTAGATTATTTGCTCATAATCACCCATCTAGTGAGGGCTGGAGTCAAGGTTCAAATCCTGGTCTCCTGCTTTCCAAGTACACTTACTACATTATCTTCCATTAAATATGTTTATTCCTTTTTTCATCAACAGGTGCAGTGTTTTGGAAAGTAAAAGCTTCACAGAATATTAGATCTGGAAAGGACTTAAAAGCTCACCTAAGTATCACACTCATTTTACTGACGGGAAAACTAGCAACCAGTTCATCCCGTTTTCCAGTCCCCCCCTTTCTTTTTTCAACCAAATGACACATAGTTAAAACTCCAGTCCATGGTTCTGTCATACTTGGATATTCATTCAAACTATTATTTTCCCCTCCCTCCTTTTCTTCATTTCTCCTACCCTCTTTTGTTTGATTAGATCTAAAATCTGGTTAGTCAACAATAGTAAGTACATGAAATCATTAGTAGTATACAGAAATGTAGAGACAAGGAGAAGAGAAAAGGCAAATTTAATGAGAGACAGACAGAGAGAGACAGAGAAAGACAGACAGACAGAGAGAGAGAGAGAGAGAGTAGAGAGAAGAGAGAACTCTCTCCTCAATTATAAGCATCTGAAGATGAGTAATGGGAATCTTATCATTTAGATAATAATCTGGAATTGAAGAATCTGGTAGTTCCCATCTCTATAGAAGTATTAATTATTCTGAAGTACAAGAAAGGTTATGTTCTGTTACCTAGAGGTGAAAAAATTCTCACTGTATTACTGAAAATATTATTTACAGAAATGAAGTTGCAAGTTCAACTAACTATTGCATGTTGTATAGTGCTTGTAACGTCTAAGGCCAAGATTTTTGAGTCACCAAATATTTCAAAAGGTCTCAGATTCAGAGTCTCAGAATTTTAAGATCTGACAGGACTTTAAACATTATCTGGTTCAATTACTGTATTTTATAGAAGAGGAAACTGAGGTACATAGAGATTAAATGACTCCACTAAGCCAACAAGTAGCAAGTAACAGAGGTAAAATTTGAACTCAGGTCCCTTGACTTCAAACCCAGAACATTTTTCCATTTCCATTTCACTATACTGCCTCCCCTGGAATATCAGCTGACCTTCATTTAACCAAAACATTCGTTCTCAGTTGTCTTACTATATACCTTCTCAAATGTTCCACATCTCATAATTATTTTAAACTTCATAACTTTAAATTGTCTATCTCACTCATCTAGGTTTTGCTAGGAAATTCAAGATTTCTTGTCTACTCCCTAACCTACAAGCTTTCTTTGTGCTTTTTGAAAGTGGTGAGTGGTGCCTTTATTCACTCCATCCCTTCTACTTGAAATTCCCTCTTCATCTACATCAATCCTACTTATCCTTCCAGACACAGTTCTAATTTTTCCTCCTTCATAGAGCCTTTCTGGACCAGTCCAGCTCCCAGTAACATCTTCTTTAGCAGTCACAATTCACATTGTCTAAGCTACTCATTTAGCCCTGAATCCTATTTTTGAGTTGGGGCAGCCTTTGTCTTATTGCTATTGGTTTTTTCACTTTTTTGTTATTAAATTTTACACTTATTCTCTGTCTCTCCCAAGTAGACCATGAGCTCCTAGAATATGAAACTTGTATCCTTGTTTTTTAAATAGTGTAATATAACTAGTAAAAACTAACAATAATAGTAACATATTTACACAACACTTTAAGGTTTGCAAAGCACTTTGCTAATGGCAACCATATGAGATAATTGTTAATAAACTTCTACTGATTGACAGTGGATTTCTAAGAATTAGGGACAAAAAATAATTTAAATTTTTATTTATATTTAAATAAAATAACGTTATGCCAGACAGCATTAGATTTGAAAAGTAAATTAAATATCAAGCACTTATTAAGTACCTACTATGTGTCAGGCACTGTGCAGTGTACTGTAATATAAAGATACCATAGAGTAATTCCTGCACTTAGGGAGCTTATATTTTAATGCAGAAGACAACCTATATACACAAAAGCAGTCAGATGGTGCAGTGGAAAGAGAGTGCAACTTGGAGTCAAATTCTGCCTCAGGCAACTACTTAGCTGAGCCACGTTGGGAATGTTACTTAAATTCTCTATCCCTCAGTTTCTTTATCTGTAAAATGGGAATAGCATCTGCCACATGGTATTCTTGGGAGTATCAAATGAGATATGTAAAACACGTTGCAAATCTTAAAATGCTATATTAACAACAACAACAACAACATATATGGAAGTGTATACAAAACACAAAAGATATAAAAGTGTCTCCCTAAGTTGTTCACAGAGATTTTGGGTATTGATACTATAGTTTCAAAAGGATTATGGAGACTTTGCATACATTTGCTATACCTTTGTGTATACGAAATTCTGAGGAGAACTGATATTTGTTAACTGACATTTACAGGAGACTGTTAATAGACACTGAGAGGAGAGGCCAGTTTAATGAGAGTTCAGTTTTTTGGAGGGGAGGGGTATCTATACCCTAGGAGTTTTGTCTAAGTTTTGGGATACCATATGAGGAGGTAGAGAGGCAACCAGAATACATAAGAATGTAAGTGAACAGAGGAAAGACACTTACATAGCAAAGAAGTGGACTACAGATAAGCCCAAGCCAAACCAGGACTTGGAGACAGTTGGTGAGAGCAAGTCCCAGTGATAGGTGTTTGTTCACTTGCATTCTCAGAGTACAGAGGTAACTCTGGCTGTAAGTCCCATAACAATCATCTAATATTTTATTTAAATGTTTATCTAAGTTTATTATTTGATAATTCTAATAAATCACATAGCCACCAACTGTGAATTTGTCTAAGAATTAATGTTTTGAAATAGAGAAAGGAGAAGCTAGTTCATGGGAGAACAGATTTCACCTGGGTTATTCTGGGTTGGGAGCTGAACCAATTGTAGAGAGTTTCAGTAGTTCTGGTAATTAATAAAAATTATTTCAGAACATACCCACTAGACTGCCTTCTAACATGCTGAAAGAATTAATAAGGAAATGAGCCAGTAGCACACTTAGGGGTGGGATTTGATGGTTTCAATGCCAAGAGAACTTGAGAGGTATTACTCAGACTCTGCATTACATAGTCCTTC